>NC_057712.1:17393399-17512288 GCF_004010195.1 Chiloscyllium plagiosum | reverse complement strand
ACCTGCAATCTTTTTCCTGACCTCTCCGCCCCCACCTCCACTCCGGCCTATCACCCTCACCTTAACCTCCTTCCACCTATCGCATTTCCAACACCCCTCCCCCAAGTCCCTACTCCCTACCTTTTATTTTAGCCTGCTTGGCACTCTTCCCTCATTCCTGAAAAAGGGCCAATGCCCGAAACGTCAATTCTCCTGCTCCTTGGATGCTGCCTGACCTGCTGCGCTTTTCCAGCAACACATTTTCGGCTGCTGCCATTCTTAGCCAATGATGGAAAAAACTGAATGTTTAAGGATTTGAACGAGCACCAATCAAAAGGGCAATTTTCTAGGTCAATAATAAGCAGGTGCTGAGTGTTATTTGAGCTGCACTCACCCCCCTCAGGATGGTCTTAGGACGCTTCTTCATCTTCCTGGAAAAATACCTGAACAATCCCCATCCACCACCACCCTCCCCGCCGCCTGGCCAAGCTCATCGTCTCTGAATTACTGAATAACTTCTCTGAATAATTTTGAATTACTTCTCCTTTAACTCTTCTCATTCTCTTCAGGCCAAAGGTGTGGCAATGGGTACCCACCTGGGCCCCAGTTTTGGATGTCTGTTTGTGGGGGATGTGCCCCTCCCCACAACTTACTTGCGCCCCTCCCCACAACTCTTTCTCTGGTACATCAGTGACAGCACTGGTGTTGCTTTCCCGTCTCATCTGGAATTGGAAATATTTCTCAAATTCACCTGCAATTTTCAACCTTCTCTTACCTTCACCTGGTGAATCTCTGACTCCTCCCTTGCCTTCCTTGACATCTCTGTTTCCATATATGAGGATAGGCTGGCCATAGACATCCATTACAAACCCACTGACTCCCACAGTTACCTGACTATATATTCTCATGCAAGGACTCCATTCCGTTATCCCAATTTCTCCGTCTCTCTCTCTCTTTCTCTCTTCCGTTCTGACACTGTCATCTTCCGCAGGGATACCTCAGAAACATTCACTTTTCCCTCAATAATGGATCCCCCCCACCATGGTTAACAAGACCATCAGCTGTGTCCAACCACCCCCCTGACTTCTTCCTTTACTCTTTCTCTTGTCTTCCGCAACAGTGATAGGATCTCCCAGTCCTCACTTTCCATCACATCAGCATTCACATCCAAAGGATTATTAGTCGTCATATCGGCCACCTCCAGTGGGATGTCACCACAACACACATATTCCCCTCTCTTCCTTTGTCAGCATTCAGCAGAATCTGTTCCCTCAGGACACCTTGGTCCATTCCTCCTTCCCACCCAACACCTTCCCCAGCAATCGCAGGAGGTGTAACATTTGTCCATTTAGTTCCTCTCGCCTCACTATCCCAAGGCCCAGACACACCTTCCAAGGGAAGCAGGAGTTACCTACACTTCAATCAATTTAGTCTACAGTATTTGCTGCTCACATTGTGGTCTCCTCTACACTGGGTAGACAAAATGCAGACTGGGTGACCACTTTGCCGAATATCTCTGCCCTGTGACCCCGAGCACCCAATGTCTGACACTTCAACACACCACCGTGTTCCGATGCTAACGTTTCTGTCTCAGGCTTGCTGCAGTGCTCGAGCAAAGCTCAATAAAAGCTGGAGGAGTAACAGCACAACCTCCCTGTGTTACCTTACAGCTTTCAGGAATCAACATTTGAGTTTAATAATTTCAGGACATGAACACCTCCCTCCATGTTCGTTACCTACTCTTACTCCCCAGGTCCTGTTCTGTCTGGGTCCCCAGTATGGCCAACCCTTTTTCAGCTATTCAGAGTTCTTGTTACCACTTACTCAGCATTTACTCTCTCTCTTTCTCTCACTCCCTCATGCTCTCTCTCTCTCTCTCTCTCTCTCTCAGGAATCAGGCTGTTATTTAATCTTTCAGAACATTCCGTGCCCCCTTATTTATTCAAGCATGTCAACAAGGCTTTGGTTTAACGTCTCATCTGAAACATTGCGCCAGTATCAAAATTTGTTCCCTCAGACCTGCAATGGAATGTGCACTTATGATATTTGATTTGATTTGAATTATTATGATATCATACTATGCTAGTGAATCAGGGTAACAGAACAGAACACAGGATACTGTGTTACAGCTGCCGTGAAATTGCAGAGTGAGATGACATTACCATTAAAGAGGTCCATTCAAAAGTCTGATGACAGTGGTGTAGTTGCTGTTCTTGATGTATACAGATGAGTGAGGGAGTGGAAACCTCAGTACTTTTAGGGTTCTACTTATGAATTTTATATGAATATTATGTTTTAGACAGTAGTTTTAAATTAGTGATGAATGAACTCAGTCATATGTTTTGTTCTGAAGTCTACTTGATAGTAACCCTGGATGGTTTCATTGCTAGGAAAGCTTAGATTGTTTTTCTTAAGAAGGTGCAGGCATTTGTGACAATGTTTGCAATAAGTAGGCTCTAAGACTCTTAAAGAAAGATGTTGAAGTTATTGAGTTTTAAACAATTGCGCTTTTGATTGCCCATTTAATTCTAAGGTGAAAAGGAATTGAGATCAAGGATTGCTAAGTACTACTTAGATACGAGGTTCATGTGTTGCATTTTCCCATGGAGAATTGGATAGGGGAATCATTTTTGGGTAGGGGATTCCCAATTTCTCTACAAACCAGTGAATATTACAGGCAGAAAGGATTTCTGTGTGGGCAGCAGAGAGAAGAGACCATTTGCCCTTGTGAACTATCATTGCTGGGTGCAAGAATCCGACAGTCTCCAGTGGGTGAGATACATTGTGCAGTCAGTATCTATAGATTCTAGAAGATTTGTCCTGACATTGTCAGCTGAAGCAGAATAATCGGAACACATTTGGTGTTAGTGGTGGATTTAAGAAACTTTCCAAAAACTGAGGAAAAAGGCAAGGTCAGTCACCAAAGTTAACTCTCCGTGAAAAAGGGCTATGGAAACCCATTAGAAGATTGTAGTGACAGTTGTAGTGACAATTTTTTGCAGTTTATTCATGGGATATTAGCTTTGCTGACTGGACCAACATTTATAACCTATCTCACATTGTGCACGAGTAGGTGATGGTGAGCTGACGTCTCAAAGCACTGCAGTTCACTTTGTTGAGGTAAATACACAGGGAGGGAGTTCCAGGATTTTGACCCAGCAGCACTGAAAGAGTGATGATTAATTCCAAGTCAGGATTGTAAGTAGCTTGGAGGTGACCTCGTGGACAGTGGTGTTCCAATGTATCTGCTTCCTTTGTCTTTCTAGATGGTAGTGCTCATTGCTTTAAAAGATGCCATTTAAGGAGCTTCAGTGAATTTTGTAGTGCATCGTTTAGATTGTACACACTGCTGGTAATGAATGTCAGTGGTGCCAAATGAATAGCTGCTTTGTCCTGAATGGAGTCAATCTTTCAAAGATAGTAATAAAATTGGGGGCTCAACCAGGTTTCCAAATCAGTAAGCTAAGAGGCTCCACTGAGATTTGCTAAATTTAAACAACAATATTTTTGCTTTTGTTATATGTATTGAAAATTTACAAAAGGCAATGTCTATTCAAAAGCTTTTCTTGAAATGTAAAAGTTTGAATTCCAAATGAAGATCAAGAGAAAGACAAAGTTTCAAAGAGAAAGAGAAATCAGGATATTACAACTGGACAGACTTTGATTTTGTGAATGAGAGGTCAAATTTAACTCCTGATTTTGATTTGATAAGAAACACTCACCTGATGCTTTAATCAAGTGAGCAAGGAGCTGTAATGTATTCTGTCTCAATTGAAAAAAAATGCTGGATGAAAAATTATGAAGTTAGAGTGGCCACAAGAAATTTGGACAATCCTTTTCTAAAGTATTTTGGTAGGAAAAGCATTGTAGGCTGATTCAACACTTTCTGATGAACATCTACAGATTAGGACTCAGTTAAGAGTAAACTATAGAAAACTGAGGAAGAAGCAAAATTAGATCTCTGTGGAATATCTTAAGAAAAAGAAATGGACTTTGATTGATGATAGTGCGTGATGAAATTGGGACCAGATGTTGAAAGCATTAGGGAGGTGTTGTTACTAGAAGAATTTATAAATAGTATTCCCTTCAGAATCAGGTGCCAGTGAAAAGACCACAACGTTTCCAAAATAAGAAATGTTGTAATCTTGGTTAATAGTTATAACTTATCCCAAAAACAATTAGTTGGCAGCGAACCTTTGTTTGCAAATCCACACAGAAGCTGGAGAAATAAATGGGTTGGTAGTGAATAGAACACTAATTGCAATTAGGGGAATAGCAGAAATGGAAAGATGTCTGTAGTAGAAGGGATATTATAGAGAATGGGAAGGATTCAAGGAGACCAACATTGTTTTGTTGTCATAGTGCAGGGCATGCAAGAACAGACTGCCATAAGTTAAGACTGAAGACAGCAACTTTTGTGAATGTGTTTAGTGTTTCTCCACAGAATGTTGTACTGTAGATAAAGCTGGTGAAAAACCAATTCCAATCTATAGTTACTCCTCCTTACCCATTCTCAATGTGTTCACTTACCTGCAGCTCATTCGGGATCCCTAAAGTGGGCATATCAATGTTTGGTGTGAATGATACAAGATACTGTAAGTTGTTCTATTGAGGCCAATCATACTGTTCAGTTAATGTGTTTCCCTGAATCCCCCACAACATATTTATGCATAATGTTAGCAGATAGCCACACTTTATTTCACATTCCAAAACATTGCATTGTGCTATGCTTGGATGTGAATCAAAGAAATGAATGAGGTTAAACTAACAGCAAAAGATAATTGTAGCTACAGTATGGGAAACCTCTGACTTTATTCTTCCTCACTCCTCTATAGTCTCTATAACAGAGATATTAGGAGCCCTTCAGTTATAACCAGTTAGGGAAGTGATTAGGTTCCCTACAGTATGGAAACAGGACCTTCGGCCCAATAAGTCCACACCGAGCTTCCGAAGAGAAACCCACCCAGACCATTCCCCTACCCTATATTTACTAATGCACCTAACACTATGGGCAATTTAGCATGGCCAACTCACCTGACCTGTACATCTTTGGATTGTGGGAGGAAACCCATGCAGACACGAAGAAAATGTGCAAATTCCACACAGACAGTTGCCCAAGGCGGGAATCGAACCAGGGTCCATGGCTCTGTGAGGCTACAGTGCTAACCACTGAGCCTTGGGTAATCTCACATTTTTCCATTTAATAGTGCCTGACATGTGCATCGTCTTGTACACATGAATTAAATACTGCTAGGTATTGAAAGGAAAGATGGACGTAGCCAATAATAGACAGCTGCAGTGATCTTATGGGAATGTGTCTGGTATGTGGGGAGTGTACTTGGTAAGTTACATTAGCCACATTTTAATGGGTTACATACAATGTTCTTTGTCCCTTAATTATGAGGAATACCGTACAAAAATAAAATTATATATGGCTGCATTTGGAACCCTAAATCTGAGGACCAAGAGCTATGAATAATATCAAGCACATGTAAATTAGAAGATTAGATTAGACTAAATTCCCTACAGTATGGAAACAGGCCCTTTGACCCAACAGGTTCCCACTGACCCTCTGAAGAGTAACCCACCCAGACCCATTCCCCTACCCTATATTTACCCCTGACCAATGCACCTAACACTTTGGGCAATTTAGCATGGCCAATTCACCTGACCTGCACATTTATAAGTGGCCAACGGGATTGCATGATATGTAGCTAAGTACTCAAGATCACAACATATAAGACAACTTTTGAGGCCCGATATATCTGTCCAGAAACAAATGTTGACTTACAAACTGAGTATTAAATGTGAACTGCTGGAGTTATTGCACATAGTCACCGTTCTTAACAAATGTAGTATAGCATTGATAATTTGAATTAAGTCAGTGTGACACATTTTATTGAATGAATTAATTTTGCAAGGATTCCTTTAACCAAATTCAAAATGTTTTTAAAAATGATCAAATTTGATATCTGATGCAGTGTTCATCAAATTCAACCATAGCAGACACTTCTTGATCTCATCTGTTACATGAGGCCTGAACATCCAATAACCAGACATTCAGGATGTACATTGTCCTCATTGTCAATCCATAGATTCACTCTATCTTCACCCATCCAACCATTGTCATGGCCCTGCACAAAGCTCCAGCCTGGTTTAACTCTTGGAAATTATCACAGACTCTAATTTCATTCCGTTGGCCATGCAAGGTAATACCATTCCGAATCTTGCCTTCTCATGCACTGTGTCTATAATAGATGCCCACGTGATGTGAAGGAATCCCCAGCTTTGGAACTCAGAGGCTTAAAGTCACCTTTTCACCTCCCAAGAGAGAGTGTGAAAAAGTGAGGACTGCAGAGGCTGGAGACCAGAGTCGAAAAGTGTGGCACCGGAAAAGCTCAGCAGGTCAGACAACTTCCAAGGAGCAGGAGAGTCAACGTTTCGGGCAGAAGCCCTTCATCATCCTGATGAAGGACTTATGCCTAAAACGTCGACTCTCCTGCTCCTCAGATGCTGCCTGATCTGCTGCGCTTTTCCAGCGCCACACTTTTCAACTTTTCATCTCCCAAGCATGCTATGCTTACCACATTGTCAGATCTCACGTTATTCATTTGCTGTATCCTAAAATATTACATCATGAAAGGAAAATCAGACAAATATGGATTCAAGCCGTCCAAACTCAGTATTCTTATGTCTAATAGAGACGGGAGGCTTTTATTATAACATTCTGAGCTAGACTTAAACCAAAGCCTCACAGATGAAAGAATAGTGTGCTAATCTGAACTCAGAAAAGGAGGATTCCCTTCATAACTTCAAGAATTAAGACACTTTTGAATGTCTGCTCTGAGTTTTTTTTCTGAGGCAACAATGTTGTTTTCAATTACAAATTGTATCCACTTCTACAAATGTGGGTCCCACTAATGTAATTTTCAAAAATTACTCATTCCATTTTATCAAATACTCACTTGGCTATTGTGGTTCCCTAATTAATTGGAACCGCAGTGCGTACTTGAAATATAGGAATGAGCCCAGATTATCAGTTTTCCTGTTAAATGTCTAAAGTTCACAGAGAGGGGCAGGAAGGTTTAGAGAGAAAGAGAAGAGATGGGAAGCAATTAAATTGATTACATAATTTCATATTGTTTTATGCTTGAGGGTTTTCTTTTGAAATATTGTATCTAATGTGACGTTCAGTGATTATAAAGTAAAAACATCAAAGATTAATAATATAGTGCAATGATGGTAAATGTGATTAAAAGTTTGGAATTCATGTTTATTTCATTGCACTATTCAATAATTTAATGTTAAGTGTCCCAAATTACTTCAAATCCATTAGTATAATCAGCTTTGTTTAAACAGAAGTTTTTTTTTAAAAAAGTGATCGTGGATATAATGCGTGGGATAAAGAAAAATTCCCCTGTGGTTTGGGAGAATGAACATTTAAATTAGGAGGAAAAGTAGACCACTCAGCCCCTTGAGACTGCTTGGCCATTCAAGAACATGATTACTCCACATTCCCACCTACTCCCAGTCACCTTTACTCCCTTAATTATCAATAATCTAGCTACTGTTGCCTTATAAAAATACTCAAAGCCTCCACAATTTTGTTTAGAGTTGGAAAACAAAACTGTTCACCATATGAGCCACATTTTACAGAGAACTATCCACAGAAATGGAGCTTTTAATCGTGAATCCAGAAAATTCCACATGCTATGTATTTAAACATTCACAATAGGCTACCGAGCAAGATTCCACCCTTAGCCATTTTTAACAATAGTCCTCATCATATTCCTCCCAATTCAACAGATTCTAGCTTTCAAAGGCCTCACTCCACTGAAGTAGTTATTGCCCTGCAAAACTTCCCCACACCATCATACCCTGTACCTAATCCCACTGCCTACAATTCCTAAGTTGTTCTTTCTCCAATTTTTTCATGTCCAACTAGCTGTCCTTTCTGTCAGGCTACCCCTACTTGACTCTGTTCTGAAAATAAAGCCCAAGAGCTTTTGGTTTGTGGAGCACGCCCTCTCCTTTTCCCTCCTCCACTAACCTTCCCCACGATCCGTTCTTCCCCTCACCTTCAGTTTGTTGCCTCCTCCTCAATTTTATCTGGGTTGGGGAGGATGGTGATAATAACATTGGGAAACCCACAGCAGCATCTCATTTATAAGCAAGGGTTATTTTAACTCTTGAGCTGCACTTAAATAAACCAGCAGTCTCCTTATTAGAACCTGCAGGATTGAAGTCCAGTCTGGTTGCTGAGAGCTGAAATCAGGTAGGGAACCTTGAAGCCAAGTGAATGGTCTTCAGACTGAAGTTAATGCTGGATGAAGGGCTTAGGCAGCTGATGTCAGCACCGAGAGGAAGTAGCAATGCTATGGGTTCACAAACCTTTAAAATTGATTGGGTTTCTTCTGGCACTGTTTCCATTTGTCATCAGGTTGGCCAGTACAATCGTTATCCACACCTGGTCTCCAACACAGGGGTCTCCACTTGGAGACCATGATAATATCACCAGGGTCCATTCTGTAATTTTAGAAAAGGACCTTTCTAGTTTCTGCCTTGTTTATATCTGGTATGCTCAGAGGACCAGGTTAAAATCTGATCTACAGGAAGATATAGGACTTCAAAGGTACGTGCCCTGGATGGTTTTAATCATGGACGGGTAGTGGTAATTTTAGTTCTACATCCTACAACAATGCATCTGTTCACTCAACAATGTTTGGCTTTTCTGTTTTGTTATACATTTTAGTTAACTGTTACTTTTGTGTTTTTTTCTCTCTGCCTAACTTACCACTATAATTTGCTTCACAGTGCCAACTCCATTTTGCATTTGTTGCTCTATTATGTTATATGTGACAAGTTTACCCCATTCTCTGTTTCTCATTGATTTAGTAGCTATGCCCAGGGACTTTATTCATCTCATAGCTCACATGGCAATCAAGGTTTCTGGTCAAAATGTGTGGTACTGGAAAAGCACAGCTAGTCAGGCAGCATCCGAGGAGCAGGAGAGTCGATGTTTCGAGCATAAGCCCTTCATCCAGGTTTCTATTTTGGGTACTAAGATAGCTTATTACTTTTTATCCCATTATTATCCTTGATGACATTTTGGACTGAAGACTTCTTCTTCCTAATAGGTTACCCTATTAGTGTTAAAATAGGGACTATCAATTTTCAATTCCCATTTGGTTTTAATACCTGGGATGTTCACAAATCAAAATAATTTTTAGAAGGGACAAATACAGACTCAAAAAAGCTGCACAACCCCTAACCATATGTTGAGACAAGTTCAGGAAATTGAAGTGCTATAAACAAAATTGTCTGAATGGAAACGTTTTTTTTATCAAACTAAATCAGTTATTGAGTTAAGCATCAGGAAACTTGTATTTAAACTTGAGAAGTTGCACAAATTGCACAGTAAGGGTTGGATGCAACTATCCATTGGCAAGACAATGGAGCCAGACAATGCACAATGGACTATATTTCAGTAGCTGCATAGAGCAGGGCAGCAAAGAGACAGAAGCTGGTCAGAGCAAAGACTTAAAAACACTCTCTCTCTCTCTCTCTTTCTCTCTCCCCCCCCATCCCTGGTTTCTTCTCAACATCTTGAAAGCCAACAGTGGTGATCAAACAAATTGGAGAAACATCCATTTACTGAGGATTCTACAAACTCTGGTACTCCTGAAGATACAAGGCATTAATTTTAGAACAAATTGGAGGTCACAGGTTCAGCTAGAATAACTCAAGGACTCTAAGAACTTTTGAAACTATGTATTCCTTAATTTCCTATTGTACTAGCCACGTCCTCTTTTTAAAAATGTTTATACCTGTGGTTGTGTATGTTTGATGTCACATTTTCTCAGGGTTAGTAATCACTAAAATTCCCCTTTTTTTTTCAGTCAAGAAAATCTTGTAATTGGCTTCTTAACTTTGATTAGTACTATACTCTAATTGAATGACAAACTTGTGCCTACAAATAAATAAAACATTTGGTGTAATTGATTGAGGGGGAGTGGAGTTAACAAGGGGGGGATCTGATTCACTCCTCCTCATCTGGTCGTAACAGGACTTGCTGTAGAGGTATCTAAATCTACCTAATTAGATTTAATGCCTTTGAGCATCTGAGGAAAGCCCAGGTGGAGGTTTAGATGGGGATGGTGCTGACCAGAGGTAGACTGTAGGATAGCTGTTTGTTGAAGTTTGGCTGAGTTGACTCTGGTTGCAGTAGTTAAACTGGATTTAGGAATACTGGATATAAAACCAATTCATGTTATCCACGAGAAACCCAATGTAATAGGTATCGGATCAAGCAAGGATTGTAGATGATCCAAACGGTCATTGCAGTAACTAAAAGAAAACTATTATCAGATACTTGTGACTGATCAAGATGTTACCAGAAGCAGTGACAGGGTATTTGCTTAGTTACAGATTTCTCCCAGACCAATCAGTTCACTACACCCAGGCATGCACAGGCTGATGGATGGTTCTTTAATTTTTGCTTAAAACTAAGTGCGACTGTCAGAAAGAAGGTATGCCAGGGTGAGCAACAGCCAATAAAACCTGATTCATTACTCCTGCCAAGATGCCAATGAGCATATGTGTATATCCTGGCACACCTACCCACCTTCACGGCTCCAGTCCACGGTGAGCCAGATAAAGAGCTGATCCATCTGTTGCAAGAACACATGCAGCTAACATGCACCACAGGGATGCAGCAATTGTAATAATGGTCAGCTGTAATACTTAACACTGCTTTCTCTTCCCTCAAGGCCCAGGAGAAATGTATGCCAAAGTGTATCACACCTACCTCTGACTTCCTCCTCATATGATTAAGCTTGTTCATTTGGAGCTAAGTGTAAGTTTAGAGCTAGGTGACTATATTTTCTTCATTAGCATTCTCCATCTGTGCTGTGTCTGCCTTTCCTTTTACTGATGTCCTAAATTGGGTCATCCTTTTTGGGTACACCTCCTGGTCCAGGACTCTGCCCTTTCAGAATCGAAGGGAGAAAAGTTATCAGGTGACCTTGTGCACAAGCATCCATTCTTCCTGCCATCACCATAATATTTCCATGAATGATGAATCTCAACCCTGTAAGAACTGGTGCCTCATCGAATTTCCATAACTTTACCTAAAGACAAGTGAGCCACAAATTGAACACTTGAACAATGAAGCCTACTCAGAGTGGGGGGGGGGGATTGTGGTGGTGGTGGCTACACCTTGTGACCATTTGACTCTAAGTTTCCAACTCTTGTTAATTTGGGGTCATGTGTCTTGCTTGGGCTTTGGATGTGATGCCAGATATGAAGCTGTGAGCTACAATCAAAGCAAGCATTAATTCAAAAATTAGGCAGCTCAAAACTGGAAACAGGAACACTGAATTTACAGTATTACATTTGTAATAAACTGAATAGAAAGACAAACATTGATATACATCATAAACAGCAGTCAATGTAAATGCACGACCAATGTGAAAATGTTATTAGAGAGGTAGATAGAAGGTTTTGTCTTTTAGGGTGGGGTAACACAGTGGATAGATGCCTCAACAAACAATCTCTTAACATGAACTTAAGCTTTTTTTGCAACACGTAATTTCACTTACAGCAATAATGGATAAACAAAAAAAAAACAGGAGAGATATAACAATACGATCTCAATCCCATTGAGACTTACTTTCCTGCACTTCACAGTAATGTGTTTGTATGCATTATTCGGGTTGCAGAGTAAATTTTTTATTTTGTCTAATGCTATTCTATGTGCAAATGCAGTTACTTTCTGTTTTAACCTCAGAGGCATTCGAGAATAAAACAAAGAACTGTGGATGCCAGAGATCTGAAACTTACAAAAACAGAAATTGCTAGAGAAATTGAGAAAGTCTGATGGTGTGTTAGAGAGAAAACATAGATAATGTTGGAGTCCAGTGACCTTTCTTCAGAATGGATCAGTACTTTCTGGTGTGTGTTTTAGGTATTCTGTAATTTTGTGTTCATTTGCTTGCTGTTTGATTATGTAAGTCTGCTCATAGTGCTGTGAGTCAAATCTCTGGTTATGGTTTATAAGCAGCACTTACTCGCAAACAGACATCTTAAAAGCATTTGTGTCAAAGCTCATGTTCACATATAAAATCTGATGTGCACCACCTTCAAATATCTCTGAGGCATAAAACAAAATATCTGGCAACGACGATGGGGAACAGTTAAAAATTCTTTCTACTCCTGGGGATCTACCCTTTCTACAGGATTATTAGATTTCGAGGTTCAAGACTTACCTGCTCACTCCAGGTAGGGAAGGTATGGTAGTACCAGTGACTCATGAGGGTGATACTCATGCATTGTCTCGAAGCAGAAGGTCAGAGAGTACTTTAATTGGCTTTCAAAGACACCTCAGTGTTTGATGTAGTGGGAAGTGGTCTCAAAAAATACCAGTTTGAAAAAAAGCTAATGAACAATAAACGTTCTGCCAGAGGGGCCAGGCAATGGCGTGCCTATTAAAAAGACATGATTTGGAGGAGCTGGTGTTGGACTGGGGTGTACAAAGTTAAAAATCATACAACACCAGGTTATAGTCCAATAGGTTTATTTGGAAGCACTAGCTTTCAGAGCACTGCTCCTTCATCAGGTAGCTGTGGAGCAGGATCATTTTGCTATAAATTCTGTGTCTTATGATCCTGCTCCACAGCTACCTGATAAAGGAGCAGCGCTCCGAAAGCTAGTGCTTCCAAATAAACCTGTTGGACTGTAACCTGGTGTTGTGTGATGTTTAACTTTATTAAAAAGACGTCCAATAATTGGCTTTCACATGTACATGAGCCAACAAACTAATTTGTGACTAACTTCTTGAAAAAGCTTCAATCGCAAAAATTAGAGAGAATGTCTACTCATGGAGGATGGGATTTAATCTTTGTGTCTTTCCCAGTCCAAATTGAATGCACCATTTTGAATTTGAGGAGCTTACATAGAAACGTATCCTCAAGCTCAGGGTGATAGATACAACCTCCCAATCAACTCAAGTGAAGGGTTACAAACAAAATGACCTCAGCAGTCTCACCAAAACCTTAATTGCAAAAATGTGCCCAATTTATCGAGGTATTGATCGATTTGCAATACCGCATTGAGCTTGAGTGAAACATGGCATATGATCACCATCGTGGAAGGTAAAGCACTAGGCCATTTTAAGGACTGCATGGTCTCAGGCCTTTTAATGTTTTTCATCATCAATATTGGCATGTATTTTGAGAAATAAACTCTATCATACTTACTCTCACCTCTCTTAAAGACAGTAATCAAGTTTACGGTGACTATGATCCCAGCCTGGAGAACAATCCCAGGTTTAGGAACAAATATGCCAACATTGACAAGTTCAAATCCTATAGAGGCAAAGGCAGAAGCCACATTGAACTAAGCTGGATGGTTAACTTGTCTTCAAACTTGCTGACCCCATCACACATTGACGTGATCAATGACACTGTCTATGCACAGTAATATTCTTCCTCATTTACTGGATTTTGGATATTTAAGAAGTACTGTCATGCACTTCCTGTCCATATGTTAATCTGCCAGTTTTAAAAAAATGTTTGAGATAGTTGCTGTCTATGACCCATGTTACAGTATCGTAGGAGTTGAGACGACTTGAAATACACATTATCATTGAGTAAACCAGCTCCGCCCCCATGGACAATGAACTTAGGCATTGCATAATTCAAAATTTGGCAGGTATCGGTTGTGTATACCTTAAGGCAGTCAACAAAGCATTCATTCCAGATAACTATCTACTTCATATGCTCCAAGAACTCTTGGCATCATTTCATAACTTCACATTCTTCACAAAGTTCAACATTGGATCAGAATGTTGCCTGGGCTACAGCAATGATAGACTCGAGAGGTTGGGGTTGTTTTAGAGCAGAGAAAGCTAAGCGGGGTCGGGGGATGGGATCTGATTGAACCATACAAAGTTCTGAGGGTCATAGACAGGGAGGATAGGGGTCAGTAATTAGGGGCACCATTTTAAAGGAAGGAGCAGGAGAGGAATTGAGAAGAAAATAATTTCACCTAGACAGTCAAGGATATGTAGACTGACAAAAGGTAGTGCAGACTGAAATCCTCACGATATTTAAGAATTATTTAGGTTAACACTTGAATCATTGTGACACATAAAGCTGTGGATCAAGTGCTGAAAAATGAGAATAGAGTAGATGGATGTCTGATGATGTAGACACAATGGGCCAAAGGGCCTCTTCCTATGTTGTAAAAACTCTTGACTCTATGCAATAAAGGCGTCTTCAGATACCACTAACAGAACAAACTTGATATTACAGAGCTTCTGTCACACACAAGTGTATATTTCAGTGTCATTAAATTCTCTGGGGATTAGATTCAGCACCTAGTGCATATGGAGGTTTGTTTCTTCACTCTTGACAGATTCAATGATGTTGGTTAACCATGTACAAAGTGGAATATGATCAGAATTATCAGGGTGCTTACATGACTTGCATGGATCCATGCACATCCATAGCATTGAGATTAACCTTCTCAGGTCCAAAGTGACAGTGGCTGGAATAAACCAGCAAACTACAATCTGAAAGCTATTGATGTGTTTCTGACCCAGTCAGTGTGGAGCAGATGACCTGATTGCTCAGAAACACTAAGCTTTATCACAAATGCATTCATAAATACACAGAGACCACAGAGCCAGTTCAGAAATCATTGCATAAAGATGCATATTGGGAATTGGCAATCAGTCAGCAAACATGTGACTTGTTATAGGCGAACATGGCATGTCCACCAGTGCTTCTGTATTTTGATTAAGATGCAGAAATGAATGTCATAAGAGATGTGTCATGACTTGTGATAGGAGCTGTACCCTCTCAGTATATTGAAGGAATTGAACAACAATACACTTAAGCTTCCCCCACATTGTAGGAAGCTGACCATGGATACTTGTTATGATTCCTCTTCTGAGAATGCTGGACAAATTAGACCTTTGTTAAGATCTGGCTAGATAGACCATAATCTTTTATAGAATCAACAGTCAGAAAATAAGCAGAGGATTCCAGGGTTGGATTGAAGTATAAAATAAATAAACTCTGTTACACAACTATGAGCCAAACAAATATAAACAAAATGAATAATCAGTAATTTGATCCGATACACTGATGATACTAAACTATGCACAACAGACATGCAGCTTTGTCTCTGGCAGTCATAATTAGCATGAGTTAAATAAACATTACTAAACAAACTGTTGTCATTGAGTGCCCATTAGTAGTTCAATCTCTTCTCCTGAGATGAAGTTCCCCAGACCTCCTAAGTCTGCCCCTGACCACTTAGGTGCCAGAACAATTTCAGTTTCACAAGCTGTTGAATTTCTTTAAGCTTCAATCTTTCTTAGTTGTATCAAGCAAATGCTGTTTATAGGCTTTCTTCACTGCATTCAGTCGCAGTGAAATATCAATAGCTTTCATCTTTAAGCACTAACTGCCTGGAGTTTGCTAACAGCAGCACTCATGCTGTGTGAAACCATTTCTATGCTTCAACAGTCTCCCACTTCCTAACCTGTCCCAGCAAACACACCAACACATAAACTAAATCCACAACTCCACCTATCTCCATGACAATGTAATTTACTCTGGTCTCCTTATCCTGTCCTTTTGAGTTTCCTGAATATTTTCCAGCTGATTTAACTCTAGCTGCGACTAGACTAACTTCACTGAAGGCTTTGCAGAAACTACGTCCCCAGCTAATTAAAACATTTGCTTTTTCATAGCTCAGTTTCTTGTATTATATTTCTATTACACTGACATTGTGAACTTCCTGAAGTGCCATTTGTTTTAGATGTTCTAACAAATAACTGCTGAGTGAAATGGTCTAGCAAGCCACTCAGTTATATGTAACTGCTACAAAGTCTAAGGAAAAGAATCAAACTGGACAAACCATCCAGCAAAGACCTAGACATTGAAAATGAAAACAGTCCTGGCAATTCTGCATACTCCGCCTTAGTAACAATCTCACAGTCTACTCCAGTAACAATCTGATGCAGTCACACTCACAAAACCATAGCTTATAGATAATTTCCAAAACACTATCATTACCATCACTAAATCTGTCTTGTCCTACCATCGGGATAGTTGTAAAGCAGAGGATTCCAGGTTTGAATTGAAATATAAAAGAAATAAGTTGTATTGCACAGCAACTAACCAAAAAAAACCCAAAATGAATAACCAGATAATTGATCTGCTAAGCTAATGATACTAAACTATACCAACAGACATCGACCTTTGACTCTGCCAGTCAGGATTAGCATGAGATAAATAAGAGTTAATAAACAAACTGTAGTAAATGACTGCTCATTACTTAATAGTTCAACCTCTTCTCCTAAGATTAAGTTCCCAAGAAACTCTGTTGCATACAGTTCGGAAGAACATGTCCTAGCATTCTCAATGTTGACTCTGAGTACCTTGAAACCTTGACACCAGTTCAAAGATGGGCAAGAAAACCTCTTGCTGATTACCTCATACCCAGCCCCCACTTTGCCTCAGGTAATGAATCAATACTGCTCCATTTTGAATGCTAATTAAATTAAGGGTACCAAGGAAACAGAAGGTTCTCTGTGTGGGGTCTTCATAATAAATAACCAAGAGTGCCTGGGTAGCTGTACTACTGACTGAACTAGTCATGGATTTTATTAGGCCTGGAGGTGATGGGTTTAGGTAAAACAGAGAAAAACTTATTTGATGGCTTCCTAATCAATCTGTCTGACTGACATGGACGATCTAGAACCAGGACAAAATGTAAAAATAATGGGGATGCCACTTAGGTCTGAGAAGAAGTGAAGTTTTTGTTTTACGCAGTGGGTTGTGATCCTTTGGAATTCTTTACCACACAGGGCTGTGGAAGTCAGTCTTTGAGTATATTTAACATAGAAACTAGAATAGGCCATTCAACCCTTCAAGTCTGCTCTACCATTCAGTATGATCATAGCCGATTCCCCCGTATCGTCGTCTTATTTCTATTTTCTGTCCATACCCCTTGATGTCTTTCATATTTAAATTCTATCAGTGTCTTGCTTAAATATGCTGGCCTTGTACGGTTGGGGAAATGTTTCCTCATCTCAGCCCTAGATGGTCTATACTGTATCCTGAGACTGTGTTGACTGGTTCTAGACTCTCTAACCAGAGGAAATATCCTCCCTATGTCCAGTCTGTCTAGTGCTGATAACATTTGATATGTTTCAATCAATTCCCCATCTTATTCTTTCATGCAGAGATTGATAGACTTCTAATTCGCAGTGGCATACAAGTTATGGGTAAAAGATTGAAAAATTCGATTAGCCATGATTGTATTGAATGGTGGGGGAGGATGAATGGGCTGTATGGCCTTCTCCTGCTCCTGTATAGTGGCCAGCAATGGATCAATGAAAAAAAAAGTTTATTAGAATCCATACAGCATGTATACGCAATGAAAGGTTATGTTAAACTGTGGATTGACCAACTCCCAAGGCCAACAAAACCATGACAACAACTCCAAGAATATATTTTTGGAGAAGTGCAAACAGTCCCTAGTAATCAATGGGTTTTTTTTGCTTGTTTATGATGACCCAAATAGCAAATGGTTTGAAGTTGCTGAAACAAATTCACTTTAGTCATTGACATTTTAGACAAATTATTTACACAGTGGAGACTTTCGCTACAGACAATGCACATTTGTTTGTTTCCAGTCAGTCCACAGAGATCCGAACAAGCATTCATCACCAGCTGTCACTGTGATACAACCTATGATTGAATATGGCAGCGGACAATTTAATAGGATGACCCAAGACAGTTTGACAGATCTGTAACAGCAGAAAACAATTAAAAATCCGTATAAATATCCTACTCCACACATATCAATCCACTCCACATTCTGGAGTGATCAATAATACGACTGGTCGTACCTTACATATTCCTCTGACCATTCTTAATCCATCAGCACTGTACAACAAAGATGTTAGAGTGAAAGAAGAAATCACAAAGTGGCAAGGTAAAGCCACAGCTTTTTCAAAATATCACTTTAAAAAAAAAAATCAAAAGAACTGCAGATGCTGTAAATCAGGAACAGAAGCAGAAATTGCTGGAAAAGCTCAGCAGGTCTGGCAGCACATGTGAAGAGAAACCAGAGTTAACGTTTCAGGTTCAGTCGTGGGATGAGGGTATCACTGGCTAGGCCATCTCGACTTGCCCAGAGGGCAGTTAAAAGTCAACCACATTGCTGTGGCTCTGGAGTCACATGTAGGCCAGACCAGGTAAGGACTGCAGATTTCCTTCCCTAAAGGACATGGTGAACCAGATGGGTTTTTCCCAACAATCGACAAGGGTCATTTTTTTAAGACTCTTAATTCCAGACTTTCATTGAATTCAAATTCTATCATGTGCTGTGCCCAGAATATTAGGAGAAAGTGAGGACTGCAGAAGCTGGAGATCAGAGTTAAAAATGTGGTGCTGAAAAAGAACAGAGAATCATGCAGCATCCAAAGAGCAGGAGAATCGACGTTTTCAGCATAAGCCCATCATCAGGAATGTTGTGGTGGGGAAGACGGTGGCCCAAGGGGGCTGAGTGATAAATGAGAGGAGGATGGGGCGGGGATGGAAGGTAGCTGGGAAGGCGATAGGTAGATGAAGGTAGGGGATGATGGTAATAGGTCAGAGCAAAAGGTGGAGTGGATAGGGAAGGAAGATGGACAGGTAGGATAGTTCAAGAGGGCAGTGCCAAGTTGGAGGGCTGGATCTGGGATAAGGTGGGGGATGGGTGATGAAGAAACTCATGAAATTGACATTGATTCCATGTGATTGGAGGGTCCTACGGGAGAAAATGAGGTGTTCTTCCTCCAGGCGTCAGCTGGCTAGGATTTGGTGGTGGAGGAGGCCCAGGACTTGCATGTTCTTGGCAGAGTGAGAGGGGGGTTTGAAATGGTTGGCCACAGGGTTGTGGGTTTGTTTAGTGCGTGTGTCCCTGAGATGTTCACTGAAATGTTCTGTAAGCTGGTGTCCTGTCACCCCAGTGTAAACGAGACCACATTGAGAGCAACGGACACAGTTGATGAGGTAGGCGGAAGTGGGTACTGCAGATGCTGGAGATCAGAGTCAAGATTAGAGTGGTGATGGAAAAGCACAGCAGGGCAGGCAGCATCTGAGGAGCAGGAAAATCGACATTTTGGGCAAAAGCCCTTCATCCTGAAACGTTGATTTCACTGTTCCTTGGATGCTGCCTGGCCTGCTGTGCTTTTCCAGCACCACTCTAACCTTGACAGGAGATGATGTGTTTAGATGTACTGGAGAATCTCTGCTGGATATGGAAGGATCCTTTGGGGCCTTGGATGAAGGTCGGGGGAGGTATGGGCGCAGGTTTTACATCTCTTGCAGCGGCAAGGGAAGGTGCAGGGTGTGGCGGGTTGGTGGTGGGCTGGACCTAACGAGAGAGTTGTGGAAGGAATGGTCACTGCGGAATGTTGATAGGGGTGGGGAGGGAAATATATCTCTGGTGGTGAGGTCTGACAGTAGGTGGGGGCAATGTCGGAGGATAATGTGTTGTATCCGGAGGTTGGTGGGATGGAAGATGAGGACCAGGAGGTTTCTAACTTTGTTGTGGTTGGAGGAGTGGGGTTCAAGGGTGGAGATGTGAGAATTGGAGGAGATGCGCTGGAGGGCATTGTTGACTACATGGGAGGGGAAATTGTGGTCCTTAAAGTAGGAGGCCATCTGGGATGTTCTGGAGTGGAATTGCTCTTCCTGAGAGCAGATGCAGTGGAGGCAGAGGAATTGGGAGTAAGGGATAGCATTTTTACAGGAGGCAGGGTGGGAGGAGGTGTAATCCAGGTAGCTGTGAGATTCGGTGGGTTTGAAGTAGATATCCACATTGAGTCAGTTGCCAGAAATGGAGATGCAGAGTTTCAGGAAGGAAGGAAAGTGTCCGCGATGGTCTTTCCAAGATGGTCAAGGTGAACTTGAGGTCAGGGCGGAAGGTGTTTGTGAAGTTGATGAACCATTCAACTTTCTTGTGGGAGCACGAGGTGGTGCCGATACAGTCATCAATGTAGTGGAGGAAAAGGTGGGGAATGGTGCCGGTATATCAGCTGAGTTTCTGATTAATACACCATTGGGCTATTGCCCCGCTGTTTGCGAATACCTGCAAAGAGATTCCAATTAGATGCTAGAGATTCCATCAAACAGCCAAATTATGACCACCATTACTGCTTCCTCTTAAAAAAAACAAAGAATTGTGGATTCTGAAAATTTGAAACAAAAACAGAAATTGCTGGAAGAATTCAGCAGGTCTGACAGCATCTGTGGAGAGGAAGTAGATTCAATGTTTTTGGGTTCAGCGACCTTTCTTCAGAACTAATTGTAGCTAGGAAAAGGTGATCTACATGCTGAAGACAGCGGCGGTGGGGTGGGGATGGAGTAAACAATAGGTAGAAATGAAGCTCAGAGAGAGAGAAGAAGCAGTTGGGCAGATAAAAGAATGGATAATGGTGAGTTAGGAGAAAGAAAAGTTACCTAATGGGAGCCGTTAGCGGGTGAAAATGGGTTGGCTGCGATGAAAGCAGCCCATGTGATGACAGGGCCTGGGGTGTCAGGGTAAAAGACATGGAAGAAGGTATTCAGGCCCTAGTACTATTGAACTCAATATTGAGTCCTGAATGCTGCATGGTCTCTCGGCAGGAAATGGGATTTGTTCTTTGAGCTTGTGTTGAGCCTTGCTGGAACACGGCAGCAGGCCCGAGACAGGGATGTTGGCATAGCAACATGGTGGTGTGTTCAAGTGGCAGGCAACTGGAAGCTCCAGATCACTTTTGGAGATGGAATACAGGTGTTCAGCAAAATGGTCATCCAGTCTGCGTTTCATCTTCCCAAGTTAGATGAGATCACATTGTGAGCAGCAAATACCGTTGACTAGATTGAATGAAGTGCAGGTAAAACACTGCTTCACCTGAGAGGTATGTTGGGGGCCCTGGTTGATGAGGACAGAGGAAGTAAACAGGCAGTCTCTATACTTCTGCAATTGCATGGGAAGGTGCCATGGGGATGTGGGAAGTGTTGGAAGTGAAAGAGGCATTGGCAAGAATGTCTTGAAAGGAATGGTCCCTGCAAAATGGTGACAGGAGAGGGAGGGGAATATGTAACTGGCTGTGACATCCTGCAGGAGATAGCGGAAGTGGCAGCTTATGATTCTTTGGGTGTGGATGCTGGTGGGTTGGAAAGTGAGGATCAGGGGGATCCTATTGCTGTAGTGGAAGAGAAAAGAAGGGGTAAGAGCTCAAGTGTGGAGGATGGACTGGACATGGGCTGAGGGCCCTGTCAACCATGGTACTGGAATCCTCAGTTGAGGTAAAAGGGCATGGATGTAGGCTTGCTCGCTGAGACGTTTTCAGACGTTTCATCACCACACGAGGCAGCATCATCAGTGAGCCTCCAGATAAAGCACGGTGGCATGGCCCACTTTCTATTTATGTGTTTAGGTTTCCTTGGGTTGGTGATGTTATTTCCTGTGGTGATTTCATTTCCTGTGGTGATATCATTTCCAGTTCCTTTTCTCAGATGGTGGTAAATGGGATCCAAGTCAATGTGTTTGTTGATAGAGTTCCGGTTGGAATGCCATGCCTCTAGGAATTCTCGTGCGTGTCTCTGTTTGGCTTGTCCTAGGATGGATGTGTTGTCCCAGAAAAAGGACATTTCTGAGGACCTCCTGCAGAACATGACATCATCAGAACACATGCAATGAAAATGGAGAAACTGGGAAAATGGAATGGAGTCTTTACAGGAATCAGGGTGTGAGGATGTATAGCGGAAGTGACTGTGGGAGTCGGTGGGTTTGCAGTGGATGTTGGTAGACAACCTATCACCCGAAATGGAAACAGAGGTGTTGAGGAAGGGAAAAGAATCAGAGATGAATCAGGTGAAGGTGAAGGTAAGGACAGGGTGGAAATTGGAAGTGGATTTGATCAATTCTTCCAAATCCAGATGAGAGAGGGAAGTAGCACCGATAATGTAATCAATGTACCAGAGAAAGAGCTGCAGGTGGGAGCCAGAATAGGACTGGATCAAGGAATGTTCCACATACCCCACAAAGGGACAGGCATAACTGGGGCCCATGTGGGTAACCATGGCCACACCTTTGATCAGAACATTTGCCATCATTGTTTTCTCTCTACCTGGGCCAAAGCAGATCAGGTGGTTTCTCAGCATCAACTCCTGTCTGCTGGATGATAACACAATACAGAAGTTGGTTGGAAGCAGAGCTGGATATTCAAGGGCAGCAATTGTGAAGAAACATTTCCTTTTCCAATGAACAACCATAATATTGATCATCCACTTCATTGAATTGATCATGAGGAACCACAACCCCAAGTTCAGAGATCTCAGTCTCGTTATCAGGAACTTTCATCAACTGGAGACCATTTCTGGTCTTAGGCCCATAAGAAACTACAGAAAGTTGTGTGCACAGCCAAGACCATCACAGAAACCAAACTCCCGCCCATGGAAACTGAGAGAACTGCAGATGCTGTAAATCAGAAACAAAAACAGCAATTGCTGGAAAATCGCAGCAGGTCTGGCAGCATCTGTGGAGAGAAATTAGAGTTAATGTTTCAGGTTCAGTGACCCTTCCTCAGAACCGTTAACTCTGATATCTCTCCACAAATGCTGCCAGATCTGCTGAGCATTTCCAGCAATCTAGTTTTGTCTCCCATCCAAGGACTCCATCTTTTCGTTGCCGTGGAAAAGGCAGCCAACATCATCAAAGATCCCATCCACCTCGGTAATAATCTTTTCCGACTTCTTCCATCTGGTAGAAGATACAACAACTTGTACGCATGCACCTACAGATTCAAAAACAGCTTCTTCCCTGCTGAATGGATCTCTCTGATTTCAAATTTAATGTTGATCTTGCTTTGTGCACCTCTTGTGCAGCCATAATCTTGTATGCCTTGCTCTGTCTAAACCCCCTATGATCTGTATGTCCTTGTTTGCTATGATCTGCTTGCACTGCTTGCAAAAGGAAATGTTTTACTGTGCTTAGGTATATGTGACAACAGTAAATCAAATCAATTTAAAAATGGCCACTCTCGAACTCCAAGAAATGACTGAATGTCTTAATGTTGGTTGTTTAAGATTGTTTAATTTAAAATATGATCCTTTAGGTTGGGGTAATGGAATGGCGGGGTGTTGGGAATGGAGATGCTGTGCTGAATTGTTCGGTGTTTGCTTATGAGAGCCTGTTCAGCCTCACTGTGCTGTATTCTGTCAGTCAAGCCTGTTTACAAGGCTGAGCAATCAGTATGCAGGAGAAACATTATAAAAGCATATGTAATAAAGGTTACCTCCACAGATAAAGCCCTGGTGTGAGTGACCTCTGCAAAACCTCAAGGCATAAAACACAAGGTGGACAGTGAGCAGAATATTGAAGTGGGGGGGGAGGGGGTGCGGAGGCACGTTTAACTGAGGTCAACCTGACTGTTTTCCCTGTCCACAAATATATTATTGTAGAATCTCTTCTTCTGCAATAATATATTTGTGGACGGGAGGACAGTCTTGTTGACCTCAGTTAAACGCGCCTCCGCACCCCCATACTTTAATATTGGCAATAAGCCCCCACAAAAATAATTCCACATCTTCCAAAAAGGATTCTATTACAGCCATTACAAATAGCCACATTTGCTGCACTATCATACATCCTAAAATCAGCTTCCATTGTGTAATATTCCCATAAATATTCCACACAGTCCAATAATTCCTTTCCAAAATTTTCCCACTGCCTATCATGCCTCAGGATAATGTTCCTGACAAATAGCTATGCCTTATTTCTTACAAATCACTTCATGATGCAATGCTACAGTTGTGGACATGGTGGAATTGCACTGGGATGTTAATGCAATTTAACTGGGAAAGCAGATTGCAACATCTAGAGTTCACCAAGTAGCCTTAGAATCTACAGCACCAACAAGCCTTTGATTTTGCTGATTCCTCTAGGCCTCAAATAGTAGTTATCTGCCCTCACTTACCAGGACCACTGCACTGAGTTTCATGTCTGTCTCAAAATACTCCAGTTCCAAAGATACAACCACCAATTGTATCATCCTATCAGCCTAGTATGGAGGTGCTGTGAGGTGTCTTTGCTAACTGGGAAACATAAGTGTTAACAAGTTCTACTTGACCGATATGCTGCTTTTCTTCATTTCTTATACGTATCAGGAACACACTCAGGAAATAAACTGATTTACTCATCTAAGACTGAATGAGCCTCTGTGTATCTGCATTTCCTTTCATTAACTTTGTAGCGTTGTGCACAACCAGTCAACAGGAATAGGTGAAATGTGTCTTTGATCAAATCCGACAATAACAACTTGGTGATCCCGACCAAGGAAAAGATGTTCTGTTGGCAGTTGTGGTTTGTAACCAAAGTTTAATATCACCCATGATGCCACGAGCTGCCTTCATGTTCATGTTCAGGTATCTTCACAATCTTCACAATTATGCTAGTCTCCTCACTGCTCAAATATCTCCAAGCTGTAAGTAACATCATAGTCTGTCAATTCTCCCGTGATGAGTCTGATGTGGGATTGACAGAGACATCCACAGAAATGAAGTTTGTATTGTCATCCAAATGAAAGCAAAATACTGCAGACGCTGGAAACCTGAAGAGGACGCTGAAGAAGAGTCATACTGAATTCAAAACATTTACTCTGTTTCCCACTCCACCTGCTAATTTTATCCTGCATCTTCTGTTTTAATTCATAAAACAATGTTGATGCTTGGTAAATCTGCAGTTGTGTCACCTTTGGCCTTCCTCAAAGCAAAGCAAATATTGTGTGTTTGGAATAAATCATCCATACTGAACCAAATTTTATTGCTGGCCTCTACGTGGGCTGCAGTATTGTCTCCGAAGAGAGATGGCCAGCCATGCAGAGATTTGTAAGGCTCTCTTTTATGGTGTCTTTAACTTAATACTATTATTGTTACAAATATTTTGAGAAATGCCCAACCATAGCCATATCACGTATGTGCGGTAAAAGTCAGATTTATACCATACCTGACTTCTCTCCAGTCACACCACATCTCCTGTTTCCCCCTGGCCCTTTTTTCATGAACTGCAGCCCGATCATTCTCATTCTTTATTTTTCATTTTCTCAAGTTTTCACACTCTGCATTTTTCTGCTTGAGGTACAAGACATATTTGTGTAATGTATTGGAGAGGTGCAAACACTGAAGCTGCAGCCAATTTGCAATTCTGTTGTGGGAAGCCAGCGGAAATGTCAGCGTTGAAATGTCGATTAGCTGATTGTGCTTGAACTGGAATGAAATAGTAATAAGTTGAAACCTCTTGTTGATAAACATCTGTTACATCCAATATTTCCGTCTCAATCAAGGAAGCAGGGAGTGTGGCCTGTCTGCAAGCATTGTGTTAAGCAGGAACCTCCTGCTTCTCCAGGATTTCTTTTAGGTAGCATCAGGAATACAATAAGTAGATGCCTAAACAGAATCAAGGCCACTCCCATGAATGATGGCTCAGTGGCTTAATGGGTTAGCACTGCTACCTCACAGATCCAGGGACCTGAGTTTGATTCCTATCTTGGGTCACTGTCTGCGTGGAGTTTGCACATTCGCCCCGTATCTGCGTGGGTTTTTGTCGGAAGCTCCAGTTTCCTCTCACAGTCTAAAGATTTGTAGGTTAGGTGGACTGGCCATGCGAAATTGTGCTGTTGTGTCTAGGGATGTGCAGACAAGGTGGATTCACCATGGGAAATGTGGGGTTGTGGTGATTGGGTGGGAAGCCCGTTGGAGGGTCAGTGCAGACTTAATGGGCTGAATGGACTCTTTCTGCACTCTAAGGATTCTATGATCAAAATATTACACTCATAAGGACTTTCCAGACGCTATGTCCTTTTCTGATGATTAGATACATGAAACTCCTATAATTTGCAGCCATCTACATTTTTTTACTTGCCTGCTGCTGTCTGTTATATGTAGAAATTCACCAAAGATACCAAACCCCGTCAATCCACACTGGGAGGAACAAGCTTGCCAGAGAAGACAGTTGGAAATCATGCTTTGAATCCAAATGTTTGTAATGATGAGGCAGGGGAACAGCAGAGGATGGAAGCGCAGGAAGCAAATACTGCACTCCATATCTCACCACCTCATGGAATACCACAAATGTCGAAGGCCGTGAATCAGCCTGTTAGGTCACATGAAGACCCACAGCAGAAACTGGTGTCCTGAGGAGACAACCCTCTCAAATCTAAAGACAGCTGAGGACACTGTTTTATTTTTCACCTATTTGAGTCAAGAAAACTGAAGCACAAGATGGCATGAGCCAAAGTTGATGGGGTATTGTTATATTTCCATCAATTAAAACTGCACAACAGGGCACTGTTAAACTTGCTTAGTCAGGATCACATCTGTGTGTCAGTACAAGGTTGTCTGAAGCCGAGTGGGAAGATTGCCAGCTCCCTATTTTCCACCTCTCAATAATGAGCCAGGCCAGTTGATGAAAGTGAAAAAGAAATTATTTCAAATGTCTTGTACCTTTCAGAACTTCAGTATGTCTCAAAACACTTTACAGCTACAATGTTTTCAATAAGTATAGCTACTGTCGCAAGAAACGCAGCAGGTAATTGGAGCACAGCAAGCCCCATAATCAACAATGCACTAATAACCAGGTCTGATGTTAGTTGAAGGGTACATATTTTAGGACACTGGGAAAAAATCTACTATTCTTTGAAACGGCATCATAGAATCTTTAATAATCCGCCTGATAGGTTAGATAGTTAAAGTCTCAACAAACAGAGAAATATCACTTTTGATCGTCTTGGGTGTTGGTGATCAAATGCCACAGTTCCAATCCTTCATTTCCATGTATATGATTAGAAACGTTCCACACATTGAGAGTGGAATTGATGTACAGAGGGATTTCAGCAAGACTGGTTAGAGAATCCCACTTTCCTTTCCTTTGAAATCGGGCAAATATTAAAAAGGCTACTGATTTGTTATTGCCTATTTCACCAAAGATCACTTTCATCTCAAAAGTGCGATTCATTGTCCCCTATTTTCCCTCAGCACACTGTTAAAATGTGTGATCACCTGCCTTATCTTTTTAAATATCATTTCTTTTTGATTCGCCACATCCACAAACAATCCTACATCAATTCTGATGCTTCTCTGATCTCGATGTCCATGTCACCAACATAAGTTAAAGCATCCACACTGTAGGGAATCTAATCTAAAAAAATTGACTTATTTCCTATCTCTGTCTTCTATCATTATTTCCATCTCTTAACATTAATGATGACTATCCTTTAATGTCTCACTGCAAAGCCTGGTATGCTTTCTGCTACTTTGTTTGACATTCTCTTTAATATCCGGTTTGTAACTTCCCTTTATACTTTATATTCGTTGTAGCTTTCAGTTTATTATTGGTCCACTAAGTTCATTTTTTGATTCAAGCTTTCTTTAATCTCCCTAGTGATCAGTAAAGACTAAATTTTGATGCACTTCCTTTCTCGCCTAGCAACCTATTTGATTTGTAGCTTTGTGTAACTATTGCTGATCTATGAATCTCTTCACCATTTCTTTTCTTCCATTTAATCCTTCTAAGATTTTTTTTTCCCCAGCAGATACCCTTTAGAAATCTTCAATAATTTTTGAGTTCTATTGGCAAACTAATTATAATTTGGTCACTGATTCATTATTGTGCTTTGACGCTTAGGTTGTCAGTTTGTCTGCATTATTGTCCAGAATCAGATCAAGTAATGTTAAAAATCACACATCTATAGTTAATACACACCTATATATAACTTTCCAAAATCTACTTGATACACATTGAAATGTTTTCTTTGTTAATTGCACTGAAGTGAAAATGTCGCAAATAACATTTTGGCATTAAGTTTAGACATCCAAATTCAAAACCCAATACACCCAAATTTGGAATGAAACAAAGTAGAAGCATTATCAAGCTTTTATGTTGCCCCTACAAGATGCATGGAAGGAGCCATAGAGGGCAATTATCCATTCTGAGCTTCCTCTCATTATTATCCAGCAGAATCACTGAACTGTGACAGTGCAGAAGGAGTCCATTCAGCCCATCGTCCCTGCACCAGCTCATTACATGAGCATCAATTTCTGCTGCCAATGTCCTGCTTTGTCCCCATATCCTTCTAATTGGGTGGGCCCAATTAGATCGTTTTGGGAATTCTGAAGATATTGATGAGGGAATAAACCATTATCCTGTTAATTCGGAGCCCAATGAAGAAAGAAAACTGAATTTTGCTACTTTTTTGATAGTGTCTTTTTGTTTAGTGAGATTCCTAGCGGGCAATCCACCATGGCCCAATGTTGACTTTTCTCACACAATCTCCACTCTTCAGTTGGTTAATTATAAACCTGGCACCACTACATTACCAGGTTCAATGCAAACATGCAGCAGGAATGGCAGAAGTGCTCACTGTTGCCAGGATATAGTCGGGTTTACGCTGTTGGAGCCATATTTAAACCCCAGTTCCCAAGCTCTTCAGACACTGCAAGCCACAACGTGCCCATCACGATCTGTTGCTCCATTGTTTATCAGGAACAAATGTCTCTGTTGGTATCCCATTTAGCATAGGAACCTGGAAGTGCTGTGGACGGGTGGTAGAGAGAAGTGCTTTACTGTTTCTTCCAAAGAGGCTACACCACAAGTTATAATCAGCCTGGGCAGAGATAGCATCTTGTATGTCTCCAAGGTTAAAAGAAACACCCAGCAATGCAGGACGAAGGTTAATGGTCTGTGTCTGTAAGGATAAAGGCCACCATTTTCTCTCTGTCTCCTCACATTCATGGAGCCATCCCCACTTACTCTTAACTCTGCCACTGCACTACATGCTTTGGCTCCCGAATTGTAACTCTCACTATTGCCACTGCAGCAAGTTTACTCAGTGGCATTCACCCACCCCATCCTCCCAAGCTATTAACCCTTCCTATCAAGACAATCTTGAAACAAACACGGAGAATGTTGGAGAAACTCAGCAGGTTGGGCAGCATCTGTGAAGAGAGAAACAGAGGTCTGGTATGATTCCATTTCAGAACTGAAGAATCCATGAGCAACCAATTGCGTCAGGTTCATTGTGTTATGTTTACATTCAGATTCTCTCCCTTTCTGAAGAAAAGTCATATTGAACTCGAAAGGTTAACTCTGCTTTCTATCTTCACAGATGCTGCCAGACCTGCTGAGTTTCTCCAGTGTTCTCTAACTTTATTAACCCTTCCTGCCTTCTGCACTTCCTACTCTCACACACAGGGGCTTTCCATCACCCCTCTTTTCTCTCCATCACCAGAAACTCTCTATCATTCACTTCCATCATACTCACTCACTCTCTTTGTGTCATTGCAGGAAAAATACTCTCCTACAGGGGTAGTGGGGGGGGGGGGGGGGGGATCAAGGCTGGTGTGCTGGGATGTTGGATATTAGATTCCTCACCCCATCGGAGAAGACGTTGGAGTTGGTCATTCGAAGAGGCTGACAGCTCATGTGGGCATCAAGACACCTCCCCCCCCACCTCGATTATACTCTCTTCCACCCTCTTCCATCAGGCAGAAGCTACAAAAACTTGAAAACACATACCAACAGATTTAAGACCAGCTTCTTCCTTGATGTTAACAGACGAATGAATAGACCTCTCATATTTTAGAGTTGATCTCTCTCTGCACCGCCTCTGTTGCTGTAACATTATGCTCGGCATTCTGTTCTATTACCCTGATGTATTTATGTATGGTATGATTTTTCTGGTTACAGTGCAAAGCAATACTTTTCCCTCGGGTAGGGGAGTTCAAATAGAGGGAGCATATTTTTAAGATGAGAGGAGAGAAATTTTAAAATAATGATTGAGGGGCAACGTCTTTGACACAGAGTGGTTGGTGCATGGAATGAATTTCTCAAGGAAGTGGTACACTTACAATGTGATAAAGACACTTAGATTAGTACATGAATAGGAAATGTTTGGAGAGATACGGCCCAGAAGGAGGCAGGATGGACTAGTTTAGTTTGCAAATACCATCTGCAAATATTCCCAGCAGTTGGTCTGCGCAGGATCTGAGTGCTCGGTCAAGGACTCCATCCAGGCCAGTCGCTTTCCGTAGGTTCACTCTCAAGAAGGCTGATCTGATGTCTGTGGCAGTGACTGTGAGTACAGGTGCATCCTACACTGTTGGGATAGGTAACTTTGTTTCACTGACCTTCTACACAAAGTGAGCATAGAATGTATTGATCTCATTGGGTAGGGATGTACTGCTGGCCGTGATTCTGCTCAACTTCGCTTTGTAGCCCGTTACATTATATAAAACGCTAGATTTTGAACCGGTGATTATGAAGGAGTGTTAATACATACCAAACTCAGAAGGGCATAATATTCATGTGATGATACCCAGTTATCCATTGGGATTTTGATCTTCTCAGTGATCGAGATGTTGTTGAAATAAATTTGATGAGTTACTGCATTGTACTCTAGACACTCATTCTGTTCAGTGATAGAAGGGTAGATATTGATTCTCAAAATACTTTGCTGTGATGTTAACATATTTCTCCAAGGGGGAATCTCATGGTCCATAGACTATCATCTCTTCGCTTGCAGTATTATGAAAGATATGAGCAATTAGTTGTACTTTAAAATGTCAAAACAATGGGATGGAAATTGATGTTGGACAATAGTGCAAAATAAGCAATAGAGAATTGGCAGCCTCTTTCAAACTCTGCCTCGTTTTCCTTTCAATTGAGGGTTTGCAGTATCATCTAGGATGCACTTTTGTGTTTTAGTAAGCCAAGCCGTGAGCTCCACCCTTCACTGAAGGAATGCCTTGGATGCCTATTCCAGCTGGGTTCAGGACATAGAGTCATAGAGTCATAGAGATGTACAGCATGGAAACAGACCCTTCGGTCCAACCCATCCATGCCGACCAGATATCCCAACCCAATCTAGTCCCACCTGCCAGCACCCGGCCCATATCCCTCCAGACCCTTCCTATTCATGTACCCATCCAAATGCCTCTTAATGTCGCAATTGTACCAGCTTCCACCACTTCCTCTGGCAGCTCATTCCATACACGTACCACCCTCTGTGTGAAAACATTGCCCCACAGGTCTCTTTTATATCTTTCCCCTCTCACCCTAAACCTATGCCCTCTAGTTCTGGACTCCCCAACCCGAGGGGAAGGACTTTGCCTATTTACCCTATTCATGCCCCTCATAATTTTGTCAACCTCTATAAGGTCACCCCTCAGCCTCCGATGCTCCAGGGAAAACAGCCCCAGCTTGTTCAACCTCTCCCCATAGCTCAAATCCTCCAACCCTGGCAACATTCTTGTAAATCTTTTCTGAATTCTTTCAAGTTTCACAACATTCTTCTAATAGGAAGGAGTCCAGAATTGAATGCAATATTCCAACAGTGGCCTAACCAATGTCCTGTACAGCCACAACATGACATCCCTATCCTGTACTCAATACTCTGACCAATAAAGGAAAGCATACCAAACACCTTCTTCACTATCCTATCTACCTGCGAATCCACTTTCAAGGAGCTATGAACCTACACTCCAAGGTCTCTTTGTTCAGCAACACTCCCTAGGACCTTACCATTAAGTGCATAAGTCCTGCTAAGATTTGCATTCCCAACATACAGCATCTTACATTTATCTGAATTAAACTCCATCTGCCACTTCTCAGTCCATTGGCCCATCTGGTCCAGATCCTGGTGTAATCTGAGGTAGCCCTTTTCACTGTCCACTACACCTCCAATTTTTGGTGTCATCTGCAAACTTACTAACTGCACCTCTTATGCTCGCATCCAAATCACAAAATGACAAAATGACAAAAAGTAGAGGACCCAGCACCCAGTCCTTATGGCAGTCCACTGGTCACAGGCCTCCAGTCTGAAGAGAAACCCTCCACCTTTGAGCCAGTTCTCAAAGAGAACTTTGAGCTAGTTCTCCCTGTATTCCGTGAGATCTAACCTTGCTAATCAGTCTCCCATGGGGCAACCTTGTCGAATGCCTTACTGAAATCCATACAGATCACATCTACCGCTCTGCCCTCATCAATCTTCTTTGTTACTTCCTCAAAATACTCAATCAAGTTTGTGAGACATGATTTCCCACGCACAAAACCATGTTGACTATCCCTAATCAGTCCTTGCCTTTCCAAATCCTGTCCCTCAGGATTCCCTCCAACAACTTGCTCACCACAGACGTCAGGCTCACTGGTTTATAGTTCCCTGGCTTGTCTTTACTGCCCTTCTTAAACAGTGGCACCACATTAGCCAACCTCCAGTCTTCCAGCACCTCATCTGTGACTATCGATGATTCAAATATCTCAGCAAGAGGCCCAGCAATCACTTCTCTAGCTTCCCACAGAGTTCTAGGGTACACCTGATCAGGTCCTGGGGATTTATCTACTTTTATGCGTTTCAAGACATCCAGCACTTCCTCCTCTGTAACATGGACATTTTGCAAAATGTCACCATCTATTTCCTTACAGTCTATATCTTCCATATCCTTTTCCACAGTAAATACTGATGCAAAATACTCGTTTAGTATTTCCCCCATTGTCTGCGGCTCCACTCAAAGCCTGCCTTGCCGATCTTTGAGAGGCCCTATTCTCTCCCTAGTTACCCTTTTGTCCTTAATGTATTTGTAAAAACCTTTTGGATTCTCCTTAATTCTATTTGCCAAAGCTATCCCATGTCCCCTTTTTGCCCTCCTGATTTCCCTCTTCAGTATACTCCTACTTCCTTTATACTCTTCTAAGGATTCACTTGATCTATCCTGTATATAGCTTACATATGCTTCCTTCTTTCTCTTAACCAAACCCTCAATTTCTTTAGTCATCCAGCATTCCCAATACCTACCAGCCTTTCCTTTCACCCTGACAGGAATATACTTTCTCTGGGTTCTCGTTATCTCATTTCTGAAGGCTTCCCATTTTCCCGCCATCCCTTTATCTGCAAACATTTGCCCCCAATCAGCTTTCAAAAGTTCTTGCCTAATACCGTCAAAATTGGCCTTTCTCCAATTTAGAACATCAACTTTTAGATCTGGTCTATCCTTTTCTATCATTATTTTAAATCTAATTGAATTATGGTCGCTGGCCCAAAGTGCTCCCCCACTGACACCTCAGTCACCTGCCCTGCCTTATTTCCCAAGAGTAGGTCAAGTTTTGCACCTTCTCTGATGGGTACATCCATGTACTGAATCAGTAAATTGTCTTTTACAAACTTAACAAATTCCTCTCCATCTAAACCTTTAACACTATGGCAGTCCCAGTCTATGTTTGGAAAGTTAAAATCCCCCACCATAACCACCCTATTTTTCTTTAAGGTGGCTGAGATCTCCTACAAGTTTGTTTCTCAATTTCCCTCTGACTATTAGGAGGTCAATAATACAATCCCAATAAGGTGATCATCCCTTTCTCATACTGTACATATCAAATAGGAGGGCCACATATTGCTATTCAGAAATATGAGCCCCCAATGAACAAAACAGTTCCCTTGTTACACTAAAAGGGGAAACTCTCAAAGATAAACATATTAGATTACATTACAGTGTGGAAACAGGCCCTTCGGCCCAACAAGTCCACACCGCCCCACCAAAGCGCAACTCACCCATACCCCGACATTTACCCCTTACCTAACACTACGGGAAATTTAGCCTGGCCAATTCACCTGACCTGCACATCTTTGGACTGTGGGAGGAAACCGGAGCACCCGGAGGAAACCCACGCAGACACAGGGAGAACGTGCAAACTCCACACAGTCAGTCGCCTGAGGCGGGAATTGAACCCGGGTCTCAGGTGCTGTGAGGCAGCAGTGCTAACCACTGTGCCACCGTGCCGCCCATATGAACCACTTTACACAAAGAATATGAATCTTGCATATGCAGACATTCTGAAATGCATATTCATCAAAATTTTTCTTGTGCATAGAATGTTCAAACCTTTCCTTTCCTTCCTTTCCACACATTCGATCCCCCCTAGCTTTTCCTCCTATTGTGTTTTTCCTTTCCAGTCCTCAAAGTTTCAGAGTCCAGGGGTTCTCCTTTTTAAACATTCTGGACTTGGAGTACCAGCAAATGCTAGTTTTCTGACTGGTGTAAAATGGCAGTTACCCATTCAATAAGTGAACCTTTCCAGTGATCTAGGCCCAGGAAGTTTAAAGACAAGCATCAGCTCAGTGAGCAAACAGGTGTGGAAATACAGAACCAACATAAGTTTCAGGAACCAAATCACAGATTTGTCTCACCGGGCATGTATGGCACAAGGCAAAAGTGAGGATTGCAGATGCTGGAAATCGGAATCTAGATTAGAGTGGTGCTGGAAAAGCACAGCTGGTCAGGCAGCATCCGAGGAGCAGGAAAATCGACGTTTCAGGCAAAAGCCCTTCATCAGGACAATTCTATATTGTATGGCACAATTCTACTCCAGTCATGTAACACTTCATTTCTGACATCGATCAATGAGAGTTTTGTTTCTTTACCTGTGAATCTCGACTGTCTAAACTCATTTTAATGAAGTCAATGGAGGGCATAGGTTTAGGGTGAGAGGAGAAAGATTTAAAAGGGACCTAAGAGACAAATTTTTCATACTGACGGTGATGCATGTGTGGAATGAGCTGCCAGAGGAAGTGGTGGAGGATGGTACAATTACAACAGTTAAAAGGCATCTGGTTGGATATATGAGTAAGAAAGGTTTAGAGGGATATGGGCCAAATGCTGGCAGATGGGACTAGGTTAATTTTGGCTATCAGGTCGCCATGGACGAGTTGGACAGAAGGGTCTGTTTTTGTGCTGTACATCTCTATGATTCTATAATTGGAATTTCTGCAGCCATTTGTGACCATTTACTTCATCTGGGTTGAATGGATTTGAACACAGGAATCAGGGTGAGACAACAGTGTTCAAACCTTGTGCATTACAAAAACTTACACAGAACATATGCCACAAAAAAAAAAATTGGCTCTCCTAATCCATGCTATACATGAGCCCACAATATCCACTCTCCATGTTGGAGTGCTATATACATGCGGTCCCTGTTTTATGAATACGTTCCGTTCCAGAGTACATTCATAAGTCAATGTTTAAATTTGAGTATCATTGTAATGAAACGTTCAGTTATTTGTTCAGCCTGACATTTACATGCTCAATTGATGCTATGAACAAATGCATCTTGTTATTTGTCAGAAAAAATGTGCTGTGCTATCTTTACTTTCATTAAAATTAATGGAGTTTTTTTGTAGTCCTTTCACAGATGATCACTCGTCTAATAACTGGCATGAAAGCATTAATATAATTGCTGCATATCCTGTCACTGTATCAAGACCTCACTAAAAGGATTCCACAAACAAATGTAGATCATCCAAGAAAAAGCAAACTTGTACAAATAAGATACCTCAAACCATGAAAGTGGAATGAAAGTGGAAACTGCTGAAAACCTAGCAGGCAGACAGGCAGAATCTGTGAATTCTTTCAGAGGGTGTTGGGTTAGAGTGACTACTGGTAATTCTCAAGTTTGTGAGAGGACAGAGGGAAAGATCCAGATGACGTAAAAGTTCTGAAGATGGCAGAAAGAGCAAAATGTGTAGTAGCCTGGCACCGGATCAATTAAGTGAATGCGAATGAGAAGGCCATGGAAGAATAACTCAGCATCTTGTCATTGAAGTGGGGGTTATGAGGGGATCTGGTTGAGGTTGTTGCGGAGGATTGATCACTGGAACTCAAAACAATAGTAAGTGGGGAGATTGAATGGAGAGATGGCATGAAAAGTTTTTCATAAACAGATGAAATAAAATTAGAGTTGTTGACTGAGTTGTTTCTGACGTTTTAGATGCTGCAAATGACCACAGGATAAAGTTATTCACTGTCTCCAACAATAGGTCCTCTTTCAGGTCATAAATTTGGGTCTGACAATACTGAACTTAATCTTAACCAGCATCTTTTCATTTGGTTGCACAGGGGAATATGTACTATTTTTCTGAAGACCAAAAATATCTTCTTAAGTTGTGCCCAAAATTCATCCCTCAAATTAATTAAAATTGAGCTGTTAATTATTATTAATATTCCCTCAAACCAATGTTTTGTTTCTTTACTATATTTGCCTTTAGTTCCATGATATACTTGTTACTTCATGGCTCCTGTCCTCTAACTTTGCACATTCCAAATATTTCCCAGTGTGACCCAATGGTAATGCCTCAGACTTGGAGGCACCCACAGTGAAGGTGAAGAGGAGGGGGAATGCTTTAGCTTTAGAATTGAGCAGAGGGGCATTTGTGTGGAGCAAATGTTATTTCTGACTTGACAACCCAAGCTTGGATTTTGTTGCATAGCAACATAGGCTAATACAAAATCTGAGGAGTCATGATTGATGTTGAACACTGTGCAGTCTTCACCGAAAACCCCTACTTCTGACCTTCTGATGGAGGGAAGGTCATAGCTGAAACAATTGAAGATGGTTAATCCTAGGTCACTCCCCTGAGGAAATCCTGCAGAGATGTCCTGGAACTGAGAGACTGACATTTGACAACCACAACATATTCCTTCAGTTTATGTGTGACTCCCAACCGGCAGAGAGGTTTCCTGCTATTACCCATTAATTCCAAATGTGCTGGAGCTCCTTGATGCCATAAGCAGCTTAATCCTATCTTGATGTGAAGGGCAGTCATTCTCAATGCACCTCTGGAAATGAATTGTTGTCTTTGTGTTTGAACCAAGGCTGAGATAAGGTCGAGAGAGGTGGCCCTGGCAGAACCAAAACTGAGTATCAGTAAGTGGGTTATTCCTTTGTAAGCACTGTCAATGATCCCTTCCAACACTTTGTTGATAACTAAGAGTAGAATGATGGAGTAGATTAGTAGTTTAGATTTGTCCTGCTTTTTATGCACTGGGTAATATATCATTGCCACCACTCTTAGTGTATTGGAACAGCTTGGCTATGGGTATGGCTAGTTCTGGAATATAAGTATTGTTAATACAAGAATGTTGTCAGGATCCATAACCTTCTGTGTATCCAGTGCTTTCAGCTGTTTCATGTTATCAGGGGGAGGGAATTGAATCGGTTGAAGACTGACACCCATGATATTGAGGACATTAGCACAAGTCTGAAAGTGATCATCCACTTGACACTTCTGGCTGAAGATGAATTCGCACACTTCAGCTGCGTCTTTTGCACTGGTGTGCTGGGCTCCCCCAACATTAGGGATGTTTGTGGAGCCTCCTCCTCCTCTTGTTAGCTCCTTACTAGTCCACCAGCATTCGTAACTGTATGTGGCAGAACTGCAGAGCTCAAATCTGATCCTTATGAGCTGTGGGATTGCTCAGCCCTGGCTATTTTGTATCTGATTTTGCTTCTGCTGCTTGCCATATTCAGGAGTTCCTAACACTGCATGTTGCTTCACTTGAACTGCCATCCTTAATGAGTTTTAATTGTACTTACTTATGTTGCCTTTTATATATTTTTATGTTCATTTGGATACTATGTTAAGATTTAAAAATTCAAAATACTTAAACCACATACTAGAATCAATTCCGATCAGCTCAAATGAATATAGCTCTGTCTGCTTGCCAGTGTTTTTTTTCTCACCTGCTCTCTCGATGGAAGGTACTCTCAATGTATCATAGAATCATAGAATCCCTACAGTGTGGAAAACGGCCATTTGGCCCAACAAGTCCACACTGACCCTCCAAAGAGTAACCCACCCCTACCCTATTGCTTTACCTTATCTATTCCCTTCTTAATTTTAGTTGTTTGTATAAATTCCCCTCTCATTCTTCCAATGAATATAATCCCAGTCTATTCAATCTCTCCTCATAAGCCAACCCTCTCAATTCCAGAATCAACCTCACGTACCTCCTTTGTACACCCTCAAGTGCCAGTACATCCTTTTTCAAGTCAGAAGACCAAAGCTCTACAGAGTACAGTACCTTTTTGAGTGATCTCTGGTGTCCCACTAAGGATGCTCAGAAACCGAACCAACAGATTACTACATTTCTTAAAAGATTTTTCTAAAATCATTAAGAATACCATCAGAAGCAATGCAATGACTGTGATAAAGCAATGCAATGACTGTATAATACGTTATTATAATTTGGGAATTTGAATTTTTAAAATAGAAACAAGTAGATTTTGGTTTCAGTTCTATGAAGGTAATTTTTTTTTTACAAGGTCAGGACGTAATTTGGAACCATGACTTAAATATATAATTACCAAAAAAGCATGAGAAGTGAAGTGTCTGCCAAGATACCTATGATATTAAAGATGAACATGGGTGGCACAGTGGCAGAGTGGTTAGCACTGCTGCCTCACAGCACCAGGGACCCGGGTTCGATTCCCGCCTCAAACAACTGTCTGTGTGGAGTTTGCACGTTCTCCCCGTGTCTGTGTGGGTTTCCTTTGGGTGCTCCAGTTTCCTCCCACATTCCAAAGATCTGTAGGTCAGGTGAATTGGCCATGCTAAATTGCCAATAGTGTTAGGTGCATTAGTTAGGGGTAAATGTAGGGGAATGGAATTGGGTGGGTTGCATGTTGGTGTGGACTGGTTGGGCCAAAGGGCCTGTTTCCACACTGTAGGGAATCTAATCTAATCTTATACTACTGAGTTTACCACAGATAAAGTAGATCAGGTACCACGAGTTTAGCTTGCATTCAAGAAGAATCGAGTTTTCAGTTCATGAAAATAATAATCCAAGTGGAAGGGTTTTAGTTTGTGAAATCTCTAAGCTGTGAGTGTTGCTATAAAAGACTTCAAGTTGTCAGAACTAAAAGGAGGTGCAGGCCAGCAGAACTGGAAAGAACTTGTGAAACTCTCTCTGCATTCCAGTTTCAACTGTGCGATCTTTAGATCTAGAATCCTCCAGCTTCCAGCTGCATCAAATATGTATTTTTCTACTTAAAGTCAAACCTAACTTAGCAGAAGAGTAGACAAATTGACCGAATTTCCAGCAATTACTCACTCAGCATTGGAATTTATTTAGCAATGCAATCTCTTGGTTCTGTTTGAAATGCCATATTAATTCAATATACTATAGAAGACATCAACTTTCAATTATCCTTTAAGTTTTATTTTTGTTGTTGCAGGGATGTCCCAGAAGCAAAATAAATCAAATATAGTCAATAGTTTGAGTACTGCATTAAAATAAGTAGGATGTGGAATCATTTTGCCATTCTAGAAAACAGTGCTTGATATGCCAAAACTATGGGGTAAAAACAATGACTGCAGATGCTGGAAACCAGATTCTGGATTAGTGGTGCTGGAAGAGCACAGCAGTTCAGGCACCATCCAAGGAGCAGCGAAATCGACGTTTCGGGATAAAGCCCTTCATCAGGAATAAAGGCAGAGAGCCTGAAGCGTGGAGAGATAAGCTAGAGGAGGGCGGGGGGTGGGGAGAAAGTAGCATAGAGTACAATAGGTGAGTGGGGGAGGAGATGAAGGTGATATGCCAAAACTGTGTATCTACTAGGGAAGTGAGCAAATTATCATGCAAATAAAGATTCACATCAGCAATTTTCATGGGAAATCTCACAGGTAACTGCTAAATATCAGTAGAACCCATGAGATTTCTCAATGTCACCAACGTTATGGCAGTAAGCCAAAAGGACACACTATGAGTTTTCTGTATAGTGTGTTAGCATAGAATTTTTGCAATGGAGTTCCTGATCTCACACAATAACCTCAGCAGAAGATCAACAAAATCTTATAGAAATGTTGTATACAGTCTTTGCACAATTTTACTGGGTTTTGTTACAATTTGCCACTGAAGTTATGGTCAGAAATCAAGATGAAATCCAAAACCAAACTTTCCTTGTTGTTTTGTTTAGTGTGTTGAAAAGATGATGTAGTGCAACTGCATTGATCTTAAAGTTGGAATTTCTGGAAAAAGCCCAGCAGGTCCGACAGCATCTGTGGAGAGAAATCAGAGTTAAAATTTCGGGACAAGTGATCCTTTCTCAAAGGGTCAGCCTCAAATATATTAAAGGACCGAGACGCGACAGTTCATTATGGCAACAAACTGCACAGATTTATGACCCTCTGTGAGAAGGAATTTCTCCTCAAGTTTGTCTTAAATGGGTGATCCCGAGATGATGCCCTTTGGTCCGAGACTCTTTCACAATCTGAGTAGTTACTTCCTTTTTTATCCTAGAATGCAACCCTCAAAGTTTATATTCTCCCACTGAATAAGTTTTTGATCATCTCTGTTGGTTTTTGAAAATGTCCCAATTGTCCAGTTTCCCACTAACCTTTGCAACATTTTAGGTTTCTTTCTTTGAGCTTGAGACTATTCTTAACCTCCTTGGTTAACATAGGTTGGTTGAATCCTTTCCTAGAATCCTATTTTTTACCTATTTTTGAATCAATGTTATCACACACCTCTGGAACATATGGGATTTAAACCTGGGCCTCCTGGTTCTGGGACATTACCATGGCACCACAAGACGGCCCCTATTCCTCATTGTTTTTTTTTTGCTGTGAGTCATGCACTATTTTCTTAAATAAAGGCAAAAGACTGTGGATGCTGGAAAAATGAAACTAAACACATTGAGAATGCTGGAGAAAATCACCAAGTCTAGCAGCATTTATGGAGGGAGAAAAACAGAGTTAATGTTTCAAGTTTAGTATGACTCATCTTCAGCACAGATCTTCTTCTGATCAAGAGTCATATCAGACTATTTTCTTAAACGTCTGAGGAAGCGTTACTCCTCTCGAAATGTTAACTCTGATTTCTCTTCATGGATGCTGCCAGATTTGCTGAGTTTTTCCAGCAATTTCTGACTTAGTTTTTTAGATATCTGCCCTTGTTCATCAACCAGTTTTGCTACTTCACTACTAAACCCATGTCCCAGTCCACTCCAGCCAGCTCTACCCTCACTCCCATGTAATTATTTAAGTTTTTTAAGTTTAGCACGGTTGTTTGATAAGATGCAAATGTGTGAAAATAAGGTAGTCACCACTCAAAGGCTTCAGAGGATAATCAGGAAATTATTTCTCAATGTTGAGAATCTAATTATTTTTCATTCTCACCAGATTGTCCCACCATTACTCACACCATACCATGAGGGAAAATTCCATCCAATGTCCTCAGATAGTGACCCCTGCCACATAACTTGCAAAAATTCTTCCCACGGTAGTAAAATTATGCTTCCTCCTTTGATGGTGCCTTTATGGCTTAAACTGCAGTCAAACATTTATTTAACTCCATGCCCACTAGTGCTTCCTAGATTCAAATGAGAACTAAGGATAGGTTCAGGTCTGGCAACAACCGTGAAGCTGACAGTGAGGGAGGGGGTCAGGAAGAAGGTGGGGAGTATGGAATCACTTCTCAAAGTGTGGCTTTGGAGAAACACTTTTATTTAACATCATGTTACCCTGCATTGTATAGATCTGCGTGGTTCTTGGTTCAGACTTTGGACCAGGTAAGTCAGAATTCTCTTGTTCCCATCTCTGCCCTTCACACCCCCACACTCCCACCTGCCTTCCCTCCCCTTCACCTTCCCCCCACCCCCCCACCACCATTGCTTACCTGTCAGTCACATCATGAGTTCAATTGTTTGACTCTACCTTCACACCCCAAATGTTGGTCAAACCTACCTGTACTACCGCCTGGTGGACAACACCCACTCCCTATATTTTTCCAGACAGCACAAAGTCAGGTAGCTTCATGGTATCGGAGAATCATTACAGCTAAGAAGGGTCTATTTGGCCCATCATGTCTCTGCTGCCTCTTCAAAGGAGAAATTCACTGAGTGCCACTTCCTCCCTGTAATAATCCAAATCCCTTTTGAATGCCTCAAATGAACATGCCTCCACTACTCTCGGGAAGTTCATTCCAGATCATACTCATTTGCTGTATGAAAACACTTTTGTTCATGTTATCATTGCTTCTTTTGCCAATCACCTTAAATCTGTGCCCTTTGGTTCTCGAACCTTCCAATAGGATACTTGTTCTGATTTATTCTCCTCTCCCTGTTCACCAAGGAGAACACTCCCAGCTCCTCTGATCTAGTCAGGTGACTGAAGTTACTCATCCTCTGAACCATTTTCTTGAATCTTTCCTCCACCCTCTGTGCTTCAGATCCCTCCTAAAGCGTGGTGCCCAGAACTGGACACAATAGTCCAGTTGAGGCCACAGCAGTATTTTATGTAAGTTTAACATAAATATCTTGCTTTAGTACTCAAACTTTCAATCAATAAAGTCCAGGACACAGGATGGAAGATTCCCCTCAGAATTGATGGGAAAGGTAGCAGGAAGGGTAGTTAATAGGGTTGGTTGTCACAGGGTATACATCCTTTCGCACCATCACAGCAATTAAGCTTGAGGCAAGAATGCCCATGATTGAACTTCCTGAGCCACCTCTAATTAAGCCCATAAGTGGTCAATTAATGACCGCATAAGGGCCTCAACAACATCTGAGCTATAGTTACTTCAGTTCCAGTATTGTGACCTCCCCTACTGGTCCTAAGTTAGAGGTCAACTCACCATTATACCACATTATCATTTTCTCTTATCTGCCATCTCCACAGAAAATCTTAGGAACCGCGTAGGGCAGCTCCAGACTGACGGAGCTGGTCTGGTGCAACAGCAGCTTTTTAAGACTGGTAAACCAGTGCCAGGGATACCAGTCCATTCCAGTAATGGTGAGTTGTTCCAGGTACAGCAAGTATTAGAATCAGACAAGAAGGGTGCCATAGGGCTGGGGTAGGTAGTTAATGAGACAAGTTTGGTAAGATATGGCGAGAAATTGTGATAGGGCCTCACAGAGAGAAACCTCTATGAAACTCAACAATGTAGTCTAACAAAACTTCAGCCCCGTGTTTCTACTGTCCCTTGTATTCTACAAACTAATTTTGTTCATATGTGTGTTGTGCTATACTTTATCAAACTTCTTTTTGAAGTCCAGGTGCACCACATCAACAATACTCTCCTCATTAACCCTCTCTGCAAGCTAATTAAACATGGTTTGCCCTTAACAAATGCTTTCCTTACTTAGCCTGCACTTTTCCAATTTTTGTGTTCAAACTTGTCATTTTTCAAAGCTTCTCCACCACTGACATTATTCTGAAGTTATAGTTCAGATCTGAGGCCTATAGTTGCTGAGCTAATAGTTACACTTGCTTCTGAACTAAGGCAGTAACATTTGCAACTTTCCAGTCCTCTGGCACCACTCTGACTCTACAGAAGATTAAAAAAATTATGATCAATGCTTCCATAATTTCTCTTCTCATTTGCCTCAGAATCCTTGGATATATTCCATCTGGGTCTGCTGTTTTACCCACTTTACTAACAGTGTCCAAAATCTCATCATCATCAATTTTCAACCATTCTGCTGTCTGCATTAACTCTTCTTCAGCCATGGACTGTGTCATATCTTCATCCTTGGTGAAAAGAAATGCAACATACTCATTTAATAACTTAGTCTACTTCTATATAAGAATTAGTTTTTTGGTCCTTAATTGTGCCCATACATCTTTTTACCTCCATTTTAGTATTACATGCACATAGATGACTTGTTGTTTCCTTTATATTTTGTTTGCCAGTCTCTGCTCATACTCTCTCTTTGCTTCCCTTATTTGCTTTCTCAATTCCCCTCTGAAACTTCTATTTTCAGCTTGCTTCTCAGTTAAATCACCATCCGACATCTGTCATAAGCACACCTTTTCTTCTTTGGCTTAATGTGTGATCCAGGAAACATTGGATTTGTTTGTGCTACTTTCCCCTTTTGAGGGAATACGCCTAGATTATGACTGAAGTTCCTCTTCGAGAAAGGCAGCCTTTCTTGAGTTACTGTTTTGTCTCCCAGCTTATGAATCAATTTATCTGGGTCAGATCCAATTTTCCCACAGAAGATGGCTTTCCCTCACTTATTTACTCTTACAATGGATTGTTCCTTGTCTTTTAACATAGCCAACCCATACCTAATATTGCAATGATCACTGTCCTCAAAAATTCTCCCTCTGGCACCAGATCCACTTGGCCAACATTGTTTCCAAGAACCAGGACTAGCAATGCCTCCTTTCTCATCGGACTAGAAGTATTCTGCTATAGAAAATTCTTCTGAATACATACTATGAACTTTTGCCCCTCTCTGCCCTTTATACTTCTACCATCTCAGTCTATATTGAGATATGTAAGCCCCTCATTATAACTACTCTATAAATCTTGTACGTCTCTGTCACTTCTTGCAAATTTGTTGCTCCACATCTGTCCCACTGGTTGATGACTTTATAGACTACACTAAGCAATGTAACTGCACCATTTTTGTTCCATAGTTCTGGTATAATCGATTCTGTCTTTAACCTGAAACATCCTTTTTCCAACACTACAGTGTTCATCTTAATCAATACTGTCATCCCTCTTGCCTTGGTCCCTTTCCTGTCTTTCCTGAACACCTTGCATATCCAGGAATATTTAACTCCCAATTCTATCATTCTTTGTACTATACCTTCAGTTATAGCCACAACATCTTGTTTCCATATGACTACCTACTCCAGTACCTTGCCAATCTTACTTACCACACTCTACATGCAAATTCACATACATGAAAGAAAACGCTAATTTCCACACATTTTTCTGTTCACTAAGCTTTTTATGTCCAGATATTCCTTGTGTTTACATAAGTAATTAATTGAACACTACTGGCATCATCTGCAGAGAAAGAAGACGTTCTATAAATAATCTTAGGATAGCAAATGTAGAGAAAATAAACTTCAAAGCTGCTTAAAGTGCTACAGTCTTCATGGAAACTTATTTGAGAACTGTCTTATGAATTGTATCCAAACAGGCAAAGATCACCGTGATAGAAATCTCACTGAAACATATTATCATGTAACTTGCATAAAATGTCCCTGCTCTGTTAGAGAGAAGGTTGAGAGGTGACTTAATTGAGATATATAAGATAATTGGAGGGTTAGATAGGTTGGGCAGTTTGAGCCTTTTTCCTCAGATGGCGATGGCTAGCACGAGGGGACATAGCTTTAAATTGAGGGGTGATACATATAGGACAGATGTCAGAGGTAGTTTCTTTACTCAGAGAGCAGTAGGGGCATGGAACGCATCGCCTGCAGCAGTAGTAGACTCACTAACTTTAAGGGCACATAAATGGTCATTGGATAAACATATGGATGAGAATGGAATAGTGTAGGATAGATGGGCTTCAGATTGGTTCCACAGGTCGGCGTGACATCGAGGGCTGAAGGGCCTGTACTGTGATATGTTCTATGTTCTAACAGGAAGAGCTTCTCTTGCATTTGACCAAAAGAAACCAAAATGTTTCCCAATGTGTGTTCCTGAAGAAGACTGATGCCTCCCTTCATGGAAGTGTGGACTGGAGGAGTGACACATGACTTTAAAGTAAAACTGGCAGATCCCTATTCAGGCAGGAAGTTAACAAATATGAATGAGCCATTGCCAAGAATGAAGAGAAATGGCTGCAGTATCAATTGGGTTGACTTTCATGTGTCCATTTTGTCATAAAGTTTGTCTCCCTAGAATTGGTTCAGAAAATCACTGAAATGACACCAGAGACACGGCCAGTCTTAAGATTTGAAGTGATTGTGAAATCATCTTACTCGACTATCGAGGGAGTAGTAAAGGAAGCAGCCCAGAGCCTCAGGCCATGTGACATTTCCCTTCTAACACCATCTGGCTCCTGCAAGAGAAGTCATAAGCCTGTTGTGACAGTTTTTCATTAAATAAATATTTACTTGTCTCATTTCTGAGTAGCCTGCCCTAACTAAAGGAACAAAAGCAAATTTCATAGTGCAATTTGCTATCTTTGATGGGAAGAAATCACATCATACCAGTTTCTGGCATGTGCTTTGTTGGCAGTGTGTAGATTTTTTCCATTAAATCTGTGTTTTTGTAAAGAAGAAGAAATTTTAAGTAGATTTTCACAGTAAAGTGATCACGTGCTGTTGTTTGTTCTTTCCGAATCAAGTTCTTTTCTTTTCAGTAGATCCCATAAACATGAACCGACTTGTACTTATTGGGTTAGGCTTTTACCCACTCCTACTTCAGCTGATACACTTCATTCTCTAGGGTTCCTCAAAGTAGGTTCCTTGCTTGCTTCCATGTTAGTTTAGTTGGTTCTAAGACAGCAACTTAAGGGCAATCAATGTTTAGAGCTTATCGTTCCTTGATTCATTGAAGGCATCAAATAAACACTTTAATATAAGAACTGAAAATACAATTTGGTGCAGATTAAAATCTAATTTTTGAATTGCCTTTTTTATAAGTAAAGTTTTGTAATTTTCCTTTGCATTTTTAAGCTCCGATCTGGCAAGAAGCTAATTGTGTGAGTTCTTCCAAGGTTCTTCCAATTGTGCTCTGAAATTAAAAGCCAGGAGGCACGGAAGTTCCATACCGGTTTTCTCCCTCCTTGTGTGGAGATGCCCAATGTCCACTCAAATATTCCCAGGATTACGTTGTTGTGATCTGACATTCAGTATGAACAGTCTAACTGAGATCCTGCTATTCCATGGTGCCTTATATCAAATATTTTAATGGAATCAAAGTAATCTATGGATTCACAAATAATTTCAATTTAGAAAGCATTACTTATGCAAATTTAATGAAAACATACACAAAAATGTTCAGACCTATGTATTCTGTGTCAAACATCCCACTTTGTACTCAGAAAAAGAATCAGAATAAGTATCCATACAAACATGAAATGTTCTTTAATCAATAGGGTGAAAATCAAATGCTAAACCATCAATTTTCCCTGCATTATTGGCAATCTTTCTTAAGAATAGTGAACATCATTTGACTTTTGACATTTCGTTGGAAATTTTAATCCAGAATTTCAGCCATTAGGGTCTCTCCGTGTACGATGTTAGTTTGACAACAACCTTTTCAAGCATTTTTAGGCTTCACTGATCATAAGTATATTTAATGTTAGTCAGTTGTTGTTGATAAATTGGGATCAGAAGACCACTGAAACACACTGGCTTCAGATTTACTCAGTTCCAAGGAAGCGGATAGGCCGACTCTTACCAGAAATTGGTTAAGTGTTCGTTTTCATTGTGCTTCACCGTTTTTGTCCGAGAGCACTAGCGAGTTCTTTGCACTATCTTCCCAAACTCGCCTCATTACCTCTGCACCACATATGTTGTCCCATTCCTCCTATTCTCCAAATCACTGCAGGTTTAAGTGCTGCACATTGCTGGAACCTCACAGGATTCCTTTAGAGGATGTCTTTAGAGCTCAGCTGTGCACCTGATCAAAGGCTGGTATTCTGCGGTGACCATGCACTGTTTTATTTGCCCTGGACATGTTGGACAGAGGGTATTTTGTACCCCACTTTGTCCACAGGGACCTAGAGGTCCTGCTGGATTGGGGTACTTGTGATCGCTGACTATGGATGGTGCCAAGAGCTGTTGATGCCTGATGAGGGCCAAATAGCAAGCTGGGATCACCAGGTTACTGCTCTGAGTTTCATGTCGGCAATTCTAGTGTCTATCTGGTGGGTGGGAGAATAACTGGATATCAATGAGACAAAATGATATTATAATGAGGATGAAGATACAGGTTAATTATGCATGCTAATAGCCCTCTCACCAACAGGAATCTTGCTTTACAGCCCTTGGTTGGAAAATGGGACTTTATGCTTTCAATGATGGGTAGCTCCTCACTGCCAATTTCACACAACTTTCTCACCAATGCCCATGTCGTTCAGGGACTGGGAAGATTCAAACCAAACGATGAATTGCTAAACCATTTATTCAAATTCATTAGAATTTTACAAGTCACGAAGGTCATTTGGACTCCATTTTGATTGATCCATCGGGGACATTGTCTCCACTAAACAGGAATCAACACAACAGACAGTGGGACACCATTTATGTTAAGGGGAAGTGCTTGATCCAATCAAAGAAGCTCATCACAGGCAGAAAATAGCCTCATCTCTATCCTTCCTACCAAAATGTATAAGTTCACACTGTGCCACATTGTATTTCATCTGCCACTTCTTTGCCCACTTGACTAGCATCTCCAAGTCCTTCTGCCGCCTTCCCCCTTTCTCAACACCATCTGTGCCTTCACCTAATCTTGTGTCATCTGCAAACTTAGCAACATTGCCCTCAGTTCCTTTATCCAGATTGTTAGTGTGTAATGTGAATAGTTGTGGTCCCAACACTGATGTCTGCGAATTCCACTTGTCACCAGTTGCCATCCTGAAAAAAATCCCTTTATCCCACTCTCTGCATTCTGCCAGTCAGCCAATCCCCTATGCATGCAAGTACCATGCTCCTAACACCAAGGACCTGGGCGGCAAGATGGCTCAGTGGTTAGCATTGCTGCCTCACAGCACCGGGGACTCAGGTTCGATTCCAGCCTTGGGCAACTGTTTGTGTGGAGTTTGCACATTCTCCTCATGTCTGCATGGGTTTCCTCCGGGTACTCCGGTTTCCTCCCACATTTCAAAGATGCGCAGGTTAGATGAATTGGCCATGCTAAATTGCCCGTAGTGTTCGGGGCATGAGTCAAAGGGAAATGGGTCCGGGTGGGTTACTCTTCGGAGGGTCAGTGTGGACTGGTTGGGCCAAAGGGACTGTTTCCACACTGTAGGGAATCTAATCTAAACTAATCTAATCTCAGAAATGCATAAAGGTGGATAAATCCCCAGGACCTGATCAGGTGTACCCTAGAAGTCTGTGGGAAACTAGAGAAGTGATTGCTGGTCCTCTTGCTGAGATATTTGTATCATCGATAGTCACAGGTGAGATGCAGGAAGACTAGAGGTTGGCTAACGTGGTGCCACTGTTTAAGAAGGGTGATAAGGACAAGCCAGGGAACTATCGACCAGTGAACCTGACATCGGTGGTGGGCAAGTTGTTGGAGGGAATCCTGAGGGACAGGATGTACAGGTATTTGGAAAGGCAAGGACTGATTAGGGATAGTCAACACGGCTTTGAGCGTGGGAAATCATTTGGAAAGGCAAGGACTGATTAGGGATAGTCAACACAGCTTTGTGCATGGGAAATCATGTCTCACAAACTTGATTGAGTTTTATGAGGAAGTAACAAAGAGGATTGATAAGGGCAGAGTGGTAGGTGTGATCTATATGGACTTCAGTAAGGCTTTCGACAAGGTTCCCCATGGGAGACTGATTAGCAAGGTTAGACCTCACGGAATACAGGGAGAACTAGCCATTTGGACACAGAACTGACTCAAAGGTAGACAACAGAGAGTGGTGGTGGAGGGTTGTTTTTCAGACTGGAGACCTGTGACCAGTGGAGTGCCACAAGGATCGGTGCTGCGTTCTCTACTTTTTGAAGGCGTTTGGTATGCTTTCCTTTATTGGTCAGAGTATTGAGTACAGGATTTGGGAGGTCATGTTGTGGCTGTACAGGACATTGGCTAGGCCACTGTTGGAATATTGCATGCAATTGTGGTCTCCTTCCTATCAGAAGGATGTTGTGAAACTTGAAAGAATTCAGAAAAGATTTACAAGAATGTTGTCAGGGTTGGAGGATTTGAGCTGTGGGGAGAGGCTGAACAGGCTGGGGCTGTTTTCCCTGGAGCATCGAAGGCTGAGGGGTGACCTTACAGAGATTTACAAATTTATGAGGGGCATGGATAGGGTAAATAGGCAAAGTCCTTCCCCTTGGGTCGGAGAGTCCAGAACTAGAGGTCATAGGTTTAGGGTGAGAGGGGAAAGATATAAAAGAGACCTGTGGGGCAACGTTTTCACACAGAGGGTGGTACGTGTATGGAATGAGCTGCCAGCGGAAGTGGTGGAGGCTGGTACAATTGCAACATTAAAGAGGCATTTAGATGAGTATATGAATAGGAAGGGTCTGGAGGGATATGGGCCGGGTGCTGGCAGGTGGGACTAGATTGGGCTGGGATATCTGGTCGGCATGGATGGGTTTGACCGAAGGGTCTGTTTCCATGTTGTACATCTCTATGACTCTATGACTCTCCTGCATGCATTTAAGTATAACACTCTCAGTCCTGCATTGACGGCCCCCAACTCCTTGTTCCCTTGTCAGCTGTGCCCTGTAATTAGATTCCTGATCGTTTCCATATTCTCAGTCCTATTACTTGCACTGGAAACTATAATGCCCTTACTGCAGCCCTAGTTAAGCAATTCACCAGGACTCTGGTCCCATCATGCTTTAGATGGAGGCTGTCCCATCAGAACAACTCTCTCCTTCCCCAGGACTGGTGCCAATTTCCCATGAATTCAAACCCGTTTCTCCCACACCAATCTTTCAGCCAGGCATTTACCTCTTTAATCTTGTTGATCCTGTGCCAACTAGCTTGTGGCTCAGGTAGTAGTCCGGAGATAATGATCTTTTTGGTTCAGCTTTTTAATTTTCTCCCGAGCTTCTCATATTTCCTCAGCAGAGCCTCTTTTCTCTTTCTGCCTCTATCATTGACACCTACATGGACCACAGCAACTGATCTTTCCCTTTCATCCAAGATCCTCTGCAGCCCAATGAGATATCCTATACAGCCTCAGGACTCTCAATCTTGGCCATAGAGAACAGTGCGTATTCCCCTGACTATACTATCCCTAATTACAATTTTTATAGGATCATCACTGATGGGTGGCATGGTGGCCCAGTGGTTTATACTGTTGTCTCACAGTGCCAGGGACCAGGTTCAATTCCAGCCTTGTCTGTGTGGAGCTTGCACATTCTCCCCATGTCTGCGTGGGTTTCCTCCGTGTGCTCCGGTTTCCTCCCACAGTCCAAAGATGTGTGGGTTGGGTGGATTAGCAATGGGTTTATGGGGATAGGGTGGGGGTGGGGGTCTGGGTGGGATGGTCTTAGGAGGATCAGTGCAGACCCGATGGGCCAAGTGGCCTCTTTCTGCACTACAGAGATTCTATACAACTACACCCCTCCCCCCACCACGGTGCTATGGTCAGTTTGCTCATCCCTCCTACAGCCCTCACTCTCAATCACAAAGTGAACAAGAATCTCAAACCTGTTAGAGAAGTTCAAGGGCTGAGGGTCCCACGGAACTACCTACTGGCTTCCTCTATCTGCCTCACTCATAGTCACACCCTCCTATCCCTGACCACTGACTGAATAGATTAGATTAGAGTCTCTACAGTGTGGAAACAGGCCCTTTGGTCTGACAAGTCCACACCGACCCTCCAAGGAGTAAACCACACACTCCCATTCCTCTAACCTGTATTTACCCATGACTAATGCACCTAACCTATACATCCGCAAACACCGTGGGCAATTTAGCATGGCCAATTCATCTAACCTACACACCTTTGGATTGTGTGAGGAAACTGGAGCACAGAGCACCCGGAGGAAACCCACGCTCACAGGTGGAATGCGCAAACTCCACACAGACAGTCGCCCAAGGTTGGAATTGAACCCAGGTCCCTAGCACTGTGAGGCAGCAGTGCTAATCACTGAGCCACCATGCTGCCCCACTTAATCTAAGGAGTATGCCTGCCTCCTCAAAACATAGAGTCCAGGCAACTTTCCACCTTTCCTGATGTGTCTCTGTGTTCCCACGTTCAGACTCCAGCTCATCAACTCTGAGCTGGAATTCGTCAAGCAACCAACACTTGTTACAGATGTGGTTATTATGAACCATAATGTGGTCCACCAACTTCCACATCATGCAATTACAACGTAGCACCTGGCCTGGTATATCTATTTTAATTACATCATTCTTACTTTGAATTTTTTTGTTAATCTTGTGCTAGTCATTTAGTTTGTAGCCTTCAAACATTTCCCCTATTTACCTTCAATCTGAAGTAAGCTTTAATAGATATTCAAATCAGTAGCTTTCACCAACCAATGAATGTACAGTTTACCTATGATGTCATTCATGTATGGGAACCCCACTCCTGAGCTTAATTACCCTGTTAATAAAATTTACAAACTATGAGTCAAAAAAAAAGCAAAAAGCACCTTGCTCCCCTCTGCATTGAATTCTCACACTGCCACCAAATTCCCTGAACTATAAACTCACTCAGGTTGTGTCTCACTCTGGTGAAAAACGTGAGCCAATTCGGAATGGCTTGGCCCATAGCTGCTGAAAATCCCATTTACCTCTGGGAAGAGGGATTGCCTGGGGTATCCCCAACTCTGAACCTTGTCAACACTCATCTCAATCCTGTAAACAAAAGGCTACTTTAGCTAAATTTTTTTCAATGTAGTTGCGCCATGTCAGAGGCTTAGTTTTGCTTGGCTGGCCTAGATCCCAGAAGGTGGTTCCAAACATGCCTTTACAGAGATGGACACACCTTCACTCACTCAATGTGCCAGCTGAGCTAGCCTTAGGAGCAGGAACCCTCAGTTTGGGGCAACTCCTTTGACCTCGTTAGGGAAGATGAAGATTGAATTGACTTAAAAGGTGATGATAAAATTCATCTTACTGCATGTTCAATTGGGTTCTGCAGGAGTAATGATGGAATCCTTGCAGAATCCTGGAGTCTCAGTATGTATAATGCAGCCTATAACCCTTCCAATTTGTTTATCATTTTAGGTCTAGAATATTCTGCCCACAATTCCATTTGGTGTCATTGACAGTGATATGAAGTGGAACTTATTCAACATAAACCTGCTCACTGGTACTCAGGTTGTGTTCGTCGAGGCCCACTCAGCTCATGACACTTTGCAGCCTTGGTTCAGACACAGACAAAAGAGCTGAATTCAAAAGTGGAAGTGAGGGTGACATTTGACATCAAGGCCTCATTTGACCAAGTGTGGAATCAAGTAGCCCTCGCAATATTGGAGTCAATGTGAATCAGGGTGAAATCTTTCCACTGGAAGGAGTTATACCTGGCGTATAGGAAAATGATTATGGCTGTTGGAAATCAGTCATCTAATCTCCAGGACATGTCTTGAGGAATTACTCAGGGTAGTGTCCTAAATATTGATCCATCAATTATCTTCCCTCTAATATATGGTCTGAGATTGAGATGTTTGCTGATGATTGCAGAATGTTGACCATTATCCTTTGGCATGCAATGGGATTACCATCACTGAATCCTCGCACTATCAATACCTTGGGACTTAAGCATTGATCAGAAACTGAATTGGACCAGCCACCTAAATACCATGGCTACAACAGCAGATCGAATGCTGGGAAACCTGTGGCAAGTAACTCACTTCCTGTCTCCTCAAAGCCTGTACACCATCTGCAAGGCACAAGTCAGGAGTGTGATAGAGTACAGTCCACTTGTCTGAATGAATGTAGCTTCAACAACAGTCAAGTAAATCAACACCATTCAGGACAAAGAGATTGCTTGATTAGGACCTCTTTAACATTCACTCCCTTTACCATCAATGCACAAGTGTAGCAGTGCGTACCATCTACAAAATGCATTGCAATAACTCACCTTAGACAGTACCTAGCTCCCAGCTCCAGCCCCACACCAGGTCCTAGCTCCCAGCCCTGCCATATTTCACCATCCCTCCAGAACTACCCCTCTCTGAGCCGAAGCCTCTTAGACAGTACCTTCCAAACTCATGACCTCTATCACCAGATAGACAAGGACAAAGAACCATTGGACCACAACTATCTGTCATACATCATTCCAACTTAGAAGTATCTCATCATTCCTTCAAAATCCTGGACTCCCTTCCTGATTGCATTGTGAATCTATCTACACTAAATGGACTACAGTGGTGCAAGAAGCCAGCTCACCACCACCTTGTCAAGGGCATTTAGGGTTGGGGCCATAAATAGTGGCCGAGTAAATGAATAAAGAAAAATGAGGAACTGAAACAGAAACTGCTGGAAAATTTCAGAAGGTCTGGCAGTCTCTGTGAAGATAAATCAGAATTAATGTTTCAGGTCCAGTAACCCTTCTTCAGAAAAAAATTGAGGTTCTGTTTTGTGGAGCTGGCCACATAATGAAATTTATATAAACAGAGCGAACAAGAAAATTAACACATAAATACAATACAGAATTTCAATTACTATGCATAATGATCTTTTCAGACTCAGACATCTGGAACGCCACCATGATAACTTTATTTTCATCTTGATTACAAATAAGTTGTTAGAAACACTTTGGAATGTTTGCATGAACATTTTTGGCAGGGACTGTCTCCAGATTCCTTACTTCAAAGCAGGGCAACCAAGATGATCATCTGTTTGCGATACAAGTTCTATGCTTCCACATAACGACTTCAGGCACCACAACCACATCGACATTTTATGGCTTCCTTCTCCATTAAGGGCTTATGCCTGAAACGTTGATTCTCCTGCTCCTCAGATTCTGCCTGATCTGCTGTGTTTTTCCAGCACCACACTCTCAACTCTAATCTCCAGTATCTGCAGCCCTCACTTTTTCCTTCTTCATTGTGCCTCACCACATGATGATGCCTTAAACGCATTGCCTGTATACCTCAATTGGGTATGTCTCGGATGCTTAATGAACGCATTAATGACTGACAATGGTGCTGCTGATGCAATTAAACTCAAAAATTTATTCTATTGTTTCCTGGCAAGTAACTCCTCTGGGAAATACTTTCTTGAGAGATTATGCAGAATTATAACATAATCAGCCACTTTTTAGCTTTCTTATGAAAAAAGCATACATTAGTTAGTACACTTTATCTGTTCACTCAAAGCCACTGAAAGCATAAAGGTTCTCATATCTCCAACCTTAGAGTGGAAGCTGGTTATGACATTTGTTACCTCATCATTTGTTGTTATATGCAAGGCATTAACATATTATCCTCTCGTTACTTATTTTTGCGGAAATGCCTTAGACATATTAATAGCTGTAGTTCAGTCCTGCAGTCATAGCCTCGGCACATAAAATGGATATTTGTAATGACGGTAGGTGAGGAGTATGGGAAAATAACAAGCCCTTTCTTTTCTTTCATTACTATCAGCAGGTCGAGAGTGTAGTGCTGGAAAAGCACAGCAGGTAGGAATGATGAAGGGCTTATACCCGAAACATCGATTCTCCTGCTCCTCAGATGCTGCCTGACCAGCACTAAACTCCTGACTGAGCTCCAGCACCTGCAGTCCTCACTTTCTCTTAGTAAGAGCAGGTACCAGGGAACAAGGACCTGAAGTATGAGGCTTCTATATGTTAGCATTCAGAATGGGAATCACTCAGAGTATTGTCTGTGAACTTTGTTTCTAGTTTCAGCTGATGTGCAGACCCTGTTGCTATACAAAATAGTTGCGTGCTCCTGCATTATTCAGTTATCTTCTCTATTATCCATCTGAGATGCCTTTACTAACCATCAACGTGGTCATCAAACTGCCTCCAACATGCAATGAGTTCCTTGTAATTATGCAAGTACTTCTTACAGCTACCGACATAATCCCCGACTCCCCTGTACTCCAACAATTCCTGTATTCCTCCATGTTCAAATCCATGCCAGGAGCACTTTTACAGCAGAGTTTGGAATTTCACTTCAGAAACTCACTTCCTTTCGTTCCAGCCATTTAAGACTCTTGTCCAAGAACCTGCTCATTCCTTCAACTGAAAATTACACCTTGTTCCACATACCTATCAAATCTCCCAAGATGCACTATCTCCTCACCCATCCTGCATCCTTAATTGTCCCATCTTATTATTAAGTTAGCTACCTTTGGAATTTCTGACTGCACAACCCTTCTGCAATTTTGATGGCCATAGGTGCAATCCCGGTGATTAATGCTGGGAAGAATCAGTTCCAGGAATTTCCGTGCCTCTTTACCTTAGCTGATATCCCACAATTCATGCTATTGCTGCTCCTTCCTTTGCTTGCTGGGAAATGCTTTAATCTGTCTCCAGCATGTTTCTCCTGTTTTGCCTCTTAGGCATTGTACTCAAAGCCTTTTACTTTTGATCACCTTGAACTGAACCTTTTGACTGATTGTATTTCACTGCGTGACTGTTTAAAGCAAAGCAATTAACCAATCTTTAGATCAAAGAAAACGGGGCAGATATTCATACAAATGAGACATTGAAATTTTGCTACACAATAAGAAAGCATTTAACTTGCTCAACATGTGCCCTTCTCTGTCTATATTGTAGAGAAAGATCTGACTACACTCTGTGACCTTTTCACTGACGTACCCATCCTCTTCATTTGGAAATAACCTTTTGAAGTTTCACAATAAGAAATAGGGCCTTTCCATCTGGGGCCTTTTGTTAAAGTATCCACCTCATCAGATGGAAATTTATGCTCATTATGATGAATATTCTGCACCAGTTTTCTGAATGATTCTGTTAGTTATCAGAAAAAAATGAAATCTCAACACTCAAGAAGGCTCAATTGTGTTCATGCATGGATGTGAGCATGAGACAAGTAATTTACTGCTTATTTTATAACATATCAGAAGTACATTATCATTTCTCCTTTGTTATTGAGTCAAAATCCTGGAACTCTTTCCCAAACAGCATTGTGGGTCAACCCACAGCAGGTGAACTGTAGCGGTTCAAGAAGGCAGCTCACCACCACCTTCTCAAAGGCAACCAGGGACAGACAATAAATGCTGGTCCATTCAATGACACCCATGGTCCACAAGTGAATATAAAAAAAAGTGATATTTTATAAATATGCAAAAAGATTTCCCTCCAAAGTGTGAAACTAAAACATTGGTTGGGTATTTATGGTGTGAGGAAATTAATCAAAGAAAATTATCCTTGACACAGAAGGAACTGCATCATTATTAAATCGGCTGGTCCATATTTTTAATATAAAAACATTCTGTTCAATTCAAATCTCCATGCACAAGTTTCGCTCATATGGCAAAAGCCTTTCTTCAATGCTTCCTTAGTACATTGTCAGTTACTGATAGATACACATCAGGAGTAAGTAGTTCATCATCTGATTTTTTTCCTTCCCTTCTCTAAGGAAATGCCTTCTGACCAGTGCCATAACATGTTAACAGAGCCATGATTGGTGTATTGAGGATCCACACAAACCAAACAATTTCTATTCTTTTAAACTTGGCCCAGACAATAAAAACTGACAATCAACTCACATTTTTATTTTATATGATGAGAAATGTGGTTCATGATTTAGAAGGTTTAACTTTTTGAAAACATTTTCCCAGTTGCCATGGAAATGCAGGCACATTCCAAGAGTTTCCAACAGCTGGAAACTGTTTTCTAAGTTCAGGCTGTGATCAATTATGGGTGCTTTGGTGAAATAAGGTGATTCATATGAAATTAAGTCAAAAATGTATGAAAACACTCACAAGTTTAACTGTTTGGCGATTCTTTTAAGCTTCTTTTGGAAAGTTAGAAGTGCAAACTCTATAAATATACTATAGTTAGGGGTTGGTTAGTTCAGTTGGCTGAATGGTGCCAACTGCATGAGTTCAATTCCCACACTGGCTAACATTACCTTGGAGGATTCTCCTTCTCAACCTCTCCCCTTGCCTGAGGTATGGTGGACCTCAGGTTATACCAGAGTCAAGAGTGTGCTGGAAAAGCGCAGCAGGTCAGGCAGCATCCGAGGAACAGGAGAATCGACGTTTTGGGCAAAAGCCCTTCATGAGGAATGAGGCTTGTGAGCCAAGGGGGTAAAGAGGTAAATGGGAGGGAGGTGGGGCTGGGGGGAAGTTAGTTGAGAATGCGATAGGTTGATGAAGGTGGGGACAATGGTGATAGGTCGGAGAGGAGAGTGGAGCAGATAGGTGGGAAGGAAGATGGACAGGTAGGACAGGGCATCAAGGCGGTGCCGAGTTGGAAGGTTGGATCTAGGATAAGTTGGGGGGAGGGAAATGAGAAAACTGGTCAAATCCACATTGATTCCGTGTGGTTGGAGGGTCCCATGGAGGAAGACGAGGCGTTCTTCCTCCAGGCATCGGGTGGTTAGGGTTTGGTGATGGAAGAGGCTCTGGACCTGTATGTCCTTGGTGGAGTGGGAGGGGGACTTGAAGGGTTCGGCCACAGGGTGGTGGCATTGGTTGGCACGGGTGTTCTGGAGATGTTCTCTGAAACACTCTGCAAGGAGGCATCCTGTTTCCCCAATGGAGACACATCGGGAGCAATGGATACAGTAAATGACATGTGTGGAAGTGCAGGTAAAACTCTGATGGATATGGAAGGCTCCTTTGGGGCCTTGGACAGAGGTAAGGGAGGAGATGTGGGCACAGATTTTACAATTCCTGTGGTGGCAGGTGAAAGTACTGGGAGGGGAAGGTGGATTGGTTGGAGGGGGTGGCATGGGCGGGCAAGAGAGTCGCAGAGGCAATGGTCTTTACGGAACACAGATGGGGTGGGGAGGGAAATATATCTCTGCTGGTAGGGTCCGTTTGTAGTGGGCGGAAATGGTGGAGGACGATGTGATGTATACAAAGTCCGTGGGGTGGAAGGTGAAGACCTGGGGTGGGGGGGGTTTGGTCTTTGTTGCGGTTGGAGGGGTGGGGTTTGAGGGCAGAGGTGAGGGAAGTGGATGAGATGTGCTGGAGGACATAATCAACTAGGTGGGAGGGGAAATTGTGGTCCTTGAAGGAGGAGGCCATCTGCTGTGTTCTGTGGTGGAACTGGTCCTCATGGGATCGGATGTGGTGGAGGCAGAGGAATTCGGAATTATCTCTAATTAGAGAGTAGCCATATGCCCAGGAGGACTATGGTGACTTTCCCATTTTAGATATCAATCAGTAACAAGATAATCCTTGAACATAGCATGATTGTAACTTTGATCCTAAGTTAAAGATAGGTGAACAATACACGGTAAAACATATGTGGTTTAAGTCATGAAGGTTGAATTGACTTAAAAGCTGATGATAAAATTGTTCAGTTGGTTTCTTCTGGAGTAATGATGCTTTACCATGTAACACAGATCTGAAACCTGTAGTTTTGAACATTAGAAATGTATTCTTGATGCACAAACCCAACTGGCAGTGTAACTATGTTTAATATGTGTCTTGGAACAGAATAGTGTTACCATAGTAACACTGCTCCTACGGTAGTTTTTCATTTTATCTGTAGTTTGAACCAATGTCACAGATTAATTTAGCTTGATATGATCAGTAAGATACTTTGTACTACTATAGATATATGACATAATAATGTGTTTGGATGATCACATGATTTAATCGAGAAGACAGTCTCTGATGACAGTGAAGTCACTAATTTCCAGAAGAGCAGGTCAATTGTTTGCCACAAAGTACCTTCAAAACCTAGTCACCTTGAAACAAAAATAATTTGGCCCCCAGGGCTTTATGTAAACATCACAAAATGTTTGTTCAGTAAGTGTTGTATATTTTTATTCAAACAACACACTGATTTCTAATACACGCGCAAGTTCTACTTTGCTATCACAGCCAAAGTGCAAACAGAAATGTATGAAGCCTTTCTTCAGTGAATAAAAGAAGCACTTGGCAAATAAATTCAGGTTCACTAAAATAGATTTTTCTATTAAAGGAATACAGAGGGTAACAGCATTTGCTGACACTTTAATGCAAATAGTATATCAAATTCGTATAGATAAACTCAAATATCCAGAATTTGCTGTCAAAATTTTGCCGTCCTTCTGTTGGTTTTGCAAAACCAACCTTTCCCTGTCTGAACGACCTTTGAAATGCATTGAATGGCCTGTCGTTGCTGTACTCATGAAGTAGATATGAACTATACACACTACAGTGAGTCATGGTTGGTCTGAAATGATGCAAGAGGCCTATCTTTGAGTCAGTTTTGGTCCACATTCATTTAATTCTGCCTGAATTAAGATGCAGGGAACTTTTTTAGTTTTCGGTCATTCTTTTAACAAAGTGGTCAGTGTTAATTACTGGCCATCAACCACTCTGGCATAGAAAAAGCCCGAATTACAATTTTTAAGGTTTCAATTTTCATGGGAAATTTTAAAATTCAAATAGTTTAAATTGAAATGATATTTTAAACCATTCTTTTTGTTCTTTTTCTCTGTTTTGAATGTACAACACAGCAACGTGTTTAACATGATGGCTTTATTTAAGTGAGCTATATTACATGCCTAGAGTATGTATGTGCACCTCGTGATAGAGGTCAGATGACTGTGGCAGACTGGGAGGGACATTTTGTACATGATTGCATTTCAATCTAAATACTCCGTTTTAAACCAGTCATTCTTTCTGTATGGGATTTGACATTGAATTTACCTACAGTAAGTTATACTTCCTTTTCTCAGTCTATGCATTGCTATCCTTTCAAACTGATTGTACGTTTCTTTACTTGCCCAGTTTACTTAGATCCCTGGTGCCTTCTTTCCCGCATTATGATGTTATCAGCTTCAATACCTTGCCATGTAATTTTCTTAAGAAAATTAAACACACAGGATCAAGTCTGTTGTTCGATGTCACTGCCACTGTGAAATTTGGCCCATTTTTCTTGTGACCTGAGTAGTAACCAAAAATGTGATGCTGGAAAAACACAGCAGGCCAGGCAGCATCCGAGGAGCAGGAGAATCGACGTTTCGGGCATAACCCCTTTTTCAAGAATGAAGAAGGGCTTATGCCCAAAATGTCGATTCTCCTGCTCCTCGGATGCTGCCTGGCCTGCTGTGTTTTTCCAGCATCACATTTTTCAACTCTGGTCTCCAGCATCTGCAGTCCTCACTTTCTCCTGAGTAGTATCTGAACTGAGTATACAACTACACAGAACTTAGAACACTACAGCACAGGAACAAGCCGTTTGGCCCACCACAGCTGCACTAACTGTGCTAGAATTAGTACTTACATAGAGTCATAGAGATGTACAGCATGGAAACAGACCCTTCAGTCCAAATCATCCATGCTGCATACTTCATATAGAGTCAGAGTCAGACAACCTGGAAACAGACCCTTTGGTCCAACCCGTCCATGCTATAAAGGTTTCCCAAACTAAACTAAACTAGTCCAATTTGCCTACATTTGGCCCAAATTCCTCTAAACCTTTCCTACTCATGTACCTTTCCAAAAGTCTTTTAAATATTGTATCTGTACCTACCTCTACCACTTACCCTGATTGTTCATTCAATATACGCACTACCCTCAGTGTGAATACGATACCCAGCAGGTCCCCTTTAAATCTTTCCCTTCTCACCTTAAACATATACCCTTTAGTTTTGAACTCTTCTACTCTAGGGAACAGACCTTTGCTGTTCACCTTATCTGTGTCTATCATGATTTTATAAATCTCTGTAAGGTCACTCCGCAACCTCCTATGATCCAGGGAAAAGATGTCCTAGCCTATCCAGCCTCTCCTAATTTCTCAAATCATCCAGACTGGTATCCTTTTTGTAAATCTTTTCTGCATCCTTTCCAATTTCATAATCTCCTTCCTATAGCAGGGTGACCAGAACTGTACACAGTACTCCAAAAGTGGCCTCACCAATGCCATGTACAGCCACAACATGGTATCCTAACCCCCATACTCAATGCACTGACTAAAGGAAGCATGCATACCAAATGTCTTCTTCACCACCCTATCTACCTGTGACACCACTTTCAAGGAACTATGTACTTGAACCCCTAGGACATTTTGTTCGACAACACTCCTTAGGGCCCTACCATTAACTATAAGTCCTGCCCTGGTTTGTCTTACCAAAATGCAACTCCTTGCATTTAGCTAAATTAAACTCCATCTGCCACTGCTCAGCCCATTGACCCAGCTCATCGAAATCCCCATTGTCCTCTTAGATAACCTTCTTCATTATCCATTATACCATCAATTTTGGTGTAATCCACAGTTTGCTAACCATGCTTCCCACATTCTCATCCAAATCATTTACATAAATGAAAAACAACTGTGGACCCAGCATCAATCCCTGAGGAACACTGCTGAACATTTTGCAAAAATTGATGCATATTTTATTAAATTAATATAAAGATAATGCCTCTGTGGTTCCAGAGGACTATAGAGCTGCCTTCTCATTACCGAGGTGACTGATCATGGTTTAAACTGAAGGTCACCACACCTCAGACGAAGGACAGGTGAGACCTTCATAGTGATCTCAGCCTGTCTGGGAATTGACCCCATGCTATTGACTTCACTCTACATTCCAAAGCAGCCAACAGATCTAACTAATCCCCACACATGGGAAGAGGATTACCTAAGCGAGGAAATCTTAGGTAGGTGTAAATAGATGTCTTTAATTGAAAAGCAAAATCTCTCAATGTCGGTAAACTGAAGTGTGAACAGAAAGTGCTGGAAAAACCCAGCAGGTCTGTCAACATCTTTGGACAGAGTAACAGTTAATGTTTCAATTCAAATGATTCTTAATCTGTATCAGAGCTTCTGTTTCCCATTCCCATAAAAGAGTTGGATGTTGGCAGAAGAGGAATGACATGGACTTTCACTGAGGCACCAAACTCGAGCATTGTCAAACTGAGAGGGAGAATGATCGAGACTTCAGTGGAAATCACACAAACGAGTCAAGCAGGTAACTGGGTGGGAGAAGCTTTTCAATACAAGGAGATTTGGAATGGTAATAGGGATGACCAAGCTACAGGCTGTGGGTCACTTATGGCCCAGCTGAGCATTTCATACAACCCAACGTCTGCCATTTCCCAACATTGTCATCCCTGACTGCCAGGGCCCAGCCACTGTATTTCCATCATGCCAATTCAGGAATTGGCTGGAGTTGGAGCTACCACTTCCAGAAGAAGCACAGAAGCAAGAATTTGGGTCTGTCCCATGCCTGGACTGAGGAAAGGACACCTTAATTCCTCAGGAAGTAACTGGAGGTCATCACAAATGTTCCAGCTGCAAACTTTGACCTGCGAGTACTCACTGCCTTTGCTGGTGCATATGTCATTCAATAAACTTTGTCCCAAAGGGAGAAGATTCTCAGTGAACAATATTCCAAAAGTGGCCTAATCACTGTACAGTCGCAACATGACCTCCCAATTCCTGTACTAAATGCTGTGACCAACAAGGGAAAGCATACCAAACTCCTTCTTCACTATCCTATCTACATGCAACTCTACTTTCAAGGAACTATGAACCTGCACTCCAAGGTCTCTTTTCTCAGCAACACTCCCTAGGACTTTACCATTAAGTTTATAAGTCCTGCTCTGATTTGCTTTTCCAAAATACAGCACCTCACATTTATCTAAATTAAACTCCATCTGCCATTCCTCAGCCCATTGGCCCATCTTATCAAGATCCTGTTGTAATCTGAGGTAGCCTGCTTCGCTATCCACTACACCTCCAATTTTGGTGTCTTCTGCAAACTTACTAACTATAACTCCTATGTTCACATCCAAATTATTTATACAAATGACAAAAAGTAGTGGACCCAGCACCGATCCTTGTGGCGCTCCACTTGTCACAGGCTTCCAGTCTGAAAAGCAACCCTCCACCACCACCCTCTGTCTTCTACCTTCGAGCCAGTTCTGTATTCAAATCATTTGTTGTCCCTGTATTCCATGAGACCTAAGCTTGGTAACCAGATACCATGAGGAGCCTTGCCGAATGCCTTCCTGAACTCCACAGAGATCTCGTCTATTGCTACAAGAACATAAGAACTAGGAGCAGTAGTAGGCCGTCTGGCCCTTTGAGCCTGCTCCTCCCCGCAATAAGATCATGGCTGATGTTTTTATGGACTCAGATCCACTTACCCACCCTCTCACCGTATCCTTTAATTCCTTTCGAGTTCAAAAAAGTCTATCTTAGCTTTAAAAACATTTACTGAAGTAGCATCTACAACTTCCCTGGGCAGGGAATTCCACAGATTTACAACACTTTGGGTGAAGAAATTCCTTCTCAATTCAGTTCTAAATCTGCTCTCCCTAATCTCATGGCTATGCCCTCTTGTCCTAGTTTCATCTGCCAGTGGAAACATCCTCTCTACTTCTGTCTTATCTATTCCCTTCATTATTTTATATGTTTATATAAGATTCCCCCCTCATTCTTCTGAATTCCAATGAATGTAATCCCAGTCTACTCAGTCTCTCCTCATAAGCCACTCAAGTCTGAAATCAACCCAGTGAACCTCCAGTGCCAGTACATCTTTTCTCAAGGAGACCAAAACTGCACACAGTATTCCAGGTGTGGCCTCACCAGCACCCTATACAGCTGCAACATAACCTCCCTGCTTTTAAACTCAATCCCTTTAGCAATGAAGGACAAAATTCCATTTGCCTTCCTAATTACTTAAGTACCTGCAGACCAACCTTTTGTGATTCATGCACAAGGACAGCCAGGTCCCTCTGTATAGCAGCATGCTGCAACTTTTTACCATTTAAGTAATAACCCTTTTTACTGTTACTCCTACCAAAATGGATGCCTTCACATTTACTAACATTGGATTCTATCTGCCAGACCTTTGCCCACTCACTCAAAGTATCTGTGTTCCTCTGCAAAGTTTCACAGTCCTCTGCACACTTTGCTCTGCTACTCATCTTAGTGTTATCTGCAAACTTTGACACACTACATGTGGTCCCCAACTCAAATCATCTATATAAATTGTGAAATATTGCAGTCCTAACACTGATCTCTGAGGCACACCACTAGTCATTGATTGCCAGCCATAATATCACTCATTTATCCCCACTCTTTGCTTCCTGTTAGTCAACCAATCCTCTATTCATGCTAATACTATACCTGTAACACCATGCATCCTTATCTTATGTGGCAGCCTCTGGTGCAGCACCTTGTCAAAGGCCTTTTGGAAATCTACATTCACCACACCCACTGGGTCCTTGTTGTCCACCTGGCTTGTAATGTCCTCATAGAATTCCAAAAGATTTGTTAAACATGACATGCCCTTCATGAATCTATGCTGTGCCTGCCCAACGGGACAATTTCTTTCGAGATGCCCGGCTATTGCTTACTTGACATTAGACTCAAGCATCTTCCCCACTACACAGGTTAAGCTAACCGGTCTATAATTCCCCATCTTTCATCTACCTCCCTTTTTAAACAGTGGTGCCACATTTGCTATTTTCCAATCTGCTGGGACTGCCCCAGAGTCCAGCAAATTTTGGAAAATTACCACCAATGCTCGTCAACTGTCCCACCATAAAATCGTTGTTTCCAGTCTACTTTAGCCAAGTCCTCCCTCATTCTGTCTCATTACACAGGACCAGATCTAGGATAGCTTGCTCCCTCGTTGTTTCCATTACATACTGTTCAAGAAAACTATCATGGATACACTCAACAAAGTCCTCTTCAAGGCTACCCCAACTGAGCTGGTTAGACCAATAAACATGTAGATTAAAATCCCCCATGATAATTGCTGTACCATTTTTACAAGCATTAGTTATTGTATTGTTTATTGCCACTAGAAATCTAACAATACATTAAACATAAATAAGGCTGACTTCAAACTCATGGGCACTAAAAAATAATAAATATGTTTACAACATTTACACTTATATGAAATGTTCTGATGTATAATGTTGTGGCCTGTGCAAGATCTACATGGCTCAACAGTGCAAAACGATCAGGCAACCCTGAAATCGTACATTACTAGAAAAAGAACAGCAAAATGAATTCTGCTCTCACCGCCACGAGGAGGAACAGAGGCTTAAGGAGGTTGACACAAAGGGTGGAATCTTCAAGGGGTCAGCTTATCTCTTTCCAAACGACCTCCAGGTCAGTCATTGGGTAACTGGACACACACACCACGTGCAGGGGGCTCATGATAGCAGGGCTTGGGTTGGGTTCGGTGAAGGTGAGTAGGATAGATGTTGCAGATGTCAGTGAGACTGGGAGAACCTGAGTCTTGCTGTGAGATTGGTACAGCAGCAGCAGAGTGTGTGAGGTATTGAATAGAAGATGGTGGCACTGACACTGGGGAAGTGGAGAAGGTCACTGACCTTCTTCCAACAGTGTTCCTCCAGATAGCTGAGACTGTGGTAACCTGGTTGGCAGCCGCAGAGCAGGCTGGCACGGTTTGGTGTTGCGATCTCAGCTGCTGGTCCTGAGGGGAACAGGAAATCCTGCAATGGCACCACCCTGTCCAATGGATCCTTTGCCCATTTCAGGGCAAATGTCAATGCGGCAGATATTAAAGATGCCATCACTGCAAGGAATGCCAGTGAATTCTGGGCTATCCACTGAGCAACTAGTTATTCTGGGAATAGTGTATAATTGAATGGGGCTGGAATTGGATGTGAGGACACTATGGAGAGTTTGATAAGATATGGAGAGAAAATGTGCTAGGTCTTGCGGCAGAAATCCCTTCAAAATTCGAAACAACTTGGACTTCACCAAAACAAAAGTAAGATTCAACCCATAGTGAGATTGCTTTCTGACAAGTTGAATTATCAAAACTTTAACCATTTTTGTCGTTAAGAAACAACATTATAAATAGCAGGCTTGTGGGAAACACCACCAATTCACTGATAGCCGAAAACACTTGAATATTTATACATTCCACTGTGTGCAATCTCAACACAGGTGGATATGTTATTTTTACCTCCCAGCCCTCGCAGTGCTGGTCTCTGACCTCCGTGTATAAAGTTGGACCTAATGTACAATGTGACACACGCTCACATCTATTGTGCCGCAGATTTAATCAAATGGAATTTTCTCATTGTTATTCTGCTGTCACTGAAACAAAGGCTTGAACCTGCCTCTGTGGGTGTAATATAAAATACTTGCCAAAAACAGATCAGATAAGCAGATCAGTTCTAAACAAGGGTGGATTTTTCTGAAACAAAAGCTCAGAAAGGAGAAGCTGAACAGAAAAAATACCTGAAAATCTGAACACAACATGTGGAGACATCAAATCTCCAGAACAGGTGCAAATGCTGGATATTCATTTTTGATAGCAGTGGGAGAGGAATTTGATGGTCAGTTTTGTAGCAATGATAGATAAGATTTGATGGGCATATGTGAAAATTGTTGACACGACACGACATCTCGTGTTTAATATGTCAGTCCCTTCTGTCCGCCCAATATTCAACAAGTCAGTGCTTTTTGGGATGTGCTGAAACAGATGGAAATGATGAGCTCGTGATATCACAGATGTCAGGAGCTGATGTAATGCGCAAATATTACAATTTTCCAATAACAGCACTGGGAGAGCCTTCCTGTTCACTCCTGAAAGAACAAGCATTGTGAAGTAACAATGAGCTACTTAAAGAGCTGTATAGCAGAGGTCACTCTATTTGTGCCATTCTTACTGTGGGTTAAGGTTTCAGTCCAACAACCTGGACTGAAACACCTGTATTGCTAGTACTGAAGGAGTGCTGCTCTAACAGAGAGTCCAGTTTGCAGATGAGATATTCAGCCAAGATCCTATCAAGTGAGCATAAATGGCACTATTTCAAAGAAGACAGAGGGAGTTCTCACCAGTATCTTGGGTAATATTTATCCCTCAATTAATATCACAAAAACAGATGCTATTTGTGGGAGTAGGTACAGATTACCTGTTCTATATCCTGCAATACATCAGTGACTAACTTCAAAAGATCTACTTCATATCAAAGGCTGTATAGTGTCCTGCAATGTTTGGTGGCTGGGAAAGATCTACATAAACTCAAATCATTCTTTTATTCCATAAATGTTGCAACTGATGTGCTTTGGCAAAGTTAGTGGATATACTGTAATGAGTCACTTTCTGCTGATCACAAAAAGGCAGAAAATTACATTGCCACCACAAGTGAGGGGCAGCAGTTCCAGAGGCACTTGCTGTGCAACTTGAGCAGGTAATGCAACAGGAGAGGCAGAGAGGGAAACATTGGCAAGGAAGAATAAGAAGAAGGACGCTCTTTACTGGGTCCTACTCCTTTGCAGAAACACAGTCCTATTACATAATAACCAAGGAGCAGTGGTCCAGGAGGCTTCACTTGACGAAGTTGTGGGATCTCCTTAATAAAGAGCTGGAACCTCAAAACAGATCAAGAGGAGCCCTCCCAGAGGCTGGGATAAATTCTGATATCCTTTTGTTTTCACAATTGGTTCCTTCAGGCGGGAGCTGACAACACTGTTAATGTGTTGCAATTTAGTATACACAGGAGCACATGGGTGTTAACTATGATCGGACTGGAGGAGGGAAAACTTTGCCCTCTCTCTCTTGAACAGGGAAGAACAGACTGAAAGGGCACCTGTTTTCACCTGAGTTCCCCACAGTGCAGGTGTCATTGACTGTATGCATGTGGCCCCATGAGCCCCCCATGTCAAAGGGAAGAGATACAATAACTGCAAGGGCTTGCACTCTGGCATTATATAGTTGATGTCCGACCAACCCATCTTATCACAGAGGAAGTGAGGACGGTAGATGTTGGAGATCAGAGAGAGGTGCTGGAAAAGCACAGCAGGTCAGGCAGCATCCAAGGAGCAGGAGAGTCGACGTTTCAGGCAAAAGCCCTTCTTCAGGAATGAGGCTGAGAGCCTCCGGGGTGGAGAGATAAATTGGAGGGGGTTGCGGAAAAGGTAGCTGAGAGTGTGGTAGGTAGATGAAAGTGGGGATGAAGGTGATAGGTCAGAGAGAGGGTGGAGAGGATATGTGGGAAAGTAGATGGACAGGTAGGACAGGTCAAGAAGGCGGTGTCAAGTTGGAAGGTTGGGTCTGGGGAAAGGAAATGAGGAAACTGGTGAAATCTACATTGCAGGGTACCAAGGCCGAAGATGAGGCATTCTTCCTCCAGGCGTCGGGTGGTTAGGGTTTGGCGATGGAGGAGGCCCAGGACCTGCATGTCCTAGGCGGAGTTGGAGGGGGTGTTGAAGTGTTCAGCCATGGGGCGGTGGGGTTGGCTGGTGCGTGTGTCCCGGAGATGTTCTCTGAAACGTTCTGCAAGTAGGCGTCCTGTCTCCCCAATGTAAAGGAGACCTGTTCTACCTGTTCATCTGCCTTCCCACCTATCTGCTCCGCCCTCCTCTCTGACCTATCACCATTACCCCCACCTTCATCCACTTATTGCACTCTCAGCTACTTCCCCCCAGCCCCACCCCACCTCTTATTTATCTGTACACCTCCTCGGCTTCCAGGCCTCATTCCTGATGAAGGGCTTTTGCCGAAACGTTGATTCTCCTGCTCCTTGGATGCTGCCTGACCAGCTGTTCTTTTCCAGCGGCCCATCATCTTATCACAGAGCCAATGCCACTCCCATAGGGCACTACCATTTCAAGCATAAGTGCTGGCATATAGATTCCTGAACTGCTATGATAGCTTCGGTGTCCCCTTTGGCATACAGAACCATGATCATGCTTGTTATTATGACCAAATATGAAGTGGGTATCGGTTCCCTCTTTTTAACCTGCTGTTTGTTGCCCCAGCAAGTACTCTAAATATTTCTTTTTAGCACACAGCTTTCAGACTTCAATTAAGCTTAGAACCCCTGCATATGGAAGCTGGCTATTTAGCGCATTGAGTCCACACTAACCCTCTGAAGAACATCCCATCCCCATAACCATGCATTTCCCGTGGCTAATCCACCCAGTCTACACATCCCTGAACACTATGGACAATTTAGTATGGCCAATCCGCCTAACCAGCACATCTTTGGAGTGTGGGAGGAAACCAGAACGCCTGAAGGAAACCCACGCAGACACGGGGAGAATGTGCAAACTCCACACAGACAGTCGCCCAAGGGTGGAATCAAACTTGGGGTCTCAGCACTGAGGAGGTAGTGTGAACCACTGAGCCCATTGTGTAGCCCCAATGCTAGGTTAACTGGATCAAAATGAAGAAGCCAAATACAAAGGATTTTCTTGAGAGAAAGAAAGGAATTTTATTGCTTATTAATCTGGGAAAAATCATAAAAATACATACAAACATAGGCCATGAGTTTAAATTGGCAGTATCTAATACAACAGGTCAGGCAGCATCCAAGGAACAGGAAAATCGACGTTTCGGGCATAAGCCCTTCTTCAGGCTGAAGAAGGGCTTATACCCGAAACGTCGATTCTCCTGTTCTTTGGATGCTGCCTGACCTGCTGCGCTTTTCCAGCAACACATTTTCAGCTCTGATCTCCAGCATCTGCAGCCCTCACTTTCTCTCAAAGTATCTAATACAAGTTGGGAAAGTAAATGTGATGCATTTTAAAAGTTCTTAGAGTCTTTGGGGTTCAAATTTTTAATCTGAGACAAGAGTTGTTTAGTTGTTGACTGTTATCCTCAACTGATGTGAAGTTTGTGGATACTCTTCAGTTGTTAGTGAATAGTTGTTTCCCCAGTTTGCTTTTCCACCAGACTCTGTTTTGAAGGTACTGAAGGAAACAGGCAAGGAGAGACAGAGGGAGAGTGATTTCCAGTTCTTGCTTATAAATCCATTTTTCCTTCTTTCTGTTCTGGTGCTCAAAAGCGACAATTGAAATATAGTTCAGTGTACATTCCTAAGTCTAATTCCATTGTCTTTCCAAGCAAGTGAATGGGGGGGGGGGGTCAAGCCTTTCCTCTCCAAATAAGTGAAATTACCATACAATGTACAGTGGTGCCTCGGAATCTGAATTTAATTCATTCCAGGAGGCTGTTCGGATTGCGAAAAGTTTTGATTCCAAAAATATTTTCCGCCAAAAGAAATAATGGAAAGTGAATTAATCCTTTTCTGGACCCAAAAAAAAACATTTTCAAGACACTTTTAACTGCAAATATACATGGTTAAGGTAAAATTTGATGAGTAAATGACCTAAATATCAAGTAATAATAATAAAAGCAAGAAATAAATGTACTAACATGAAAATAACTTTATTTACCTTAGTGAGGAGTGCAAATGGTGAATGTACTTATTTGCTTCACTGCTCTTCTTGGGTGCCATGGTGAATGCACAAGGGTGATATTTAAAAAAAACAGCACCAATCAAAGTGAAAACACAAGGTAAACTAGTGATGGACACACGAGAGATGCTTTCACGACTAATTCCCGGAACGAACTGAACAAACAATGTGCGACCTGAACGTTACGTGGTGTTCGAATTCTGAAAATGTGTTTGGATTTTAGGGCAGTATTTTCTCAAAATAATTGTTCGGATTCCAAGTTGTTTGAACAATAAGGGGTTCGGGGGTCACCATTTTAAATTCAAACAGGACAAGCGAATTTATATACATTAACTTAATTGCCTGGTTTTGATGGCTTTAGATAAAAATGATAATTTGAATGCAGAAACTTTTATTTATTCCACATAGGTCTTGTGAAGCTCGCATCAAACTATGGCAAAGTGACCATTGCAGCCATTTCTTAGAATCATCCAATTCCTACAATGTGGAAGCAGGCTATTTGGCCCATCGAGTCTACACCAACCCTCTCCCTGTAACCTTGCATCTCTCATGCCCAATCCACTAGACTGCACAGTCCTGGACACCATGGGCAATTTAGCATTGACAATCCACCTAACCTGCATATCTTTGGACTTTGGGAGGAAACTGGAGCACCCGGAGGAAACCCATACAGACACAGGGAGAATGTGCAAATTCACTTTTTTTCCCCTTTATTTTAGTCCATGAAAGGATTTAGGTTGAACAATCAGGAGGATAGAAGTTATAATTTGATATTACCACCATCTACCATGCTGGCAGAAATCTGGGCCTGTACACCAGAGGCCAGGGATTTTATTGCTCTGTGCATTCTCCTGCAACAATCAGACACTAGAAAGACACTGCCTGCGCTGCAGTGGAACCAGACAGAACATCCAGCACATGCTCCACCATTGACCAGGCTGGCAGCCCTGATGGAAAGAATGAATGCCAAGCCATGCACATTTGTATTCATAGAGACAGACAGCACAGAAACAAAGCCTTCAGTCCAACCAGTCCATGCTGACCATAATCCCAAACTAAACTAGTTCCACCTGCCTGTGCTTGGTCTATATCCCTCCAAAACATTTCTTATTCATGTACTTACCCAAATGGCTTTTAAACATTGTAACTGTGCCCACATCCATCACTTCCTCAGGAAGCTCATTCCACACGCTAACCATTTTCTGTGTAAAAACTTTGCCCCTCGTCTCTTTTTACATCTTTCTCCTGTCACCTTGAGATATGCCTCCTAGTCTTGAAATCCCCCACCCAAGATAAAAGACACTTGCCATTTACCTGATGATTTTATAAACCTTCATAAGATCACCCCTGTGCTATGGTGGAGCCCAACTCCTCTGTGTTCCTAGGCAGTGATGGGAAGCTATCTGATTAGTCTCATTATCCCAAGCACCTGAGTGTGCTTTTTACCAGTGATTTTCCCAACTGGAACCTCGTCCTGTAGTTGAACTAATCAGTAAGCTTATCCTCTGGGCAGTTTGTAGACAATCTGACCTATCACCCTAGCCTGGCTGCAGTCCACCTGTTCATGGATACTCACCACGTGCTGATCCTAATTCTAAACTAACCTCCAACATCCACTGTGCTGATATCTGAGCTGGGCTCGAGTGCCACTGAGTCTTCCTCCATTCTCTCTATCCCCTGGTGTACTTCCAGGTGAAGCTGCAAGGCTTGAGCAGCCTGAAAATCTTGGTTGACTGGGAGCACAGAAACATATGGGGAAGGTAGAGAGCTAGGGAGAATGTATGGGCTCATCCCATCTACAGCCTCCATTTCAAGGCATTTGTCAGCTTGAATATGAAGATTCAGTAGAGAAGACGGATAAATCAGCAAATAGCATCATACAAAGATGCCCTCAGCATTTCCCAGTGTCACTGGATCCATTGCATTGGTAGTGTATCCCTCAGATCCATCCATTAAAGAGTGCCCTGGTGATGGATCACTGTCGTCTTCCATCAGATATCTACCTCACCGCATTGTTCAGGTCAACCCTCTCCTGAAAGGCATTGAAGTGAATGAATGAATGGGGTGAGGTGATCGGAGTAACTGAGTGAGTGATTGGAGTGAGTGAGTTAGTGGGGTGATCAGAGTGACTGAGTGAGGTGATTGGAGTGAGAGAGTGAGTGAGTGAGGTGATCAGAGTGACTGAGTGATTGGAGTGATTGAATGAGTGAGGTGATCAGAGTGACTGAGTGAGTGGAGTGAGTGAATGAGTGAGGTGATCAGAGTGACTGAGTGAGTGAGCAAGTGAGGTGATCAGAGTGACTGAGTGAGTGATTGGAGTGAGTGAGTGAATGAGGTGATCAGAGTGACTGAGTGAGTGAGTGAGCGAGTGAGGTGATCAGAGTGACTGAGTGAGTGAGCGAGTGAGGTGATCAGAGTGACTGAGTGATTGGAGTCAATGAGTGAGTGAGGTGATCAGAGTGACTAAGTGAGTGAGTGAGCGAGTGAGGTGATCAGAGTGACTGAGTGAGTGATTGGAGTGAGTGAGTGAGTGAGCGAGCGACTGCGTTCCTGTGTGTTTGGGTGATGTGCCTACCATAGCTCAATAGTTGTTGCTTGACAGTGTAGAACTTGAGTACTGCTGAGTAAAAAGACATGCTGAGGTTTTTCAGCTGACAATCATCAGGCCAATATCATCAAAATTCTGTGTCTCACGGGAACAACAATTTATACGACATGAGAAGAGAGTGCTGATTCATTATCAAAAGGGCTCTCATTGCAAAGTCATTGTCATGGTTAACTCACCAGAGAACCGTTAACCACAAATTTTAAGTTAGGTTAAGTTCAAAGTAGGCAAGTCAACTCTGATTATGATGTGGAGGTGCCAGTAATGGACAGGGGTGCACAGGCTAAAAATCACACAACACCAGGCTATAGTTCAATAGGTTTATTTTGAAGCTGTACTTGTACTTCCAAATTTTCAACTCTGATTAGTCAGTGTATTGCCCTAGGGAGTGAACCATGGAATGGCTAACCCGAGGCTGAAAGAGTCTTTCTGTTTGTAAAGGACAAGGTCCTCCATGCAAATAAACAGAGCTTCCAGCATGTATAGATAAGCCACACAATGAACCTAACTGTCACAGTTACAGAGTCATACAGCATGGAAACAGCCTTCAGCCCAATTCATCCATATCGACCTGATATCCTAAATTAATCCAGTCCCATTTGCCAGCATTTGGCCCATATCCCTCTAAACCCTTTCTATTCATATACCCATCGAGATGCTTTTTAAATGTTGTAATTGTACCAGCCTCCACCACTTCCTCTGGCAGCTCGTTCCATATGTGCACCACCCTCTGTGTGAAAATGTTGTCCCTTAGGTCCCTCTTATATTTTCCCCTTTCATCTTAAACCTTTGCCCTCTAGCTTAGGACTCCCTTAACCTGGGTTAAAGACCTTGACTATTCACCCAATCCATTCCCTCATAACTCAAAACATCCAATCCTGGAAACATCCTTCTAACACTTTTCTGAACCCTTTCAAGGTTAACATCTTTCCTACTGCAGGGAGACCAGAATTGAACACAGTATTCCAAAGGTGGCTGAACCAATGTCCTGTACAGCCACAACATGACATCCCAGCTTCTGTACTCAATGCACTGGCCAATAAAGGCAAGCGTACCAAACACCTTCTTCACTACTCTAACTGTGACTTTACCTTCAGGAGCTATGAACCTGCACTCCAAGGTCTCTGTTCAGCAACACTCCCTAGGACCTCACCATTAAGTATATAAGTCCTGACCTCATTTGCCTTTCCAAAATGCAGCACCTCACTTTTATCTCAATAAACTCCATCTGCCATTCCTCAGCCCATTGGCCCATCTGATCAAGGTCCCATTGTACTCTGAGGTAACTTTCTTCACTGTCCACCACACCTTCAATTTTGGTGTCATCTGCACAAGCCATACATTCCCTATTTTAACATCCAAATCATTCAGAGAAATGACAAAAAGCAATGGACCAAGCACTGATCCTTGCAGCACATTGCTGGTCACAGACATCCAGTCTGAAATTGTGTAATTCTTAGCACAATTTATGTTGTTTAGATGGTGCTGTCCAATCATGCATCACATCTAATGTTGGACAATGTGTTCCTAGCTTAGCAAGCATGGGCCGTTTCATTACCATCAGTACTCTGTTTGATGCAAATGGCTAAAAGGTTGAACAGTTTGGTATTAGTCATTAGGACATACAGCCTAAGTACCTAACATCAAACCGGCACTGAAACCCACATGCAATAATACTTGTTTGTGTGGTAGACAGTGCATTGTTTTGGTTTGATGGGAGCATCCTGTCAATGGCAAAGCCACTCATGTTGCTTCTACATAGTAGCAACGTGAAACAGCTAGCTTCACCTGTTGCTCAGATTTATGAGAAATTTAATCTCGCCATGGTAACTTGAGAGAGACTGGACACTTTCCAAAACCAAAGTGACGGCCTTGTGCCAATCCATGCATTTACACAGCCTGTTTGGGATAGCCCTTATCCTGCAGGATAGCTATGATGTGCCCTATTTCAACAATCAGAAATTGAACAGAGGGCAGAAGCCAGCCCAGATTGTGCCACACACTGTTCATCTGGCAGGTCTTCTTCAACCACAGTCCTATTACTGTGACCACAGTCTGAGGTTGCACTCAATGTCCCTTGACCCTACTTTATTCACCATTCTTGCCCCCTCATTTACCCTCAACCCTCCATCCTTCATCTGCTAGCCTTCTTTGGCCATCCTTGACCCTTCCTCATTCATGCCCGAAATGTCGATTCTCCTGCTCCTTGGATGCTGCCTGACCTGCTGTGCTTTTCCAGCAACACATTTTCAGCCCTTCCTCAGTCACCTTTGGCTCTCCTGGTCACCCTCAAGATTCCCTGGATCATACTTGACACTCCTTTAATAATCTTTGAGTCTCTCTTGATCATCTTCAATCATCCTTGACAAAAGCTTGGTTGCCCTTGAAGTTCCCTCGATCATCCTTGGTACACAACTCTCCTTTGTTTATCCTTGACTTTCTGACAGTCACCCTTGACCTTTCCTTAAATACTTTCAGCAATTCCTCAGTCACCAGTGACCTTCCCTCATCATTGTGGGCCCTCCATGATCATTCACACCTTTCCCTAATCAACCTCAACTCTCTATGAGTCTTGATCTACCCCCTGACATTGCCAAGGATTCCACATCCCTTGTCCAGCAAACTTTTCCAGTAATGACACACAGCTACGATTCACTCAGTTTCAACTGCAGCACACCAGATTTACCCGATCATGAAAGTGCACCTCCACTTTAATTGCAAAGGTATCAATAACTATAAAACATTTTAAAGAGTTCTCGTTGCATCCAATCCATTACAGTTAGGTAGTTGGCCATATGCTACCAGTACTGCAAGTCCTGGTTCCACAATTCTCCATCACAAGAATTCAACACTTTTACCCTGACATTGGGAACTTGTAACCGGGCTTCCCGCTCTATTCAGTGTCCCCACCCACATCCTTCCCTATTCCCATGGCCATCAATAGGCTCTGCCTTATGCCTTTCATCAGGGAAGATGACATGCGACACATGGTTTGTGATCAACATTACTCAGATTTCTGGGGTGTCTGAAGGGCACTCATATTGAAGTGGAGATGTGACTAAGTGGGAACCACATCTGACCACACCATAAGCATGAATTTTGAGTCTTACCCACCTTGTTTCCAATGAGCAGATAATGAATTATGGTCCTCATACCCAAAAAGCAAGGTAAACATATTCTGATCCATTCCATTGCTCAAATCACAGGTAAGCTCCTTTAGAATGCCCATCAAGACATCAATAAGCTTAATCATTCTGAACATTATCTGCATTAAAACCATTTGATCATTTACAAACTTAATCCTATCCAAATGTAGCACCACCTTGTTTTGTTGAATGTGTCCAACAAACAGCTGAGGATCAAAGGCCACAGAATAAAGGTTCCACTGACACCTTGTAATGCCTCTTGTCAGGGTCATTGCCTCTTGATGTGCTAGCTCAGTCCTACTAGCAAAGAAAATGTTTAATGTTTATGACATGCTATCTGCTTTCATTATCGCAGCCATCGTTAAAAGCAATATTCAATTTTGTCTGTTGGTTTTTCCAGATGTGCTTAAAATGTTACAGTAACTCACATTTAAAAGTTCTTTTTTAAAACGGAATATTCAAAAATTGCAGAAAAACATAAAAACAGTGGTACAAAATAGTGTCAATTCAACTCTGAAGTACTAACATAAATCTAACTCAAAATAATAATAGCAAAGGTCTTCCCTTTATGCCAGTTAAAAGCATCTTAAACAATAAACATTGTCAGCAGATCTTCTCAGAAATCAATAATAACAAGTGCAGTTATTGCCCTGAAATTATCCAGCAACAATTACAGACAGGCTGGGAAATCCGTGCATTACAAATTGTCTGTGTATGTGAGTTTCACTCATTGCTAAATCTCATTCTCTGATTTTTATTTTAGTCACTTGTGCCTTGGCTCCCTCTTGGCATATTACCATCTGCTTCCATTGCATGCTTCCTAGTGCCTACTGACAAAATTATATATCAACAAGTACTCCATACTCATAGAATTCTGTTTTCTGTTTGTCAGACTCTATACCCGTCTAGTATGCTTTTTGAACTTTTCATTGTTTGTTTTGCCCAAAAACTGGTTGGTTTGGTACTTGTCCAACACCTCCCTGGTATTCCTTTTACCCAGAACATTATCTATTAAGCTGTATATCCAAGCCAGAAAGCATATTCTTTTCCACTGGAGACTATCTTATATGTGCTCATAGATCGTCACTCATTTAGTTTTTTGAAAATGTTTTATTACAAATCAAACAAGGTTACATCACCTCAGATTGAAGGGCATTAAAGAGCCATCTAACTCCAAGGATAACTAGATCTTAATTCAGATATGATTACATTCCATTCAGTGCACTTAGCTTTCCCTGTGCAAATAAACAGATAGGCACACACAATGCAATTGGTAACGCAACCATTTGCCTCTACACCAGTCTAGCATGTATACTGCAAAATTTCTAATGTGCGGCTGTACAGATCTAAATAAAACTATTAAAAGAACACTGATAGGGTATATAATTCAAATAAACACATTTGTAAAGAAGTATTTAAATGCATATGACTTATCACATTTCCAGATTTCACATTTTTCTGGGTGACACTTTGGACAGAATGTTTGTCTGAAACTCTTGAAACACAGTTTTCTGCCAGGGTTATGCACTCAGAGTGGGAAGGGGGTGTGAGGAGAGCAGGAATATGACACCAATTCCATTCCAATGAATAAAATCACTTAAATTCTAGCAGTGGGGGACAAAGAGAGTTTTCACTTTTTTCTGTATGTCATTGGAACATATCTGAGGTTCTCCTAGCCTGCCTTTGGAATTCAGTCATCTCCAACCATCACTGGTCTCATCAGAATTTATACCAGCTAAAAGCTAGAGTAAATCCAAAGGAAAGGCAAAATCTTTGCAATTCAAGATGATTGATTGATTAAGAATCATTTATCTGAGGACCTGAAAATTGGAAATCCAATGAACATTGGTGCTGTCACTGACCTTCATTCAGCAATAAACGGAACAGCATTGCTCAGGCATAGCAGCCAGGAACCCGGGGGGGCTTTGAATTTCCTTTTATGATGGACTTAGTTCTAAATAATTTGGAATAGGATCAGAGCCTCATTGCTTGAGAAGACACAAGATTCACTTTAAAAATTATGCAGCAAAGTAGTCATTTACGAGAGAGAACTATGGTGGTGAACCTTGATGCATAGCTAGTGCAGACTTGAAAATAGTAGCTTTGGTGTTATAGAGCTAAGTTGAGGATGGGCAGGCTCAAGCATTAACTTTAACATCAAATGGTGAATTGTGCTACCAGTAAAACATTAGAAGAATTTCACATAAAAAATAAAAACAAGGCTTTTAGTTTAAATTTGTTCTCAGGATGTGAATGTCACTGACTAGACTTGTATTCCTTGCATAACCCTAGATCCCCTTGAGCTGTTTGGCTTCCTCAGAGAGCAGATATGATTTATTTTGCTGTGGGCCTGGAGTCACATGGAGGCCAGACCAGGGAAGGATGGTAGTTTCTTGTCCGGAAGGACATTAGTGAACTAGGTGGGCTTTTATACCAATCAAAAATGGCCACCACTAGGCTAGTTTTTAATTCCAGATTTTTATTGAATTCAAATATCACTATCTGCTGTGATAGTTTATACCCATGTGTCCAGAACATTAGCCTGAGTTTTTGGATTACTAGTCCAATAACATTACCACTGCCTCAATGCACTGAATGTTAATTCTGCTAAAATGACAATTACACCAGCTAGAAATAGGCTGATCCCTCAGTCTAGGAGAAAGTGAGGACTGCAGATGCTGGAGATCAGAGCTGAAAATGTGTTGCTGGAAAAGCGCAGCAGCTCAGGCAGCATCCAAGGAGCAGGAGAATCGACGTTTTGGGCATGAGCCCTTCAGGATTCCTGAAGAAGGGCTCATGCCCGAAACGTCGATTCTCCTGCTCCTTGGATGCTGCCTGATCTGCTGCGCTTTACCAGCAACACATTTTCAGCTCTGACCCCTCAGTCTGGCCAAATGGAAATTTCAGAAACTGCACTTCACATTAAACAGTTCTGTCAGGGTAAAGCAACATCTCACCAAATATTTACAGGGACTAAAAAGAAACCCAGTTAATTACAAAACACTTAAATTAGCAAATGATAAAGGAATAAACTATTTAAGGATTCTGGATTAGTGGTGCTGGAAGAGCACAGCAATTCAGGCAGCATCTGAGGACAGGCAAAATCGACGTTTCGGGCAAAAGCCCTTCATCCTTTTTATTCCTGATGAAGGGCTTTTGCCCGAAACGTCGATTTTGCCTGTCCTCGGATGCTGCCTGAATTGCTGTGCTCTTCCAGCACCACTAATCCAGAATCTGGTTTCCAGCATCTGCAGTCATTGTTTTTACCTCCCTAATAAACTATTTAAGATTATACAAACTCCATGCACATATCACTTTTGTTTCTTTCCTAAGAGTAGGCTTCCCTTTTACATTATTAACTGTTAAATGCGTGAAATGTTTAAATGAGTGGAAAAAATGACTAGATTTATTGATTTAAGTGTTTATTTTGTCAATAAGCTCTTTGTGTTTTACCATTGCACAGAACAGTTTTATAAACATTTTTGGCATTCTGTGAAAATGGCCTAATAACAAACACACCTCAGCAACCACCTCATTCTTTCCCCACCAGACTCCACTTTCTATTCCAGGTGAACTCAGTGAATAACCAATGCTGTAGAGAGAGAGAGAGAATCCTAGCACATTTATTTTAAAAAGCAGACAGTTCAAAAAATCATTCTCATTATTTTAATCCATATTGAAAATCATCTTGTACAACATTCCCTTTTACAAGCTAAGATGATCGTGATGTGAACAGCTCACAAACCTTTGGTAATAATATCCTTTCAAGATGAAACATAAAAGACTAGACAGCAAATGATGACTTCTCCAACTCACCATTCCCTCCAGGTAAAACATCTTACTCTTCTCTCCACTTAACACTTCCACTAGTAACCTCTGACTAATTACCACAGCAGAAAGGTGAGTATAAACTTGCCACACCATGGTACAACAGTATATTCACTCACAAAGCCTGTCAGGCATCTAAAACAAAGTGAGCTGCAGCTTATCATTGAAATGTCATTCTCTGAGTAGTTGACAAATTACTAAGTCCAGTGTAATTTTGTATTGTAGATCGATCCAGCAAATTACAATCTGGCAGAAACAGATTGATCTGACCTTTGAAAGTAATTAAAGGCACAATACCCAGCATCATATCCATACAAGAATTAAACTTATATGCAATGAGAAAGTTATGAGATTTACTAAATGGGTGCTTTTCTTAATACAAGGTCGATGATACACACAAAGCACCAAAATGATCACTGACTCCATGGAGCTCTCTGCAACTACTGCAGGCATGCCCTTTCCTAAAAAAAACACTGTATGATCAATAGACTATTAGTAGCTGCATTTTGATTATCAAATAGTAGCCATGTCTTTGCATACAATTTCTGGTGAAGGACTGGCCATCAAGGAATGCAATAAACAATTTTTCCCATTGGAAGCATTTCATAGCAGTCGTTTAAAATGCTGGAGCTCTGAAGATTCTGGATTCTATTCAATATAAATCCTCCAAAGGTAATTTAGGAAATGTTGCAAGATATAAAAGAGACCTAAGGGACAACTTTTTCATGCAGAGTGTGGTACGTGTATGGAATGAGCTGCCAGAGGAAGTGGTGGAGGCTCGTACAATTGCAACATTTAAGAGGCATTTGGATGGGTATATGAATAGGAAGGGTTTGGAGGGATATGGGCCGGGTGCTGGCAGGTGGAACTAGATTGGGTTGGGATATCTGGTCGGCATGGACGGGTTGGACCGAAGGGTCTGTTTCCATGCTGTACATCTCTATGACTCTATGACTAAAAATGATCTCAGCAAACTTGCCTTCCTGACTTTAAATAAAGACTGTTTTGTTTCTGAGTGTACCCATTACTGCTGAAAGACAGCTCTGCAACTCTGCTGAAGATACAATTCCTATTTTAGCAGTACTAATACCTTGCTCTCTTCTAATGCCTTGCATTTCTTCATGTATAATACTTCCAGTTTCCCTACTGGCAGCAATGCTCAGCACTTTAGTGAAAATGTTAATGCTGGGATCTTCCCAATCTCGATTAATCTCTAAGAACACCAAAGTTATAATTTTCAGGTCTGCTCCAATCAAAGTTAGGGGTGCACCATCACCAGTAATTCTCATATATGGTTCTGTATATACTATTATGACATGGGGTAAACAGTCCTGCTTAATTTAAAACAGCAACACAGAAAAGATTTATCCTGTGCGCTAACCTGTGAAAATTCGAATGAACCAAGAACTATTTAAAGTAAAAATTAACAACTTTATTTCTTAAAGGATAACAGAGAATGATTAACTAACAACTATTTACAACTCCTTCCTCTAACCTATCTTTTGCCGAACCTTCTATCTACCATGGGAATTTACCGCTGCTATACTAACTGCTGTGTACATACCGCCACAAGCAAAGGTTGAGGAAGCTCTGGATGTACTGTACGCCACCACTAACACCCTGGAGACGGACCACCCCGAGGCCCTGTTTATTGTAACTGGTGACTTCAATCAAGCCAATCTAAGGAAGGGGTTGCCCAAGTACCACCAGAACATTACCTGCCCCACCAGAGGCCCACACATTTTAGACCACTATTACACCACTGTGAAAGATGTCTGCTGCTACATCCTCTGCCCTCATTTCGGGAATTCCGACCACAATGCCGTGTTTCTTCTCCCGGCTTACAGGCAAAAGCTCAAGCAGGTGACCCCCTCGTAGATACAGGTCCAGTGCTGGTCGGAGGAGGCAGAGGATCAACTCTGGTGCTGTCTGGAATCGGCTGATTGAGCCATGTTCAAACAGGCCGCAGGTACCTTGGACAAGTACGCCACCACCGTCACAGACTTTATCAGCAAGAGTGTGGAGGACTGCACACTGAGGAAGTCAATCCAGGTGTTCCCCAACAGGAAATCCTGGATGAATTAGACATACAGAACCTGCTGAAAACCAGGAGTGAGGCCTTTAGATCAGGAGGCCCACTCAAATATAAGGAATCCAAGCAGAGGCATTAAGGTAGCCAAGGACCAATACTGATCCAAACTAGAGACCCAGACAGACGCCCGGTGATTATGGCAAGGACTGAATGACATCACAGGTTCTAAAAAGAGACAGTGCAAGATAGCAGACAATGACACATCCCTCCCAGATCATCTCAACACTTTCTATGCTTGCTTTGAGCAGAATTTCAGCAGAGAGGTAACATCTATTCCAACAAGTCCTGATGAACCTATCCTACTAGTCACTGCATCAGAGGTCAGATTAGTTTTCCTTCATGTGAATCAAAGGAAAGCGATGGGACCGGACGGAGTACCAGGCCGTGCATTCAGCGCATGCGCAGATCAACTGGCAGAGGTCTTCTCGGACATCTTCAACCTCTCCCTGCAGCAGGCCACTGTCCCTGCCTGGTTCAAGAGGCCAACATCATCCCTGTGCCTAAGAAGGCTCATGCAGCATGTCTGAATGATTACACCCCACAGTGGCCCTAACTTCGGTGGTCATGGAGTGCTTTGAAATGCATGTCATGGCATTAATCAACTCCAGCCTTCCCACTACTCTTGACCGACTCCAATTTGCCTATCAGACCAACAGATCCACGTCAGATGTCATATCAATTGCGATTAACTCTTCCCTAGAACATCTTGACACCAAGAACAGCTACGTAAGAATCCTACTTATTGACTACAGTTCGGCCTTCAATACTATTATCCACTCAAGACTGATTACTAAACTTAGTGATCTCGGACTTAGATCCACTCTCTGCAACTGATCCTCAGTTTCCTGACCCACAGGCCACAATCAGTCAAGACTGGGGACAATATTTCATCCTCACTAACACTCAACACTGGAACCCCACCCCCCAGGGCTGTGTACTCAGCCCCCTACTGTACTGACTGTATACCCATGACTGCGTCGCCAAATACCAGACTAATGCCATTTACAAGTTCACTGATGACACCACCATAGTCGGTCGAATCTCAGATGGCGACGAAACAGACTACAGACGGGAGGTGGATGACCTGGAAAAATGGTGCACTGGGAACAACCTAGCTCTCAATGCCGGAAAAACCAAGGAACTCATTATTGACTTTCGGCGGGATGTTACTCATGTCCACCTATACATTAGCAACACAGACGTGGAACGACTTGAGATTGTCAAGCTTCTGGGAGTTGTCATCAACAACAAGCTTTCTTCGATTCTTCATGTGGACACACTGGTTACAAAGGCCCAACAACGTCTCTTCTTCCTCAGGCAGTTGAGAAAATTTGGCATGATGGCAAATACTCAAAGCATTCCCAAAGATCCATCCCACCCTGGCATTGCTATGCTCCAACCTCTACCATTGGGGAGAAGGTACAGAAGCCTGAACACACGCACCAGCTGGTTTTGAAACAGTTTCTACCCTACTGTTGTTAGAATACTGAATGGACTCACAAACTCTTAGCATCGCCTGTACCTGTGTTTTTGTTTAACCACTGTTTACCTATTATTCACTTAGATGTGCTATTTAACTATGTGAGCTGCCTATATTGCTCGCAAGACAAAGCTTTTCAGTGTGCCTGTGACAATAAATTCAATTCAATTCAATGCTACAATACTAGTCCAATAAAACCCCCATTAAAGATTCACAAAACAAAACTTCTTATTTCAAAACCAGGCATCTTACAGTTTTCTCTGTATTCCTGTCTTCTTTTCTTCTCCTTGGGGATTCGGCTTCACAGGTTATTGATCGATAAAGGTACCTTTTAAGAGAGCTATTTTTCTGGGCAGTGCGTAGATATTGTTGGCTTGGCAGTTCTCCTCTCAACTGTGCAAGTTTCCCTGGTTCTATACCCCCAAAGCATTGGATTGTGTCATTCATTGGCTTTTAAGATTGTCAATATACTCAATTCAAAGTTGATTGGAATTTGGTATTTTCAGTGTATAATTTAAACTGATTGGCCAAATTCGAATTTGTTTTTTTTGTCTTGTAGCAACTCAGCCAGTGCTATTTGTTCTGAACCAAATGCTACATTGTATCCTATCAAGAGCACTTGGTGTTCTCACTGCTAGTTTTTAACTCTCTTAAAGGTACAGTACACCCAGATCGTCATAACACCTTCCCCCTTAAGTAAAAATGAACCATCATAATGAAAAGATGGCTTCATTATTTTTTCTATTTTTTAAACACATTACCCTAACATACAGATAACTTTAATATAAGTTCACCTTAACTTCTTATATATAACATTAAATAAATACAAATCGCATCTAAACTTTATCAGTTAAATCTGCATTAACACGTCTGCGAATACATTCTTACGACCCGCAACATGTATGATTTTTAAATTAGAAGTCTGTAACATAGGACTCCAGTGAAATAGTTTCATATTCTTGTCTTTAAAGCGTTCTAAGAATGTAAGTGGATTGTGATCCGTGTACACAACCATCTCCAACATCTTGTCCGTGACATTCACATTAAAATGCTGTCAGGCCAGTATCAAACTCAATAGTTCCTTTTCGATTGTGGAGTATTTCCCCTGGTGGATGTTGATCTTCTTCAAAATAACCAACTGGCAGTTCAATCCCATCCATATTTTTCTGGAGGAGTACAGCTCTAACTCCAATGTCACTAGCATCGATGGCGACTTTAAAAGATTTTGAAAAGTTTGGTTTGGTGGTTAATATTGATTTCAAATGGTCAAATGCCTCTTGGCGTTGGTCTATCCACCGAAACGTCGTGTTCTTCTTCAGCAAATCAGTTAACGGTGCCACTACACTACTGAAGTTTGGAACAAACTTCCAATAGAATCCAAAAAATGTGTTGCTGGAAAAGTGCAGCAGGTCAGGCGGCATCCAGGGAGCAGGAGAATCAATGTTTCGGGCAGAAGCCCTTCTTCAATAGAATCCGCTGAGTCCTCAGAATCAAAGCTCCCGTTTCTTCGAGGTTAGTCATGGATAATCCTCGATAGCCGTCATCTTTGCTTCTGTGGGGTCAACCTTCCATGACTGATGTTAAGTCCCAAGAATGTCACCTCTGCTTTAATGAATTCTGTTTTATTTAAGTTTATCACCAGTTTTGCTTCTCGTAGTCATTCAAAGAGCTCTACCAATTGTACCATGTAATATTTCCAGGATTTACTAAAGATCCCTAGATTGTCCAAATCGACTGCACAGTTTGTTAACCCAGCCACACCTCTGTTCATGAGTCTTTGGACCGTGGTGGGTGCATTCTTCATTCCAAAGGGCGTCACTTTAAACTGATATAGCCCATTTGGGGTTACAAACACAGAAATGTCTTTCGCTGTCTTTGATAAAGGTACCTGCCAGTAACCACGCATTAAATCCAACTTGGTTTTGTAACTGGCTTGTCTGACTTTCTTGATACGGTCCTCCAATCTAGGAATTGGATATGAATCTGATTTTGTAATGGCGTTGACCTTCCGATAATCCACACAGAATTGTTGAGTCCCGTCCAGTTTGGGAATGAAGATGATCAGTGAACTCCACTCACTCTGGCTTGGTTTGATGATGTTCTCGTCGAGCATGGCCTCCACCTCCATCTGGAACTTTCTGGCTTTGAAAGGATTAAGCTGATAGGGGTGTTGCTTTATCGAAGCAGTATTCCCTACATCTATTTCATGTACAATAGCATTAGTTGTCCCTATCTGATTCTTACATATGTCCCTACACTGCAGTAACAAATCTTTCAACTGTGTTCTATGCTCCTGAGACAGATAGTTTACTAACCTATCCCATTCTTCAAGAACTTCTTCATTTTTTCATCTATTTTGAGGCACATCAAAATCCATATCATCTAGATTTGGTTCCTCACTCTGCGGAGCAGTAACTAACACCTGTTTCTCCAGTTCTTTCTCTCTAGTGTAATATGATTTCAGCATGACATACTCAATATTTTTTTTTTCTATCTGGCATCTTTACTAGATAGTTCACCCAATTCAATTTTTTCTCAGTTTGATGGGGACCACTTAAACTGGCTTTGAAGGGATCTCCTATCATTGGTAACAGTACTAACATGTCATCCCCTTGGGAAAACATCCAAGTCTCAGCATTTTTATCTGCCACCTGCTTCATTCAACACTGTGTCCGCTTTAGGTGCTGTTTAGCTAAATCACCTACTCTATTTAATCTTTCCCTCACCTTTGATACATAATCTAAGGCTGAGATCTCCATCTTTGGTCCTGTCAATTTTTCTTTAATTAATTTCAAAGGGCCTCTCACTTCATGACTGAATATTAACTCAAAGGGATTGAACTGAGTAGATTCATTTGGGGCATCTCTAATGGCAAACAATTCAAATTGGATACCTTTATCCCAATCATTCGGGTAATCCTGGCAATATGCTCTTAACATGGTCTTCAACGTCTGATGCCACCTTTCTAAAGCTCCCTGGGATTCAGGATGATAAACATTGGATTTAAAAAGAGCTATACACCTAAGCTATCCATAACCTCCTTAATCAGCCGAGCAGTAAGATTTGACCCTTGGTCCAACTGAATCTCCCTGGGTAGCCCATACTGTGTGAAGAAAGCTACTAACATTCTACTACCCTTTTTGCCTTGATACTCCGTAATGGAATTGCCTCCGGAATCTGGTAGACACATCCATTATGGTTAACTAGTACTGGTTCTCACTTTTACTTCTCAGGAGGGGACCTACACAATCAATTATAACCCGCGTGTGAAAGGTTCTTCAAATGCGGAAATTGGCAACAAAGGGGCTGGTTTTATTACCACCTGTGGCTTATCTACCATTTGGCGTGTATGACACATACGGCAAAACTTAACCACATCCTTGTGCATTCCAGGTCAATAAAAATGTTTTTGTACCTCAGCCTGAGTCTTTTGTACCCTGAGGGGACCTCCTACAGTTAGTTCATGTGCTACCTGTAACACGTCCTATCTGTATGCTATCAGCAACACAATCTGGTGCATCTCAGCCCATTTCTCCTCTGCACTAACCTGCTGTAGTCTCCATTTCTGTTTTAGGATTGTGTATTTTAGATAATAATCAGCCAGAATATTCTCTGCCTGCTTTTCAGAGTACGCATCCACATATATATCTTTTTATCACCTTGTCTTGCTGTTGCAAGTCTCTTAGTCTTTCAGGAGTAAACACTTCTGTCTGACCCTCTGCCTGTTCAGGTTTTTCCTGCACCATTATGTCAAACAGGATATCTGCTAACTGAACCTCAACTCCTTCATCTTCCTCTTTAATTTTCACTTCATGCTATGACCTATGATAGTGGAATCTGGTTACCATGCAGTCTGGGAGAATATCAGGATATTTCTGTTTTAATTCCTCTGCTTCTTGGTCTTCCTTGGGCTTCTCCAGAACATGGGGTGTCAATCTCACTGTGGACCCTGCCAAATCATTCCCAAGAACAAAGTGAATTCCTGGAACTGACACTCTGTCAATCACTCCCACTGTAACTTCCCCAGTCTTAAGTTGGCACTCCAACCTGATCTTACACAGGGGAACGCAAAATTTCTGTTAATCTATCCCACAAATTACCACACTCTCGCATAACACATCAGAAAGTGCATATTCGCTCATCCCTTATGAGCAGCGACTGGTTAGATCCTGTATCTCTCAAAATTGTAACTTCTTGTCCTTCTCCCCAGCTCTTTCTGAGTAAACTTTACCCACAGAGGTGAATTCTTTGTAGAGATCGGGCACTAACTCCATACCCAGCCCCTACCCAGGCTGTGCACTCTCTTGCAGGTCCTCGGCTCTTCTTGGGGTTTCCTTTACTATCTTCACTAATGCCACTGGCTTAGCTTCTTTTACCACATCTTTTCCCACAGGTGCCTTTCTTTAATGACCAGCGCTGTGTCTTTACGTGTCTCACCTTCTGGCAGTGAAAGCACCTTTTCCCAGTGCCCTTCTGAGACCACCAGCACTATGATTTTCTGTGTCCCACTCCATTACAGTGAAAACACCTGAGGCCTTTCACCTCCTGTCCACCCTCTTGGGCTTCTTTAAGCTGGGGTAAAACATTCTCTACTCTTGGTTTTGTAACGCAGGACCTCCTCTTCTCCCAATTTCTATCCCTCACAGAATGGAATTCTGGCCAGAAGCTTGTCTTATGCACTAACATGTACAGTAGCGCCTCGACTTACGAACTTAATCCGTTCCGGGACCCGGTTCACGAATCAAAAAGTTCGCGAACTGAATCAATTTTTCCCATTGTTCGGATAGCGTAAGAATGCTTGGACATAGCAACGAACGCTGTTCACAGCGCACGCGCTAAAGACGAACTGAATGAGATCACGCGGGGCCCGAGAGCTTTTGCGTTCAACAAGCGCGTAGCAAAGCAGAACAATGAAACCACATGGTCGCACACGGGCTTTTTGGGTTCGTACCTTCGTTCGTATCTTGAATTTCGTATGTATGTTGAAGCAAAATTTTACGTACAATCCTGTTCGTAAACCAATTTGTTCGTGAACGGGGTTGTTCGTTTGTCGAGGCACTACTGTATTCATCTGTTAATTCTGCTGCCCTTCTGCCTTCTGAACTGTTTGTTCCTTCACTATCTCTAGAAGTGATTTTTTAAACTCCTCCAGCAGAATAATCTCTCTTAGAGCCTCAAAGGTCTTATCTAAATGCAAGGTGCTGCATTTTGGGAAAGCAAATCTTAGCAGGACTTATACGCTTAATGCTAAGGTCCTAGGGAGTGTAGCTGAACAAAGAGACCTTGGAGTGCAGGTTCATAACCCCTTGAAAGTGGAGTCACAGGTAGATAGGCTAATGAAGAAGGCATTTGGTATGCTTTCCTTTATTGGTCAGAGTATTGAGTACAGGAGTTGGGAGGTCATGTTGTGGCTGTACAGGACATTGGTTACGCCACTGTTGGAATATTATGTGCAATTCTGGTCTCCTTCCTATTGGAAAGATGTTGTGAAACTTAGGGATATGGGCCGGGTGCTGGCAGGTGGGACTAGATTGGGTTGGGATATCTGGTCAGCATGGATGGGTTGGACTGAAGGGTCAGTTTCCATGCTGTGGAAACATCTCTATGACTCTATTTTCAAAGCACGCACCCATTGATCAAAATGATTATGTTCAATTCTTTCAAACTCAGCATAAGTCTAACCTAGTTCCTTCTATGTGTTTCTGAACTGCTATCTACATGCTTCTGATATCAATTCATAAGCACTTAAAATAGCCTGTTTAACCTCTTCATAATCTCTTGACACCTCATCTGACAGCACGGGCAAATACCTCACTAGCTCTGATTACCAGTTTAGTCCTTCTATGTGTTTCTGAACTGCTATCTACATGCTTCTGATATCAATTCATAAGCACTTAAAATAGCCTGTTTAACCTCTTCATAATCTCTGGACACCTCATCTGACAGCACGGCAAATACCTCACTAGCTCTGATTACCAGTTTAGTCTGAACTAGCATTAGCATAAATCCTTGGACCACTCCACCTGCCAGGCCAATATTTCAAATGAAATAAAGAAGGCTTCAACATCTTTCTCATCAAAATGTGGCAGAGTTTTGTCATATTTGTATATATCATGATCTTCTCTTTTAATCTCCATCCTGTTCACTTGACTTTGCTGACTAAGTTGCAACTTCTCAAGTTAAAATTCTCTCTCGTTTTGTTTCTCCCTTTCTTCTCTCTCTCTTTGCTCAGCTAAGAACCTTCTCTCTCTCTCTCTCTCTCTCTTTCTCCCTCCCTCTGTTTAACTTCTAACTCCATTTTCCTCAATTATAATTTAAGTTTTTCTACCGCTACTGCACATGTCTGTTTCTCGGACACACCTAAGTCTTTGAGTAATTCCCTCACAATTTCAGCTTTACTTTTGTCCTTAGTTAAAACCAAATCTAAATTATTTGCTAATTCTAACCGTATGGCCTTATTCTTTCCTTCTAAACTTTCTTTGCAAATTTGAGAATAATCTTCAAATTCCAGAACCTCTTTAGCAATTTTAAGAGCCATTTCTCTCATGTTTAATTTAATCAACCACAAGTTACCGAAATTAAACAAATTGTCTCACCTACATTTTATTTAAAGATCTCAGATGCTAGCCTGCAAGTGTTTAAATCTGCCGGGACTTTTCGTAACCCCCAAATCTATTCAAATCTGTCTAAACCAGTTCAAATCACAAATCCAAGACCCAAACTATTCAAATCACAGACAAAGGCCCCCTAAACGATTCAAATCTCAGTGATGAGACCCCAAATTGTGACGACACTGGGTAAACACTCCTGCTATATTTAAAACAACAATACCGAAAAAAATTATCCCATGCAGTAATCTGTGAAAAGTGTGAGAGGCCAAGAACTGTTTAAAGTAAAAATTAACAACTTTATTTCTTTAAGTATAACAGAGATTAATAACTAACAACTATTTACAACTCCTCCCTTGAATCTATCTTTTACCTTCCCCTTCTACAATACTTGTCCAATAAAACCCCTGATTAAGATTCACAAAACAAAACCTCTTATCTCAAAGCCAGTCAGCTCTCAGTTTTCTCCATAATCCAGTCTTCTTTTCTCCTTCTTGGGGATTCTGCTTCACAGGTTACTGATTCATAAAAGGTACCTTTAAAAGAGCTATTTTTCGGGGCAGTGTGCAGATGTCGTTGGCTTGGTAGTTCTCCTCTCAACTGTTCAATTTTCCCTGGACTTATGCCTGACTTATTGTGTCATTGGCTTTTAAGATTGTCAATATACTCAATTCAAACTTGATTAGAATTTGACATTTTACGCGTATAATTTAAGCTGATTGACCGATTTTGAATTTGTTCCTTTTGGTCTCATAGCAACTCAGAAAGTACTATCTGTTGTGAATCAAATGTTAAATTGTTTCTTATTGAGAACACTTGGTGCTGTCACTGATAGTTTTTAACTCTCTTAAAGGTGCAGTACATCCACATTTTCATAACAATACCCTTTACTGCCCAAATTCTAGTCTTATGATAACAGGGTCTATGAAGCCAGATAATTCAAAAAATGAAACCCTTGTGCTATGCACATTATAATCTTAAATAAAGTTGTCCAAACTTCTGAAAGATGACTGATGAAAAGTGGCATGTTGAAAAATCAGTCAAACAGAACCACTTCACAATCGCTGTACAAGTGAGCAAATCAATATTAAACTGACCAAACATCAATGTAATCACTTCCACACTCCCTGTGACATGGTATGTAGAGTTTACCGCAGTGTCACCAATATTTTTTTTAAATATAATTTTGTGGTTAGCCATTTCTGACTAGTTGAATCTTAAAAAGGACTTACCTCATCAATCTGTCTCCCTCAACTGAGCAACTGACAACAGAATTAGACCATGTCCAATAGAAACAGAAAGAGTTAGAGAAACTCAATAAGTCAAGCAGCCTCTGTGGAAAGAGCAACAGAGTTAATGTTTTGAGTCCAATGTGACTCTCTATCAGAACTGAACAGAAAGAAAACTGATGAGTTTTACACTGCAGCAAAACACAGAGGGGAGGAACAGAAGGGAAGGTTAGAGGTGAGCAATGTTACGAGATCGCAGATGTCATAGAATATAAAGAAGGAGAGTAGGGATGATTGTAGAGAAGTGATATAGATCCAGAGTAGGTGTTAATAGAAGTTGTTAAGAGCATAATATAGGTGAGCCCTATTGCAAGCAAAACCATGAAAACAAGACAGCTGTTTGTTACGAGGCCCCAGAGATAGGAGTATGCGGCTGGGATAAAAGACAGAATCCATTTGTGTTTGGCCAGTTAGAGAGACCACAGCTAAATTTTAACACCCTCCCTAGCCTCACTATTCATGGATTGCTCAGAGGGACTGCCAATTCTTCCAGCTGCTATCTGCCTCACCATCCAAACCCTCCAGTTAGTAACCATCTCCAACTGTTTTCAGATGAACAGGAACATCTTGGGAGACGCGTTGGATCCTCTGAAAAGCATAAATTTGAAAATTGGGGTGAGGAGCAACAACTCAGTGCCAGTTGAAGGGCACCCAATGTAAATAGTTTGGGAATAGTACAAGCCCCAAATGTCTGATCACTCAAACTATCATAATGCATACATCTTTGTAAAGGATCAAAAAGCTATCCAATAAATTGAAGTGACTCTCTGTAAATCAAGAACAAGGAATTATCTGGAAAATAAATATGTACACCCACCGCAATTTGAAATGATGTGAATAAATTGGAATGTCCTTTGTACGACTTCATACAGCTGGGCATAAATAGAACTTGTTGTCCTCAAATGTGAAATTGCTGTCCCTGACTCACTGATACAGATATAAAACTTAATCTGTGCACCTGCTCGATCACTGTATCTTGGCAATAATGAAAGCCTTTCACATAGCACATACTGCACTACGACTGATATTAATATAACTATTTCCCTATCGTCCTGGGTGACAGGACCACAACTCTGACTCCTGGCATTTCTCAAGATAAAGAGCAAGAGGATAAGGGGGAGTATTAAACCTCCCAATACATTAACTGGAAAAAGTCACCACTTGAACAGGATAGGGAGGTATACTAACTATTCGTGAGTGATTGTGACTCTGCAAATCCTTAGAGATGTAGAAAGATGTTCTCAGAAGCAAAACTTGCAGTGAATCTTGTTGAGACACTTCTTAACACATTCCCTTGAGGAAATTGGACCATGTAGGTGATGGAGCTGCCTCATTTATTCACATAGGAAACATGATGAGCAAATTCAGGTTTTTCTAAGTAGGTCTGTGGCTACAATCTGAGCAGAATGGCAAATGAGTAATCCTTCTCTAGCCTAAAGGTGACAGTGCAGCCAACTTGCAGTCAGTGTTCCATGTCATATAGCTACTTTACTAGATAAGATTATAATGGATGATCACAAAGCCACTGTGAAAATTGAGTGATAAAACATTGAAAATTGTAACTTTTTTGAGGACTTTGGCTGAGTAGAAGCAACACCTCAGATTACCCTCTAGGACGAATTGAAGCAGCTCGTTAGAGCGCACTGATCTGTCCCCATGTAGATTAGTGCCCCAGATGAGGACACATTTCTGTCCAGCATAATGCAAGGTGCTATCTAAATTTTGCTGATGAGTTTCTGCAACAGCAGACAGCCAAAGAGTGTTTCAAAACAATTGTTAATCTCTGGAGACCACTGGACACAAAATTAAATTAGAACTTGCAAGTTTGAGAAGAAGCATTGAATTGAAAAAGTAGGCTGGCATAGTCATACATCAAATTAATTTCACTTAGTCACTTGGTAGCATCAATTTTCAGTACATTACACACGAACATTTTTGGACATAAACATGCACCATGTTACTCCTCTTGCTTAATGTGTAGACATGTTTGTTACACTTCACTGCCGTGGCAGACTGGAAAGCAAGCTCTGCTATTCCAGGAGTCATTACAGAAGTTAAAGATTTTATAAACGTACGTAAAATTCCCCCATTTACCTGTCATTTAAACCCAGGTTAATAACAAGCATGGATCAGGTTTCTGTACATAACAAGAACTACTATTTATTCCAAAAACACAGACTGTACCTACAGATAAATAATTATGAACTGTTGATATATAACTCTACTAATTAAAACTCTAACTTACTTTTAAAATCCCCCTCTGCACATGCATACAGTTAGAGATACAATAAAGAATTGGGTGTGTTGGTTGGAGGGAAAGACTAGGAAGGTAGCTTAATGGTCCCTGTACATGGGGTTCACTAATCCCTGTTCATTGAGATCATTCTTTTGGCTTGTCAAGACTTGTTGCTTCTTGACTCCCCTTCTTCCAAATACTTTTACTTGCTTACAGAAAATACAGGATGGCTGATTCACATTTATGAAGTATCTGGTTTACTATTGACAGCCACAGCCTACAGTAACTGTTGAGGGAAAAATAATGACTTTATTCATGCTTAAGGTGATTTTTACTGCAGAAACAAAGAGTCAGTTTCTACTCTTGTAGGGGTCTGATGGTTTCTCTCAAACATTCACACTCCCAAGCCATTCAGCTACTTGGGAGCCAATCCCAAAATTCATAGGCTCTCTAATTCACAGACCAATTAGCTGCTTGTTGCTGGCTGAATCTTCATTTGTTCACAGTTCCCTAGATCCAGCTTATCTGCAAGAAGAATTTCACTACTGCTTGAACAAGCAGCTGTGTAAACAATTCTTGTGTGAGGTAACTTGCTTTCAAAAAGTGTAGCAATCATTTAATAATCTTTGGCTTTTAAACCAGCCCTTTTTCCATTTCAATCATAATGTCATTGATTCATAGAGATGTATAGCAAGGAAACAGAGCCTTTGGTCCAACTCGTCCATGCCAATCAGATGTCCCAAATTAATCTAGTCCCATTTGTCAGCACTTGGCCTATATCCCTCTAAACCTTTCCTATTCATATACCCATCCAGATGCCTTTTAAATGTTGTAATTGTATCAGCCTCCACCATTTCCTCTGGCAGTTCATTCCATATATGCACCACCCTCTGCGTGAAAAAGTTGCCCCTTAGGCCCCTTTTGAATGTGATGTCTTTTAATCTTACTAGTCTTGATTTACTCTTTCCCCTCTCACCCTAAACCTATGGCCTCTAGTTCTAGACAGTCCCACCCCAGGGTAAAGACCAAGTCAATTTACCCTATCCATGCTCCTCAGGATTTTATAAACCTCTATAAGGTCACCCCTTAGCCTTTGATCCTCCAGGGAAAACAGTCCCAGCCTATTCAGCCTCTCCCTATAGCTCAAACCCCCCAACCCTGACAACATCCTTGTAAATCTTTTCTGAACTCTTTCATGTTTCACAGTATCCTTCCTATAGGAGGTAGACCAGAATTGTCCACAATAAAAATTACAGAAAAATAAAAAGACACAGTTTTTACACTTTTGATTGTACACCAATTTACACATAATAAAAGCAATGTAGTTGCTGAAAATCTGAAGTAACAACAGAGTGTGCTGAAAGTACTCAGCAGGTCTGGCAGTACCTGTGGAGATAGAACCAGAGATAACATTTTGAGTCCAGTATGATTTCTTCAGAACTGAAGGAAGATAAAAATGGGATGGGATAAATGCCATTGAAAAGGGGCATAAAGAGAGTAGAACTAACATAATTCAAGACAAAATGCTTTGCTTCTTTGCTAAAATTATGACCACTCTACTTTTTGTTCCATGGCATCTTTGTCATTTTGATCTCTCCTACCTTCTACCCTATCTCTGAACTTCCATATAGCTCCCTCCTTTCCATTCCTTACACACCCCACCCCCACCTTCAATGACATAAAACCCATCACATTTTTACCTTACTCCATCTCCAAAGAAGAATCACATTTGACTTGAAATGTTAACTCTGTTTCTCTCTCCATAGATGCTGCCAGGCTTACTGAAAATTTGCTAACCTCTCAGTTTGTAATTTACAACTTCCACTGTTGTAGAAGTTACTAACAATTAAACCTGCTCACACCCGTTTGGGACACCAGCAAATGCAGTTGGAAAGCAAAGATGCAACAGGATACGAAAGCATTTGCCTCTTGATGTTTAAGGAAAATATTTTTGGTAATCATGCCTGATATTTTAAGAATTTGGTTACTTGATCTGAAGTGTAAACATCTTAAGTAACTGAACACACATGCTGATCATTTTATAGACTTACCACCAAGGGTGGGAGATTAGCTGCCACATGCCAGTTTTCAGGTTGGACAGCAGCCAAATAGAAATTATCTGACTCGGAGTTCAGCTGATTTAAACGGATGAGATAGGCCAGCAGGACAAACTATGACTGTCTCTTTAAAATCCGGAGATGCAAACTGGCAGATCACCTGAGCTCATGGAAGGAGTCAGTCAGTTATATTTACAGGGAGCAAAAGATTAGATTCTGGAAGCTAAGTATTATATACTTTCACAGAGGGGATGTACATCACATAGGGCCAAATCCTCTGGCCACTGCATGGTTAGAGGCTGGACACATGACAGAAGCTGCATGTCAGGACACTGTGGAAGCCCTCACACTCAGACCTGCGAGAATTGCCTGGGAAGTTCAAACTTTCGATGAGCTACAACCTGATATCTGAGTCGCCAAACTTCGGGTGGAGACTAAGACCAGAAGCATGGAAATGAGCTGAGTTAATGCATGGGGTTGCAGTAGCCTAGTGGTATTATTGCTAGATGATTAATTCAGAAACTCAGCTAATGTGGTGGGGTCTCAGGTTCAAATCCCACCATGGCAGGTGATGGAATTTGAATTCAATAAAGAATCTGGCATTAGTGGCTTAATGATGACTGTAAGTCCATTGTGAGTTGCTGGACAGAACCATCTGGCTCACTAATGCCCTTTAGGGAAAAAAAAACTTGCCATCCCCACCTGGTCTGGCCTACATGTGACTCCAGACCCACAGCAAAGTGGTTGACTCTTAACTGCCCTCTGGGCAATTAGGGATGAGCAATAAATCCTGGCTCAGCCAGTGATGCTCTCATCCTGTGAATTAATATATATTAAAAAAAAGACTCTTTGTCAGAACACAGGGCCCAAAACATTAACTCTGTTTCTCTCTCCACAGATATTTCCAAACCTGCTGAGTTTCTCAGATGCACAAGAGACACCCAATCCCCATCCCTGCTATGACTTCTAAGGAACTGCCTAGGATATTTGAAATTCAAATGGACAATTCTCCTACTCCTAGGACTGCTTCAAGGAGCTCTCTAACTCCGAGTTAGAGTTGTAGACTTCGGATCAACTTATTTGATAATTACCCAGGACGTTTAGACAATAAAGTCCTTCCCCTTAGTCAAAAAACTGACCTCTTGAACCCCATTCTAACAAACCCCTGGTTCTCTATTTACCCTCTGAGCTCCAGACTCCAACTCCTGCTGCCCAACTCTCCAAGTTGTCCCCTGAGTCACAGCCCTGACTGCTCCTGCACTGCCACACTACCCACCTACCACTGTACTCAGCTACCACCCTACCCTTTACATACCAATACATTCACCTGTACACTCACACTAACACATTGAGAAGTTCCAGGCAATTTGAAGCTACTTACTTGGACTCAAGTCATGATCTACTCACAGTACTCCAAATGCAGTCTCACCAATACCCTGAAGAATTGAAGCATAACTTCCCTATTCTTGCCTTCAATTCCCCGCTCAATAAAACATGACAGTCTATTAGCTTTCCTGATTACATGCTGTAATTGCAAACTAACCTTCGGTGATTCACACATGGTAGATTAAATTATAAAGTTAGATCTGATGGCATTCAGGGAGGGCCTACCAATTGGATACAAAATAGGCTTTATGGTTGGAGACAGAGGATGGTGGAGGATGCTTGCTTTTCTGAAGGCCTGTGGTATTCTGCAGGGATCAGTACTGGGTCCCCTGTTGTGATCTTTTATAGAAACAATTTGGATGAGAATTTGGGAGGCATGGTTAATAAGTTTGTGGATGATATAGTGGACAGTTAAGAAGATTATCTAAGATTACAAAAGGATATTAATCAATTGAGCCAATGGGCTGAGGAGTGGCAGATGGAGTTTAATTTAGATAAATATGAGGTTTGGACTTCAGCAAAACAAACAAGGGAAGGACTTATACAGTTAATGGTGGGGCTCTGGGTAGCGTTGTGGAACAGACGATCCTCAGGGTACAGGTACACAGTTCTTTGAAAGTTGTGTCACAGGCAGACAGGGTGGTGAAGCAGCCATTTGGCATGCTTGCCCTCATTGGTCTGTACATTGAGTCTAGAAGTTGTGATTGTGCAGGATGTTCGTAAGGCCACTTAGTAATATCCTGCCATAGGAAGGATATTACTAAATTGGAGAGGACTCGGAAAAGATTTACAAGGATGTTGCCTGGACTGGAGATTTTGAGTTATAACGAAAGGCTGAGCATGTAGGAGGTTGAAGGGTGACCTTATAGAGATTTATAAAATCATGAGGGACATAGATAAGGTGAAGAACAAAGGTCTTTTCCTGAGGGTAGGGGATTTCAAAATTAGATGGTATAATTTTAACGTGAAAGGAGAAAGATTTTAAAAAGAGCCTGAGGAACAATGTTCTCACATAGAGAGTGGTTTCAAATATGCAATGAACTGCCAGTGGAAGTGATAGATGCAGATACAGTTAAAAGACATTTGAACAGGTACACAAATAGGGATATGGGCCAAACGCAGGCAAATAGGACTAGATTAGTTTGGGAAACCTGGTTGGTATGGATGAGTTTGATCGAAGGGTCTGTTCCGTGCTGTATGACTCTATGATTCAATGCACTAGGACACCCAGGCCTCTCTGTGTTCTAGGGCTCTGCAACCTCGCACCATTCAGAAGATACACTTCATTTTTATACTTGTTGCTAAAATGTGGGAACCTAAATGAATAAGTCTTTCATTACTTCATGTTTTCATCTAAAATAGAGATAAGGAAAACAATTCTCTCTGAGGGTCATGAGTCTTTGGATTTCCCTTTCTCAAAAGGAAATCTTTAAATATTTTTAAGGAAATGAAAGATCATCGGGATGTGCAATAATGTAGAGTTGAGGTTAAAATCAGATCAGCCATGATCTTATTGAATGGCAAAATGGGCTGAATGGCCTACGTTTGTTCCTTGTTCTTTTGTTCATTAGGTGTGGCCATTTCAGTGAGCTACAAGATTTCCAAACCAAATCTCTTCAAAGGCACTGTTTATAGGAGTGGAAACAATTGCAAGAAAAGATGAAAATGGAGTTTGCAGCTACTTAAGAGGTAGGTCTAATCAGGATCTCATGCTAAAGTATCTAACTCAATTGGAACTCTGAAACATAGAACTTAGGAGTGGGAGTAGGCCTTTTGACTCTTTATATTGGCATCATCATTCAAAATAATCATGGCTGATCTGGCTGTGGTCTCAAATCCACTCAAGTCCACATAGCCTTTGACTCTTTTGTTAATCAAAATCAAACTGAGCCTTTATGAATCTATTGCCTAGCCTCAGCTGTTTTCTGAACAAACAAATTCCACAGACTAATACCCATCTAAGGAAGAAACATCTCCTCATCTGAGTCTTAAAAGAAGACCTCTCACTCTCAAACTGAGAGCTTCATGCATGACAGTGAGGTGCTCTGGTAAACTGGAGATGGAGAAGCATGCACATCTATTTTCAGTTTCTTAACCTGTTGTTGACAATGAAAAGAAAATAATACACTTAGGAAACTCAGCAACTTGGGCAGTTTTATTCAGTTTGCTCAAATGGATGATGTTGACATGGGATGCTACTGGGCCCAGCAATTATAAATATCTTTACTGGATTCCATGAGAAATGTATTGTCAATGGAATGAAACCTAACCTTCTATCCCTTGCATATTTCCAAACAGATAATATATGTAGATAATATATTTATAACATTTAAATCTGCAACTGCATATAGGAATTTCCTTATATGTCTTATTGGGCACCTTCCAACACTGAAATTCACATATGAAATAAAACTGTCAAATGATCTCCCTGTAGTTGACATCTATATCGAGATTTTGGCCAAGAGGTTACTACGGTCTGCCGCAAACCTAGCTTGACTGGTCATTATACATGATAGAATTCCTGCAGTTCCACACACTGTAAGATTGGCCTTATCAACAACCTCATGAATAGATCTGGGCCATTTGCTTATTGTGCAAGCTGATGCTGAGAAAAGGCATGTCAAGCCTTCCTATGGTATAATGGCTATCTGGATCAAATCAATTCTTGCTGTACATTGGATAAATGCAGGAACAGATCTAAAGACCTTTGGTACTGCCTCAGATTACCCTGGTAGGGGAAAGTATCTCAGAAGTTGGAGCAACAGATGATGCCACATATTTCATGTGCAGTACTAACATGAGTGGTGCTCACCCCTAACAAAATGCTTCTGTCAAGCTGAAAAGACTTTCTGCCAATCACACACATGAGTAATGTTGTATATAAATTTCAAAGCTGGTGTGATGTTATGTACATAGACCATATGTCCCAAAACTGGGGGATCATATCAAAGACCATATCCCATCAGATCTCACATCAAGTAAATTACGGTCCGTTCCCAATCAGCAAAACTTAAAACCCAATATCTAACATTAGTGATTCTACAGCTGGACAAATTTGCTGAATAATCCTCAATATCCTGAACAATTTAAGATTGTCGCTCAGGCTTGCAGTGTGGTACACTTCTACACACTGGAAGCTACATATATTAATAACAGGGCACTGTCCTTTGCAGGCAGATAGAACACATTGCACCTGTTTCAAATCAACAGAAGAGATAACAATTACTCTCTGGTTCATTTCTCAGGACAATTTCTGCTTAAAATTTAAACAAACCTGAGCAGTTAACTACCAGTCATCATCCAGCAATGCCTCTACCAATCAGAATCCATTTGCCAATCAATCAGCACTCTCATCTTTTGTAGTATAAGGAGGATCTTTTCTCTTTACATTGCTGTCTATCTTGTGAATTGTCCTCATGAGTGCAAATTGTAAAGCTTTGACAGCATCTTTTTTCATCAATACAAGAATATTTTTGTTCTAGCAAGTGTAAATATATTTTCATGAATTGATTACTAAATTAATGTTTTTAATATATAATTGTAGTATGATACATTACACAGAAAAGCCATAACACCCATGTCCTGACAATGTAAACTTCCGATAATCCACTATGGCAGTCAATAAGATTTGATTGGCTCATGTCACCCACCAATCAGGTCGATGCCTTGACACATTCAATAAGTAATAATTTAGCTGCAGCAAAGCTATTTGATTTCCAATTATCTATTGACATTTTCTCAAGGACTACTTCTTTGTTACCAAGGGCAAATTTTTCATTCTCACTAGGTCCTTTATTAGATGAATCAATCACATAGAAATGATACCTTCTGTACTTGTTTAGGATATTTGACTCACACAGAAACAGAGGTGGAAGAGTCCATCAATATCCGCAATAATAATCAATTATCCATTAATCTTTGAGACAGAACATACAATGAGAGCATTAGTTTTCTACATACCATAGTATTTACAATGCAACAAGTCAACAGGCCAGAGTTTTTTCAGAATAATTCACAGATACTTTTCCACTCAAAAAAAACAACACTCTAAACACACCTCCGGATTGGTAAGGTTGTTATCATTTTTTGAACTGCATCTCAATCTCAAATTTTAATTTCAATAAATCTCACTGTGTTCTTTACAAGAGCACCTATTTAAATTTTACACATAGTGCAGCTCCTGAACATATACAGGCCTAAACTAGAGATTCCATGTCCATCTGCAAGTAATTCATTACCTCAATGATTTCAAGATTAACCATCTTTATTGACAGATTTGAAACACTTTCTTGTAGCCTCCCTCTTCCCGCCACTGCTCTCCCTTTCTCCTCTGCATCTTTTCCAGCCTCCCTCTTTTCCAACTTTCTTTCAACTGCCCATTTCCGTCTCCCTCTCTACACAATCCCTGTTTACCTCCATCCAGTTTTCCAAACTCCTGCAGCCATCATGTCTTCCTATCCCATCTTGCAGCCTCCCATTTCACTCCACCCCACTTGCAGTCACCCCATTTCCTCCTCAGCACCCTTCAGCAGCTGTGAAACAGCTTTTTGTTAGTCCCGCTTTTTACCTATAGCCCTGTAAATTTTCCTTCTGAAATTATTATTAAATCAACTTGAAGCATCCCTTCAGACAATAATTTCAGACCATAACAGCTTGCAGTGCAAATCAAATTGTGTATTCCCTTGATTTTTATGCCACTGATCTTAAATCTGTGTCTTTTAGTTATTGATCCCTAGCCAATGGAAACAGAAAATCGAATTTGATGGTTTCTCTGATGGCAGGTTCGGAGGTGGGATGGCCATTTATAATTAGGCAGGGCGGTAGTGAGCTTGAATCCTGCTGTATCTTGACTCTGCCAGAATTAAACAGGGACTGGGGGATCAGGAATTGATTGATTTATTGATTGATTGCTTTATTGTTGTCGCATGTACTGAGATACAATGAAAAGTGTTGTTTTGTGTGCTATACAGGCAGATAGTATTATGCATCAGGGTAGTAGAACTGAGTGCAGAATACAGTGATACAGCTGGAGAGATGGTACAGAGAGAGAGATCAACATTAACAGTTGAGAGGTCCATTCAAACAACAAGAAAGAAGCTGTTCTTCAATATATCCGTATGTGTATTCAAACTTCTATATCTTCTGCCTGATGGAAGACAGTATAACCAGGATGGGAGGGGTCTTTGATTATGTTGGTTGCCTTCCCAAGACAGCAGGAAGTATCGATGGAGTCAATGGATGGAAGACTGGTTTGAATGATGGACTGGGCTACGTTCATGACTGTACCGCACTGTGATGCTTCCATATAGGATGCTTTGTATGGTGCATCTATAAAATTAATAAGAGTCCTTGTGAACAAGGCATGTGGTTGGACTTCTCACCTCACCCTTAATTGAGGTGTTTGGGTGGACATATGAAAAACATTTAAAGGCCTTATCTTTCTGTTGCTGTTTTTTTTTTTTGCACATTATGATGCTCTTAGAACAGGAACTAGCCAAGATGTTCCAAGCTTTGGCTTTTTAATGGTTTTCTTGGTGCTCAGCCAAGCCTTATTACATAGATATTGTCTAACCAGCAGAATCAGAGATGTTATTTAATACCTTTGGAGCAGGTTGGACTTCACCCTGCATCTCCTTGTATAGAGGTAGGAACACTACAAGTGGCATTAACCCAGAGGTGGGTGGGCCTATTGATGGAGGAGAAAGTGAGGGCTGCAGATGCTGGAGATCAGAGCTGAAAATGTGTTGCTGGAAAAGCGCAGCAGGTCAGGCAGCATCCAAGGAACAGGAGAATCGACGTTTTGGGCATAACCCTTCTTCAGGAATGGGCCTGTTGATATGTGGCATATATTACAGCTAAAATGTTCCACCTACTTATGGTCTCCCCGGGAGACAGTCTCTCATTCAAATGTTGCATTTGCTTTATAAAGGGATGCAATAGCAAAAATGAGGTGACCTCTGACATCCCCTACCCTTACAACATAGAACATTACAGTGCAGTACAGGCCCTCCAGCCCTCGATGTTGTGCCAACCTGTGGAGCCAATCTGAGGCCCATCTATCCTACTCTATTCCATTTTCATCCATATGTTTATTCAATGACCATTTAAATACCCTTAAAGTTTGCGAGTCTACTACTGTTGCACCTTGCTGCTGGCCACCCCCAGATCATTCTATCTGCAACTCACAATCCCTGAAACCCTTCCTAATATGATTTGCCTGTGGCCCGGGTCTCTCTTCAGTCTTGGAAGTCTGTCATTTCAGCAGTAGTCACCACCTCCCCAGTAGCACTGCTTGTTGGAAGACCTGTCGATGTCTGATTGGCCAACATACTTCAGTAGGAGAAAGTGGGGACTGCAGATGCTGGAGATCAAAGTTGAAAAATGTGTTGCTGGAAAAGCGCAGCAGGTCAGGCAGCATCCAAGGAACAGGAGAATCAGCGTTTCAGGCATAAGCTCTTCTTCAGGGCTTCAGGAAGGGTAGTCTTCCTGAAGAAGGGCTTATGCCCGAAACGTCGATTCTCCTACTCCTTGGATGCTGCCTGACCTGCTGCGCTTTTGGCAACATATTTTTCAGCAACATACTTCAGTAAGTGAGATTTCCACATGTGGCTTCCTGATCCTAGGAAATGTCCGGCACTCATCACCTAAGTGGCGGAATGACTCTCAATATCAATGGGCCTTCCTCAATGAGAGAACATAGGTTTCTCTTCAGCTGTCCATCCAGGAGGTGCGACATTCAATATCTCCATAATCTTGTGTCTCCCTATCTACTCGACCAAATCCTTCATTATTTTGGATAGCTTCATTAAACCATTATTAAAAGTGACACATATCAAAACAGTTACATTTTTATGTGGTTATGTGAGCTATCAATTTGAATACTGGCAAATTAAAAATAAAAACAGTCATAACATTCAAAGGGATCAACAATTTACACTGCATGAGAAAAGTGTACTGATTGGTTGGCATGTTCTCTGATTATAAGACCATAAGACATAGGAGTGGAAGTAAGGCCATTCGGCCCATCGAGTCCACTCCGCCATTCAATCATGGCTGATGCGCATTTCAGCTCCACTTACCAGCGTTCTCCCTGTAGCCCTTAATTCCTCTAGACAACAAGAATCTATCAATCTCGGCCTTGAAGACATTTAGCGTCCCGGCTTCCACTGCACTCCGTGGCAATGAATTCCACAGGCCCACCACTCTCTGGCTGAAGAAATGTCTCCGCATTTCTGTTCTGAAGTGACCCCCTCTAATTCTAAGGCTGTGTCCACGGGTCCTAGTCTCCTCGTTTAGCTGAAACAATTTCCTAGCATCCACCTTTTCCAAGCCATGTATTATTTTGTACGTCTCTATTAAGTCTCCCCTTAATCTTCTAAGCTCCAACGAATACAATCCCAGTATCCTCAGCTGTTCCTCATATGTTAGACCTGTCATTCCAGGGATCATCCGTGTGAATCTCCGCTGGACACGTTCCAGTGCCAGTATGTCCTTCCTGAGGTGTGGGGACCAAAACTGGACACAGTACTCCAAATGGGGCCTAACCAGAGTTTTATAAAGTCTTAGTAGTACATCTCTGCTTTTGTATTCCAACCCTCTTGAGATAAGAGACAACATTGCATTCGCTTTCTTAATCACGGACTCAACCTGCATGTTTACCTTTAGAGAATCCTCGACTAGCACTCCCAGATCCCTTTGTGCTTTGGCTTTATTAATTTTCTCACCATTTAGAAAGTAGTCTATGCTTTTATTCTTTTTGCCAAAGTGCAAGACCTCGCACTTGCTCACGTTAAATTCCATCAGCCATTTCCTGGACCACTCTCCCAACCTGTCTAGATCCTTCTGTAGCCTCCCCACTTCCTCAGTACTACCTGCATGTCCACCTAACTTCGTATCATCGGCAAACTTCGCTAGAATGCCCCCGGTTCCCTCATCCAAATCATTAATATATAATGCGAACAGCTTGTTCAAGGTGTTGCTTTGGAGACTACATCTAGAGACTGTAACCCACCACATGTTCCCCTTCCCCTCACCACCCCACTCCCAACCCATCCCACCCATCCACCAAATGTTTATTTTGATATAAAAAAGGCAACTTGTCTCTGAATTCATGAAGTTGACAAGGAACCAGGATCAGATGAGATGTATCTAAGGAAGTGAGGGTAGAAATTGCAGGTACACTGGCCACAATCTTTTCATGTCCACTGGACGTGGGGGAGTTGTTAAAAGACTGAAGAATTAAAATCATTATGGCCTTGTTCAAGAAAGGTTACAATTAATTCCAATTAGTTTAACTTCAATGATGGGGAAACTTATAGGAAGAATTATTTGGGATAGAATTATTAGTCACATGGAAAAAGGTAGGTTGATTAGGAAGAGTCAACATGGATTTCTAAAAGGGAAATTGTGATTAACTAACCTGTTGGGTGTTTTTGAAGATGCAACTAGAAGACTCAATGAGAGTAATGCTGTTGATGTGATATACATGCATTTCCAGAAAGCGTTTAATACTACGTCAAATAACAGACATGTGAGACAAGTTTATAGTCCTTGGTATAAAAGGGTCAGTAGCACAAAACTGGCTATTGTAAAACAGTCTGTGTGGATTTTGCACTTTCTCCCCGTGTTTGCATGGGTATCCTCCCACAGTCCAAAGATGTGAGTTAGGTGAATTGGTCATGCTAAATTGCTCATAGTATTCAGGGATATGTAGGTTAGGTGCATTAGTCAGGGGAAATGTAGAGTAATAGGTTAGGGGATGGGTATGAGTGGGTTACTCTTGAATGGTCAGTGGAGACTTGTTGGGCCAAATGGCCTGTTCTCACACTGTAGGGATTCTATGATATGTGTGCACAGATCATCAATGGAGGCAGGACAGGTGGAGAGAGCAGTTAGTAAAACATAGTGTTATAGAGTCACACAGCACCTTTTGGTCCAACCAGTCCATGCCAAACATAATCCAAACTAAACTAATCCCACCTGCCTGCACCTGGCCCATGTCCCTCCAAACCTTTCTTATTCATGTACCTATCCAAATGTCTTTTAAATGTATTTATACCCCATCCAACACTTCTTCAGGAAGTTAATGCGTTCTTAACTTAATAGGGACATAGAGTAAAGGACAAGTAAGTGACGTTGAATGTATACAAGTCACTTGTTAGACCTCAGCTGGAGTACTGATTATGATTGTGGGTACGACATCATAGGAAAGATGGAGAGAATGCAGAAGCGATTTACAAAAATGATCCTAGCAATGAGAAATTTCAATTCTGGGATAAGTTGAAGAAGTTGGACTGTTCTCCTTGGCAAGAAGGTTCAGACAAGATTTTATAGAGGCTTTCAAAGTCATGAGTAAGCTGGACAGAGTAGGTGGGGAGAAGCTGTTCCTAGTTGTAAAACGAAAAGGAATGAGAGGCATAGATCTTAAGCGATATACTAAAGAAGCAAGAATAAAATGAGAAAAAACTTTTTCACACATGGAGTAGTTAGAACATGGGATAAGTGGACAGAAAATATGGTGGTCGAGAGTGTAGTGTTAGAAAAGCACAGCAGGTCAGGCAGCATCCTAGGAGCAGGAGAATTGATGTTTTGGGGCATAAGCCCTTCATCAGGAATGAGGCTTGTGGGCTGGGGGAGCTGAGAGATAAACAGGAGGGGGTGAGGCTGGGGCGAAGGTCGCTGAGAATGTAATAGGTAGATGAAGGTGGGAGAGAAGGTAATAGGTTGGAGCGGAGGGTGGAGCAGATAGATGGGAAAGACGATGGACAGGTCAAGAGGGTGGTGCCTAGTTGGAAGCTTGGGACTGGGATATGATTAGATTAGATTACTTACAGTGTGAAAAAAGGCCCTTCGGCCCAACAAGTCCACACCGACCCTCCAAAGAGCAACCCACCCAGACCCATTCCCCTAAATTTACCCCTTTACCTAACACTACAGGCAATTTAGCATGGCCAATTCACCTAACCTGCACATTTTTGGACTGTGGGAGGAAACCAGAGCATCTGGAGGAAACCCACGCAGACACGGGGAGAATGTGCAAACTCCACACAGACAGTTGCCCAAGACGGGAATTGAACCCGGGTCTCTGGTGCTGTGAGGCAGCAGTGCTAACCACTGTGCCACCGTGTGGGGAGGGGAAATGAGGAAACTGGTGAAATCCACATTAATCCAGTGTAGTTGCAGGGTTCCAAGGCGGAAGATGAGGTGTTCTTCCTCCAGGCATCAGGTGGATAGGGTTTGGCGATGGAAGCGGCCCAGGACCTGCATGTCCTTGGCGGAGTGGGAGGGGGAGTTGAAGTGTTCAGCCATGGGGTGGTGGGATTGGTTGGTGCGGGTGTCCCAGAGATATTCTCTGAAACAATCTGCAAGTTGGTGTCCTGTCTCCCCGATGTAGAGGAGACCACATCAGGTGCAATGGATACAAGTAGATGATATTGGTGGAGATACAGGTAAATTTCTGTCGGATGTGGACGGATCCTTTGGGTGGTCAGCCCTGCCTCAACTTAGGGCCACACTGTCCTGAAGTTTGGTGGAGTTGTGGATAGTGAAGAGGGCTGTTGTCAGCTGCAAAGGGACTTAGATATGATGCAGAGCTGGGCTGTGCCACTCGGGTGGATAGAGCTTGTAAGAAGGCCTATGGTGTATTATCGTTCATTAGCAGAGGGATTGAATTCAAGAGTCGTGAAGTGATGTTGCAGCTGTACAGGACTTTGGTTAGGCCACATTTGGGGTACTGTGTGCAGTTCTGGTCGCCTCACTATAGGAAGGATGTGGAAGCTTTGGAGAGGGTGCAGAGAAGGTTTACCAGGATGTTGCCTGGAATGGAGAGGAAGTCGTACGAGGATAGGTTGAGAGTTCTCGGCCTTTTCTTGTTGGAACGGCGAAGGATGAGGGGTGACTTGGTAGAGGTTTATAAGATGATCAGAGGCATAGATAGAGTAGACAGTCAGAAACTTTTTCCCCGGGTACAACAGAGTGTTACAAGGGGACATAAATTTAAGGTGAAGGGTGAAAGGTATAGGGGGGATGTCAGGGGTAGGTTCTTTACCCAGAGAGTGGTGGGGGAATGGAATGCGCTGCCTGTGGGAATGGTAGAGTCAGAATCATTGGTGACCTTTAAGCGGTAATTGGATAGGTACATGGATATGTGCTTAATCTAGGACAAATGTTCGGCACAACATCGTGGGCCGAAGGGCCTGTTTTGTGCTGTATTGTTCTATGTTCTATGCCCCAGACCTGAAAGGACTTCTGCCCTGAAGCTCTTCAGCCATGTCCCGAAGCAGACTCGCTACCACAGCCACATCTCCTTCCTCAGCGCCTGCCTATGGAACTGACTGATCCCGCATGGACTCCAGACCACATTCAGTCCAACACAATTTGGACCTGAACAGGACAACCAGCATGTACTACAAATCAGTTCTCTTTCCAGATCCTCTGCTCCACACTCAGAGCCGCACGCCACCACCTACTCTCCGTGCAGTCAGCCCTGCCTCAACTGAGGGCCACACTCTCTCAGACCTGCAAAGGACCTCTGCCCTCTGCCCAGAAGGAAATATGGTAGAGCAGGTTCAATTGTAACATTCAAGAGGACTTTGGATGATTATTTGGATAGAAATAGTGAGCAGGCATATGGGAAAATGGCAGGAGATTGGCACTAGCTATTCACTGTTATATGGTATCGTTTTGCACAACAACTATGCTGTGGTCAAGGCATAGCCATATGGATGGAACCAGAGAAAGATTGTCCCCCTGTTTTTCTTTAATTGAAACAATGCAATGCCTAGATGTCTTCTCTCTCTCTTTGCAGAGGATACGGATGTTCATACACATAGCTTTTAGCAAGTGTTAGGAAGGCACATTGTGAGCCTATCTGGTCAGTTTCAATTTATCGTTAGTATAATTCTCAGCACATTTAGGATTATTTGTTCAATGTTATTCAAAAGCAGAATCACATCTAATGTTAGACACTTTCTTCAGATCCAGATCATGGCAGCACATAGTGTCATAGAGATGTGTTTAGAGTGCCATGATATATGAATCCAACACAAAGGTCTATGGTAAGTAGGTTCACAATGTCAAGTGAATACATTGTTATCCACATGCATGTCTTGCAGAGATTGTCAGAACTTCTGACTGAACCCCACTTTTCAGCTTTATCTGTATATTCCTTGATTCCCTTAAAATCCACCCATTATCAATTTTGAACCTACCCAACAATTTACTCCACAGATCTCGGAGGTAAAGAAAAAGTGTTCATCTTTGTCCTAAATGGCAAACTAGGAGAAAGTGAGGACCGCAGATGCTGGAGATCAGAGCTGAAAATGTGTTGCTGGAAAAGCGCAGCAGCTCAGGCAGCATCCAAAGAACAGGATGCTCCCTAAATGGCAAACCCTTTATTGTAGGTCTATAACTCTCTGCGGGAGTCACCAATTAGGGAAATATACTTGCAACGTATGACACACAATACCACTTAGAATTTTATAAGCTATATATGATATGATTCCATGAAATGAGATAACCCAAGATCTGGAGAAAAGATGCTTGTTCCACGTAATCTCTCCTCTTCGGGCAATTTTCCCATTCAAGTCTGAATCTCGCGAATGTTTGTAGCACCCGCTACTTTAACCTGAAAAGGAATTTGCTCACATGACTCCATTTTTTTTGAGTCAGTTAACATGGTCGTTAATGTCAGCATTAACTCTCAAGCAGAGTCCTGGTCATTCGGTATATAGGATTGTAATAAATTTTTAACAAAACGAAAACACGCGTAGCTTTTGGAATATCGATCTGTACTGATTATGAAGCAGTAAGTGACTGTAGCTGAAAGATTAAAAAAAGTTTCGGTTTATTGGAAATGTGTAGTCGGAAAGCATTTGCATTAGGAGAGATTTCTGACTGTTCTATTGTGTAACAACGTTACTAAATTTTAGCATTTGCAATTGTTGCGAGAAAAGTGATCCCACTTTAGATATTAAATAGCGAAAATCATGTCTCGATAAATAGATCTCAGGTCTTAGAAATTACTTGCCATGTTGACACACTGGAGGCACATCAATGCATCCCCCTCGACAAACTGCGCAAGTACGTCCTCTATAGGTTGTACTCTCAGCATTTACAGTCTAATTAACTTGTCCCAAAAATAGGATAAGTGAAAACTTTTGGGATAATACCCCGAAGAAGCTGCTCGTGTAAGGATAAAAAAAAAAGCAGCACGCAAAACAAATGCTATTATTTTTAAAACGGAAATATGGATTCCGTATGGAAACAACTATTTCACCTTCTTTCTAGCCTGACCTGGTTAAATGACTTCTCTTAAGGAAAGACAGCGAGTCTTTAATTTGGACAATTGTTACTATAAGTATCAACCCTTAAACTGGAGTAGATTGAAGGATCAGTTCAGGCTTCACTTCCTGTCACTGAGAAATACAGATAGGCTGGAATGTGCTAAATTAAAAAACCTGGGGGGGGGTGGATTGTTTGTTTGCTTTCACTTTTGACACATAAGCATTTTCTATCCTCATAACAAGAGCTGCCGAGTAATTGCAGTGGAGTGATTAGTGTGGAAGGATTGTACCATAATGAAAAAGAGATGGGTGATTGTGTGGGAAAGGCCCTTGTCCTCACACCCCCCACTCCCCTCTTTCCAGTGGGTGGGCTGGTCCATGGAAATAGTTACATGGAGCCGCGCGGCGGCTCTTCATCCTTTGCCTGAAATGGAAAGGGTTGCTCCTGGCGTAGACAAGGCTGTGTACAAACCACTGATGCTCTCTCACTGCAGGCTTGTAATTTCTACATCGTATCGTGACTAATTGAGGTCTCCTTTTATCTATCTTAACGAGCTAGGTTTTTGATCCTGGCTCCGGTCATTTTTTAAAATCAAAAACAAAAATCAATTGGACTGAACAACGGACCTACAGAGTAAAAGTGAGGAGGAAAGGTGCACTCTTAAGGAGCCCTGTGGGGTATTTGGTGAGTCTATGTATGTACGCGCGTGTGTGTGTGTGTGTGTGTGAGAGAGGAAGCTAGTTTGCAATGCGAGCAATACACTACAGCAACTTTCCCGAATTGTTAGTGCTACAGTGGTTCCACACAGGAGCTGCCGGAAAATAAAGTGCAGAATGGTGGGGTGTGGAGTGGTTGCTCTCTCTAATAAACAGCTTCCAAGCTAATTCTTCCTCTTTTTTTTCCTTCCGCTCTTACCCCCCCCCCGGGCGTATTACAAAGTATGTTTGTCACTTCCACCCCCAAAATAACTTGGCCATATTCTGTCGCCTTTCTACCCACCCTCCACCCCCCAAATCCCTGCCGCCCCAAACTTGTTTTCCAAAGCGAACGTTTTAAAAGTTGACCGTTATTGGAATGACTTGCCTGGTGTAATGTTTTGCTTTCCAGGGTGAGGTCTGTAGACATCAGTCTTGCAACTGCAAAACTGAGCTTTGTAAGTAACTCGTAACTGCTCGGGAGATGGGCGTATGAGTTGGACCAGGGTGTTTTAAACTCCCTCCTTGAAATGCTGTTCTTGTCGCTCGTTGATGTCCGAAGTGCCGTGTCAATAGCAGTGTTTCCTTGGAGTTTTGGAATGTGAGCTTCTAATCTACTTCCAGCTTTAATACAGGGGGGAAAAATCTACTTTAGAATGACACGTTGACCTCGAACATTTCTTTTAAAAGCAGACTTGTGGGCAATAAACTCTTCTTTCCCTTCTTGTTAAACCAAAACGTAGGGAGTGTTTTCTTTAAGCTGACTTATCCTGGACAGTGCTTGTATTTGCAATTGGTAAAGAGAAAACTCTGTGATTGTTCACTTTTTTTTTATTTGAGGTCGGTAAAGCTGCTGTACTGCATCTGTTTAAAAATACTGTCTACCTGGCAGGTTCTCACGACGACATGCAGTAATCCATGGATGAGATGAATAATCCTCACAAAGCTCGGTGCATAGCCAGACAAGGTGGAGTGGGCCTGTGACACAAGTGCAATGTGAAACACCAGTACAAGGCCTTGGCTAGTTTTTAACCCAGAATTCCAGGTCAGGTTTTAGATTTGGCTGTGAGGTTGAGACAGCTAGTGATCTATGTATATTGCAGTTCAGCATGTATACTTTCAGTGACATGAATCTGATTCATTAAAGGTGCCCACTTCCAATGCTGTGTGCAGTTTGAAAGTATTACTCAAATAATCTCCTCTCCGATATTCAAAAGTAGCTCTTCTCCCAGCTAATGAATGCTTGCTTGTGCTTATTCTTTACGGGGCAAGTTTACAGACCACTCTGCTTTTAATGTATGGCTGTAAAATAATGGAAGGCTTAGCGGGTCATATAATTGCACGTCATTTTGGCTATTTTTGATAACTACTGATTGGACTTTTAATCCTCTGTGGCGGCAAAACAAAGGCTTCCTGGTATCCAGAATGTACAAGAATGCCATGGCACCCATTTCAAATGTATATCCAGCTGGATGTCAAACCAAATGAAAGGAGGCTGCTTTTTCATCAACCTGTTCCTATGGTGTCATTCAGACTTGAACCTGGGCCTTTCTTTCCAGAGGTAGGAAAAAGAAACACACCCTTCTCTACACACAGCCAGTAGTGGAGATTAGCCTGTGGTGATTGTTTAATTCCCCTATGGCTGAGCTTGTGTAACACTTGTTATTGTGTGATGGCACCAGATGAATGGTAAAATACCTGCTTCCTCAATTAGGTTCTTCTGGGATGGTGTAGAATTCTCAAATACTTGTGCTTTATTCAAGTGAGGATGTTAGGAAGGAATGCCCTGTTTGGTATCTGTGGCCATATGGAGCACTCTAAGGTCAGTTGTTTCATGGGTCACAGCTGTGTTTACACATTATACCTAAATCCCAACCTGGATTTATTCCAATACAGTACTAGTCACTCATAGTTGATTAACAGGACATTTTAAATACGAAGATTACACAATTTTTTAACTCTTGTTAAAAGAAGACTTTAATTCGACATGTGAACTATGTTTAAATCCAGGTTGTCCAATTCAAAGGATGATTTCTCAATCACTGTACCTCACGATTGTTTCCTCCAGTTCTTCCTCTTAAAGGGACACTATTTATCTCCATTAGGCTGCTAGGAGTAGAACACTTTGAAATGTGAATCAAAGCTATTTATGCTTTTGACATCACTTCCTTTTATAGAATTTCTTGAGTGCTACCAGGAGGCCTTGATTTAGAAATTTGTCTGATTGAGCAATTATGGTTGGAAGGGTCAGAGGTTGGAAGACCGGACAATAGCTGAGTTAGATTGCATTCAGAAAATTCTTCACAGCTGTAACAGGCCTAAGCAATTAGAGCCATTTTTAAATGCTGTGATAAATTCACGATGCCAGATTATCCTCCAATTATTTGTAAAACTCATTCAGAAAAATGTTATCTCCACATTGGAATTACAAATTTGCATGTTTTTAAGTATATGCTTTTCCTTTAACAAAGATCAAATTCTGGAACGAAAAGGGTTTTTGTCTTTAAAACAATCCTTCCCAAGTATAATTGGATATTTACTTTGAGTGGTTGTGTATCAATGATAATGTGTACCCGTCTCCCCACCCCCACCTGTGTGGGATGTTGTATGGGAACACCATCAGCATCCTGACTACGAACTGTATTGTTATTCCCTTTGCTGTCACTGGATCAAAACTCTGGAACTCTTCCTTAACTGCACTGCAGGTGTATGTATTACCATATGGACTGCAGCAGTTCAAAAAGGCAGACTCCTGCCACCTCCTTGAGGGTAGTTTAATGACAGGCTATAAATACTCACTAAGGTAATGAAGCCCACACCTAATAAATGAATAAAAAAGTAATTGAACTTAGCTTGGTAAGATTCTTGTCTGCCTTCATGGAAGCAAAATATTTGTTCATCTATTTTCCAAACCAACTTGTAACATGTCAGTATTTGTTTTGCATTCTTTGAAAGTAGCATGTTTCATAATTCTGAAATTGCCTCAAGATCCCTTCTGACAATTTTGGCATTTCAATTTGACTGCCTTGTAACTGACATTTCAAATATGTTGCAATCTGGTGCTCATTTTGTAATGCTGCATTCACGTGAGAAATTTTATTAAATAACGATACAAATCTTCTGTAAATCATTCTTCTTATGAATGATGCTGTGGTAAGTAACCTGTGAAATTAGATTTTAGTTCAATAATGGATCAAATGATGTAATAGGATTTACTCCCCGTGTGGACTTTAACTCGGCCAAACTAATCGTTTAATTCTGACAGTATTACAAAGTTGGCGAGTTCTTTCTTCAAGGGATTGGTTTGTTTTAATTCATGTCCCATTCTTTTTTTAAAAAAAAACACTTTTTTTTAAAGAAAGGCTTCAATTCCCAAATGTTGCAACTAATAGCTTCAGCAATGTCTTTGTTCCTGGTTATTTTAAAAGCAAGTTAAATGTATGTTCTATAATTGGAGCCCAGGAATAAGATCACCTAAATTGTGTACCAAGTGTATTTGAGATGCACTTAACTTGACATGAATTTGACTTGTATGGTGACGTTTAAATGTTAGTGTGCAAGACCTGAGATAATTCATCTCAGCTGAAGGGAGGATTGAATATGTATCCATATCCAAAAATAGTTGAGTCTTCTAATGAAAGTTTAAGCTAGCAAAATTAGATTTGGCCTAATAATCAGGTCTTGACCTCTAAGCTCCTATAATCATTCAACTATATAACATTCAATTCCTCACTGACTTGCTGGTTATTATTGCTAGAATTCATTGCCAAAGAAGAACTTGCACCACAACTCAAATTTTACATAAACTATGCACTTTGTACAATCTCCTATATTCTTTATAATTAACTGAAATTAGTTTGCAAGTGTACATTCATAGAAACAATTGAAATTAAATTAATGAATTTAGATTGTTGAAATGATTAGTTGTAGCATTTGAGCATTGAGGATTCTTTTAAAAGGTACTGAACTACAATCTTTCTGAGAACCACTTTGAGTGCACTCAATTGTATGATTAGGTTAGCCAGTTAAAATCCACAGGATAGTAAATCCTATTACACATAGTGATCCATTACATAACTGAAACCTAATTTTATTTGTATAATTTCTCCTTTATCTGTGGTTTCCCTCCACACCATGAGATAATGTGATTATATTGTGACCATCCAACTAACATTTCAGTCAGCTGAATATTGTATACTGCTGGTTGTTTTTTTATTCTGTTTTCCTGTATGGTGAGCAGCAGACTGTGAGCAGAGATCAAAACATTCAAACTGGGGAAATCGTGTCCAGAGTCATTCATTTCTGTAATTCTTCCACTCAAAGTAATTTATCACTTAATAAGCATTGAGCGCTGAAAAATATTTTAAATTCTGGACAAAGTAACCATCCTGCTTGTGATAAATAACACCAGTTTCTTTTTGGTAGATGACAGTTGTCTGTACCCAAAATGTGTTTTGAATTGAATTGGAGGGTTTTTGGTCTCACTAGAAATAGGAACTGGGGTTGTTTTGAAGCAAAATTTCAACTTTAAATCTTGGAGAATATAAATCCAGGGACTCTTTTGAGCTTCAATACTTGTTATTTTGAAGGAAACTTTACAAGATTAGTGGAAAACAATCAAATCCCATTTATTGGTAATTTGTGCACCTTGAAACTATAGGCTACAGCTTTTCAATTGTGTACTCTGTGGCAAATCCAGTACCGTTATAACTTTAGTAGGCAAGGAATGCTCTCAATAATAAAATGTGCAAAAAGGAAGCATCTCCGCTATTTGAGTTGGCTTAGAAATGTATTAATATTGCAGATTATACCCCTTTTGGAATATTAAGTTTGAGCTTATAGGTCTGTTTAGTGACCAATACTTGACCAGAATTGATGGATTTAAAAAAAAAATTGCAGTCTGGTGTAAAACCAATGGCCATCAGATAATTAAAATTGGATGGTTTCTTTATCAGTCAGTTTCCTTTATGCTTCAGCAACATGTTGAAGATCTACTCTATCTACTCTCAAAAGGCATGGCAATTTAGACGTTACACACAATGATGTAAAATCTTTGTAGTTGCCATTTTGGAGATGAGAAAAGATAATTTTTAGCATTACTTAAATACTGTATAATGTGAAACCAAGCAATATGAAAGATTGAAGTGTCAATGCACTTTGCTCTTGTAATGAAATATAGGCCTGAATCCTCAAATTCCTATTAAGTGCTGTCAACAAAAGGCTCTGTGCCAACAACAGGATGTTATAGCAGTTGCTGTTTGACACTTTCTAGAAACTGGTTGAAGAGATGCTGGATGATGTCCACTTAGTTTATAACAAGTAGCTTGTGCAGGAGGAAAGTAATAATTAGTTATTTATGGTTGGACATAATTCATAGAGCTGTTTAGTGTCATCAATTACATTGGTTAAGTTAAGCATTTCCATTAACTTCAAGTGTACCTTTAGTTTCTTGTTTGGCTATGACTTGAAGCTATGTAGTGGATGAACATAATATTTTGTACCTTTTATGGCTGTCTTAATGCAATACAGAAAGTGCACAGCAAATCTGTTAGCTTCTGTCAAGAGTGAAGGAAGGCTTATTTGGATATAAATAGCCATTTTGTGACTATTGAACTCAATATAAGTGGAATTGATGGGAGCCTTTGCACTGACTTATCTGATGCCATCAAGCCTTTTTGTTTCTTCAGTATTACCAAATGTAAACATACTACGTCGCACGGAGCTCCTATGAGTCCATAAAAATTCTTAAAAGCTCAAGAGTCAAAGATAAAGTCAGGTTTGAAATGTTTTGAGCAAATGATCTAAATCTTGTAATCCCGAGGTTCTTCATCAAGTCTGCGTTCTTTTCGAACCATTTTCCCTGGGCACCCATAACAAACCCGTAAAAAGATAGGGTTCCACCTCCAGTGAGGACCCTTATCATCTTGTTTTGAGTTCTCCCACCAACTCAAAACACACCTAACACCAAAGCCTTAACCCCAAACCTCCCTTGTTGCTAGCGCAATAGTCAAGTCTTGACACTTGGATATCACCTGCAAGTAGTGTATAATCAAAAGTATGGTGGCTTCATGAAAATGCATGCATGTATGGGGCTGCATAAAATGGAGGTGTATCTTTGTAAAATATGAGAGTGTGCTTGAGAATCCAACAATTTAAGTAATGCTAATTGCAGGAAGGAATTGAATTCTCAAAGATGCTGTAAGCAGTGCAAGGCTATTAGTATTACAGTTCTGTGGACTCTTGAACTTATATCCGTTTATAGGGATGGCGGATGTCTGGGGTGAGGCCATCTTTATTTTTTACTTGGGTCATGTGTTTAGTTGAGTCACATCCTTCCACTAATTTCACTTGAGAGCTGCAAAAGTTCTCCACAGGCAGTCCCAGCAGGGCTTTACAAATACTTTTCAATCTGTTACTCCATTCTACTTCAGTGCTGAGATTTAAATGGAAACTTTCTATCCTGACTTCCATCCAGATGAATTTTGCTGTTTTAAACATTGGATGCAACCCAGAGAGAGAGAGTTAGAAGGGAGATCTATCGGTTTTTTTTTCAAAAAAAAACCCACCAATAGCAGCCAGGACTAAAGTTGGGAATGAATTAATATTTTTAAATATTACAGCAATAGCTGAGGTCAAACAACAGCAAATGACTGAATAAGCAGCATGTGCTGGTGGACAGTAAGCAGCTTAATGGATAGAAATAGGTGATAACTTTAAAGTGGATTATTTTGGTTGGGACAAGAGGTGAATAAAGGTTTAGTTGGAGCTTTCAAAACTATTCAGTGCATGTGATATTTACATCGGTCAATGAAGTTTAGCCATGTACACCTATCCACACTTGCAGCTTTTAATTTAAGCCAGTAATTTGGCAACTTCAATGAAATCTGGTTCTATGAACAACTGTAAAAAGATATGCAAAATATTTGCAATGGTCAATGTCTTTGAGAGTAAGTTACATTGATGGGATAGATATTTGAAAATTATGAACCTTGGAAATTTTTGAAGTGCGAAGCCAGTGAATTTTCTATCTTAAAGTACAGCAAGCGCAGTCTTCTTTTGGTCTGAGTGGCATGGACATTGGTGAGGTGTGGTAGAATTGGTTAAGTGTCACAAAGCATGCCTCAACCATGAGACAATCTTGCTCCATCTTTTATGCTTTTCCCGTGTAGCATGGTATGATTCATGCGAGGTAGCAATTGACAGATTATTGCTTGTTAATACCTTGTTAATGGCCCTGTTTCCCTTATTAATATTCAGATGCCTATCTTGCCAAACTCTCCAAATAATCTTGATGTTAGGAAACTAGCAAGCATCTGGTCAGTTCAGCTCCCCACTTGTTTCAAATGACCTGCATGTTTGGTGTCCAACATCTCAAGGCATGATCCATGGGCACCTGACTATGCACTGTGTGTCCATGGACATTAGCATCTGGCATGCGCCAACCTCTGGATTCTCATACCTGGCCACTAATCCACTTATAACAAGCTTCTGCATTTCAATGCTATACCAGCAACTATCATTGTGATGTTGCAACGAGGGCACTGTGAGCACAGGGACATGCACCTAGCTTCTGGACTGGACCTGCATCTCCAGCCTGTTCTTTATCTGTGTCTTTTTCTCCCTCTCTCTCTCCCTCTCTCTCTCCCTCTCTCCCTCTCTCCC
>NC_057712.1:17328160-17390551 GCF_004010195.1 Chiloscyllium plagiosum | reverse complement strand
TGAAGAAGGGCTTATGCCCGAAACGTCGATTCTCCTGTTCCTTGAATGCTGCCTGACCTGCTGCGCTTTTCCAGCAACACATTTTCAGCTGGCATGGTCTAGCAACATGGCCTCCACTGCTAATGCTAGGGGAGGAGGAAGTGCCTCACTGGCATCACCCAGTCCAGTGTGACCTCCAGGTCCCTACCTGCAAAGCAGTGCACAGACACCACCCACCCCACCCTCCCCTCCCCGACACATCCAGGGCAGATGTGCTGAACTGTACAGACCTGGACTGAAGGTCCTTCTCCAAGCCCTCACTGGTTTTTAAAGATGGCGTCAGTGGACGGGATACTGGTGAATTCCTGAATATCTATCAAGTGGTGATTTGTTTTGGTAATAGCGCATGGTAAGATGGGTAGAAATTGGGCATGGTAGGTAATTTAGAGCCAAATTGGCTAAGATACAGCGAGAGAATTCTCCTTCATGGCAAACCCCCAGTGCCACTCTAACCTGGCCAAAAAAAGTTATCCCAATCAATCTATCTTAAACCAAATTTAAAATTGATCCAAATACTTTAAATGAAGTCTGTGCAAATCTGTAACAGTGATGCTTTGCTTTTATTTAAGATATTCCAGACTACTTTTTGTTCACTTTCTGAATGAGTGAACAAGCTTTTGAAAGTAAAAGCAGTGAGGTACGATAGGTGTACATGCTACTCTGTCACCAGAGACTGATGCTAAAGGTAGTGTGGCTGTTACTGTCCTCTGTTCCTCACTTCACTTGCTTTTTCAGAATGATGTAGTACTGTAGGCATCGGCTTGCAATGTAGTTTAAGGAGCAGAGCTAAGATAAGGAAACCCAGCTCAGCAAGGAATCTGAATGAAATTGTGTTACAAAGTTGCTCCCTTTTATCTCTGATTTGGCAACTTTCATGTCTTCAGTTTAGTGTTTACCATTCAACTCGGTTGGTCAGCCGAATGTTAGGGGCAACTTAGTTTGCCAATAATCCTTACTTTTAAAAGGAAAATTCAGTTGATGCCAAGTCATTGAGGACAGTGGAGGGCAGCTCGCAGCCAGTGGATAGATTGAATTAAGAAAACGAAGGAGTCTATGATCAGACTGAATTTCATAAGTGACAGGCAACTGCAAAGAAGGCCACTAATGTAAATGTCTTAACCATGAGTTTTGGATAGGTGGCATAATTGATCTTTAGGTCTAATTTGTTCATTTTTTTTCCCCACTGGCAGCAACCCTTGATTTGCTTCATTGCCCTGTGACGGGGATTTCAGAGTCTTACCAATTGCGATGACTTACAAGAATATTATCTGAGCTTTTAATGTGTTTGAGAATCAAACGTTTTCTGTAAAACTATGTTTAACAATCATGCCTGGTCCACCAGCATTTTGAGATTTTCTTGACATTAGAAAGATGGGGAAGGAAACTCTATAGTGTAACGTGATTATGGCTAATAGACCTGCATTTTATTGCATCCCAAATTGTCGGGGGGGGGTCAGTCCCATTGAGCTTGCTCAATCTTAAATCTTGGCAAGCATAGGCCTACAGCACTGAGCTGTGGTAGATTCATTTTAAGCTATAAGGATGGTGGGTGTAGGAAATTGGGAAAGTTTGAGTAAGGCCAGGTTACTCAGAGCAAATAATGTATGGGTTTAACCATTAATCTATTACTCCACAGTAAGCATGTTACATTGGAGTGTAATTCCGGCACTCACTGAAATAGTGAGGATGGGGAGGAGGGGTGGGGGAGAATAAACTTTTTATACTGAAGAACAATCAATTCATGGGAAAATCCAATCTAGAAATTAAATTACTTTGCAAGATTAGTGAGGTTAGTAACAGAAATGGTAGAACTATTCTGCTTTCTAATCTTAACGCAGATTCTCAAAAGACAGTGTTTCTTGAAGAAAAATGTTTTTAAAAAATGGATTGCTAGACTGTTAATATTTTCCATGGAGTGACTACGTTAGAGTTGCCAAATATCCAGGCATTAAAGAATTTCCAGTGCACAGTTGCAGGCGACCTGGCAGAGGGATTGTAGAGGTATTTTAAAAACATGGAAAGAATACAGTTTTGTTGAACGTTTATGTGGCTGATGCAGTGTCGGTGTAATGGAACCTCCACGAACATGTCCAGCCAAAGCTGATGATTCTTGGCCCTGCGTACTTTGCTGTAGCTGATATGGGAATAATTTCCAGACGCAAGACTTGAAAATGCTACGCAATATGTAATGTTTGACATAACATTTAAGACACCATCTACTTTGCAAGATGCAAGTTAAAGCATCATAGAGATGGAAAAGGCATGGCAACAGACCCTTCGGTCCAACTCCTCCATACTGACCAGGTTTCCTAAATTAATCTAGTCCCGTTTGTCAGCTTTTAGCCTCTATCCCTTTTAAACCCTCGTTATATACCTTTCCAGATGCCTTTTAAATGTTGCAATTGTACCAGCCTTCACCACTTCCTCTGGCAGCTCATTCCGTACCTGCACTGCCCTCTGCGTGGAAAAAGTTGCCTCTTCGGTCCCTTCTAAATTTTTTCCCTCTCTCCTTAAACCAATACCCTCTAGTTTTGGACTCTCCACTCCAGGGTAAAGACCTTGGCTGTTCACCCTATCCAAACACCTCATGATGTTATAACTTCTATAAGGTGAAACCTCAGCCTCCGATGCTCCAAGGAAAATAGCCCCAGTCTATTCAGCCTCTCCTGAATATCTTATTGTGATGCATTAATTTTCTGGTTATTTTTGTACCAATGAAAGCTTCAAGACTTTCTCCTTGCATGAAGTGTGGCAAATGAGTTTAATATAATTTGTGGCGTGGAATCTATGCCCATGGTTGTTTAAAGTGAAGAAATGATGATTTTTCTTATAATTCCAAGTCAGGAAGGTTATATCACTTGCTCCTCTCCTGTCACTGGACCAGAGTCATAAAAAACACTTCCCTCAAACATTGCAGTCCATTCGGTGTAGTTACAGACAAAGTTTCAAGAAGACAAGTTGCCGTCACCTTTGGGCATTTAAACAGTCCTTGGATAAGCAAATGGATGATGATGATGATGGGACAGTGTAGGGGGATGGGCTGAGGTTAGTTCACAGGTTGGTGCAACATCAAAGGCTGAAGGGCCTGTTCTGCGCTGTATTGTTCTATGTTCTCAAAGGTAGCCAGGAATAGGCAATGAATGCTGATCCAGTGAGCAAAGCCTGCATTCATTGAATGGTTTTCTTTTAAATGCCAACCTGATTTCATCAGTGCATTTCTTTGTATCATGAAAAAGCATTTGTAAATGTAAGTACCAGACTTTATTAAACAGGCCACATGTTTTGCAAATACAAATCAGGTTTTTTTTTTGTTTAAAAGAATGGTTTACGAAGTGAGAGCATTTCTGGTCTGAAATGTAACCCTACCAATCAGGATTTGCAGGGATGAGCATGAGGGGCTGAAACTTGCATTTTTTTTTGGTCTAAGTCTGAGTTGTTTTGTTTTGGGTGCACTTCTACCATGAGGTCAAGTAAGTTTTCTCATCCTGTCAAACTCTCCTCATTACTGACCTACCCCATCCCTGTGGCATCCCTCACGTGCAAGTCTGGTTCCATCTTGTCATGTCATTCCTGGAACAGTTCTCCATTCAGTGGATATCCCAGAATTCACCATTATCCTATGTGTCTGCACCATCTTTGAAAGCCCATTGTGCGTCTGTGCAAGTGATGTCAGTCCTGAGTTGCCTCGTGTGGATCCTGACGTTTACCCTGCATGTGGCAGATGGACACATTAGCACTCTGCTTTGTAGGTTGCTGGTCCTGCAGGAAGTCCTACATTGTCTCCAGAGGAGGCAGCAATGCTGGATCATGCCTGCCTGGTCTGTGGTTATAGGAGAATTGTCCAGCAAGAAGGAGGTTAATGACCACCTCCACTCTGCCAGTGTATGTGACACTATCTTCTCTCCAGCTCTCATTCATCTATCCTTTTTACTGTACCTGCTTGCCATCAGATCTCATGTGCCCTCTGCCCTCATAGTCTTCCCCAGTTAGTCTCACCACTCCCATCCCCACCCACTGCTAGCCTCTGACACCACTAGCCCTGCCTATTCCCTCCCTGATGCCTACTGAATCACTTGGGGTACTTCCCCACTTGCAACAAAAGTAACAACCGTGCCACCCACTCAGGCACATTGGCAACTACAACAAGCTTCCTGGCATTGTTCCTCTGCTAAACAGCAATATGAGCCTCATATCTCTGGGAGAGGGGGCAAATTTCTAAAAGGCAGGGAGCATCCAGGTAGGGTCGAAATGAATGAGCACTGTGACAGCGAGAGAGAGCTTGGTGATACAGCCTAGTCCAGTCTATGAGGAGAAAGTGAGGTCTGCAGATGCTGGAGATCAAAGTTGAAACTTTATTGCTGGAACAGCACAGCAGGTCAGGCAGCATCCAGGGAACACGAGATTCGACGTTTCGGGCACAGGCCGATTCCTGAAGAAGGGCCTGTGCCCGAAACGTCGAATCTCCTGTTCCCTGGATGCTGCCTGACCTGCTGTGCTGTTCCAGCAATAAAGTTTCAACTAGTCCAGTCTATGAGCAAAGTCTGTGCCACTGAGTGCACAGTGTCCTTGGTGCAGCATTGTAATAGTTTCTGGTGCAAAAGCATCTTATGAGTGGATCCACAGATGTGCCATGAAGGTTCTTGAAGGCTGGCACATATTAGATGCCTACATCAGTGACCATGGGATGAAAGAGGCTGGCGTCCACAGATGGAGCCTTAGTTGTTGGGGTCCAACGTCCACCATGGACGTTAGATTAGATTACTTAGTGTGGAAACAGGCCCTTCGGCCCAACAAGTCCACACCGACCCTCCGAAGAGCAACCCACCCAGACCCATTCCCCTACATTTACCCCTTCACCTAATACTACGGTCAATTTAGCACGGCCAATTCACCTAACCTGCACATTTTTTGACTGTAGGAGGAAACCGGAGCACCCAGAGGAAATCCACGCAGACACTGGGAGAATGCAAACTCCACACAGACAGTTGCCTGAGGTGGGAATTGAACCCAGGTCTCTGGCGCTGTGAAGCAGCAATGCTAACCACCATGCCGCCCACATTATTCAGACCAAGTGCTAATTGGGATTTCCACGTCTATTTTATTTAGATATGTTTGGTAAGAGAGGAAGCTGAATGTTGACACCAACTCTCCACACTAACAATGCGTTTGACCAGTAATTGTCCCCCTTAATTAGCACCTCATTGCTGCCAAATGAGGAATTCACCACATCACTTGCCAAAAGTGTAAGGTGGGGATGTGAAATGCTCCCAAAGTCTCAGCTTCACCAAACTCCCTGTTCGATTCTGCCACAAATCCTGAAGAAGGGCTTATGCCCGAAACATCAATTCTCCTGCTCCTTGGATGCTGTCTGACCTGCTGCGCTTTTCCAGCAACACTTTTTTTCAGCTTTTTCTGCATAGACTGCTGTAAAATTCTGCTTGAGGAAATGCTTTGTTTTATCTTGATAGATACCCAAGTCCTCCAGTGGTTTTTTTTTTGTCTTTGAATATTTTTTGTTTTGAAGAAATTGATTGTTGAGCCATTCTAGTAGCACTTGATTACAATGTTCAACAATGGTATTGTTTGACTTAGGTTTAGGAGTGAGCAAGCCAATGTTCTAATATTTGGTACAACTCTTGAAAAATTCTGCATCAATATGCTGCTGGCTATACCTAAATTAATGTTAACATATCAAGGCTCTCTTTGGTTATAAGAAAATTAACCAAAAAAAGTTGTAGTTTCAATTTTTTGTTTTAATACCCTTTTCAAGTTTCACAACATCTTTCCGATAGGAAGGAGAGCATAATAGCACACAGTATTCCAACAGTGGTCTACCCAATGTCCTGTACAGCTGCAACATGACCTCCCAAGTCCTATACTCCATATTCTGACCAATGAAGGAAAGCTTACCAAACACTGCTTTCACTATCCTATCTACCTGCAACTCCACTTTCAAGGTACTATGAACCAGCAGTCCAAGGTCTTTGTTCAGCCACTCTCCCTAGGACTTTACCATTATGTGTATAAGTCCTACTGTGATTTGATTTCTCAAAATGCAGCACCTCGCATTTATCTAAATTAAACTCCATCTGCCACTTCTCAGCCCATTGGCCCATCTGATCAAGACTCGTTGTAATCTGAGGTAACCCTCTTTGCTGTCCACTGAACCTCCAATTTTGGTATCATCTGCAAACTTGCTAACTATACCTCCTTATGCCCACATCCAAATCAATTATATATAAATGATGAAAAGTAGTGGACCCAGCACGATCCTTGTGGCACTCCACTGGTCACAGGCCTCCAGTCTGAAAAACAACCCTCCTAAGATTGACAAGGATGTTGCTAAGGTTGGAGGAACTATAGGGAAAGGTTGAATAGGCTATGGCTGTTTTCCCTGGCGTGTCAGATGCTGAGGGGTGAACTTCGAGGTTTACAAAATCATGAGGGGCATGAATAGGATAAATAGACAAGTCTTTTCCCTGGGGTCGGGGAGTCCAGAACTAGAGGGCATAGGTTTAGGGTGAGAGGGGAAAGATATAAGAGACTTAAGGGGCAACTTTTTCACGGAGGGTTGTATGTGTATGGAACGAGCTGCCAGAGGCAGTGGTGGAGGCTGGTACAATTGCAACATTAAGAGGCATTTGGATGGAGATATGAATAGGAAGGGTTTGGAAGGATATGGGCTAAATCGGGTTGGGATATCTGGATGGCATGGATGAGTTGGACCGAAGGGTCTGTTTCTGTGCTGTACATCTCTGACTCTGACTGTTCCTGATAAATATTATTTTGTGGTGAAATGAGTGCATTCTATTGGAATTTGCATTGTCCTCCATCCTGCAGTGAGTGATGGTGTCTCAAGTTTAGGACTGACATCTAATTGGTGTGACTTGTAGATAAATGGGACTAAGTTAATTTAGAATATCTGGTCGGCATGGATGAGTCAGACTGAAGGGTCTGTTTCAGTGCTGTACATCTGACTTTCTGCCCTCCACACATGTTCCCCCTGTTTGTGCAGTCTGTGATCCCCAGACTTTGATTCTGCACCTTGTAAGTGGCTTGTTAATTCTTCTGTGGCACTTTCCCAGTTACTGTGCACAATGTGGGGGAAGCATTAATTCTGATATGGCAGCCCTATGGGAGCATTGTCACAAACTGCACCGGTTCAAGATCATATCTGAACCGTTATCTTCTAGAAGCCAGTTGGGGGGTGGGCAATAAATGTTGACCTTGCCAGAGGGGCCTGCATCCTGAGTGAATTAAAAATGTCCCACAAATTCTATTTCCAATCCAGTTCACAGAAAAAAAAAATACCCTTGTCTTGTTCCATTGCTTCTCCTGAACAATCTTCAGGTGGAGAGTTCTTTCTTTCTGTTCAACAAACCTCAGCGCAGTGACCCCCTCCACTGTCAGCATTAGCTGACGTGTTCTGTTTTTGACCCAGGCAGCTTTTATAAAGCTATGTAGTGGAGGTAAATGTGTAAGAGTAGGAAGGTAAAAGGGGCAAATATTGTGAATGGGGCCAACTGCGTGATTCCCCAAGAGTTTGACTGGGATTTCTTCATCTAATATTTCCCCATTACCTATCCAGTTCATTAAGTCAGAAATGTCATAGTCTCCAACTCTAACTCGAGTTGGAGTTTCTCAGAGTCCTTTGGAACAGGGGAACTGCCTGTCACAAGTTCAGACCTCCGAGAATTTGCACTGAACCCTTGCACTGGAATATCTGCGAGATTCTGCAGTGTACCTTCTGGAATATATCTGGTCTCTGGGCCAGATCCTCTGCTCTCTAGATGGTCAATGGATATTTATAGCAGGGAGCTTAAATCACCTGTCGGTATTAGTATTTAATGCTTCAACATGTCTCGAGGCAGGAGAGGCTAAAAGGCATATCTGAGGCCATCTCAGCAATGTCTTCAGGTCAGGTGTGGGAATCAATGGAGGAGGGATGAGGATAAAGGGGTACCAAAGTATATTTGTGTTGGTCTTGATTCTGATCAAGTACTGCTATTGAAAATTGTGTTGTTTTATTCAGTCACTGGTTGTGGGCATAATTTCAGGCCAGCATTTATTGCATTGCTAATTGCCCAGAGGATAGTTGAGTCAACCATGTTGCTGTGGGTCAGGAGTCACATATAGGTCAGACTAGGTAAAGATGGCAGAGGGGCGGCATGGTGGCTCAGTAGTTAGCACTGCCTCTCAGCACTAGGGATCCAGGTTCGATTCTCTTCTCTGATGACTTTGTGGAGTTTGCAAGTTCTCCCCGTGTCTGCGTAGGTTTCATCCCACAGTCCACAAAGATGTGCTGGTTAGGTGGTTTGGCCATGCTAAATTTCCCATAGTCAACTTTGGCGCAAGTGAGGACTGCAGATCAGAATAGAGTGTGTGATGCTGGAAAAGGACAGCAGGTCAGGCAGCATCAGAGGAGCTTCTTGGGGGCTGCCTGACCTGCGGTTTTCCAGCACTACACTCGCCTCTAGATTTCCCATAGTGTCCAGGGATGTGCAAGCTAGATGGATTAGCCATGGGAAATGCAGGGATCGAGTGTAGGGAGGCTCTTTGGAAGGCTAATCTGGACTCTATGGGCTGAATCGCCCACTTCCATGCTAGAGATTCTTCGATTTCCTTTTCTGAAGTGATCCAGATGGGTTTTTTATGACTATCAATCATCTTTGCATGCTAGCTTTCTTAAATTGAACTCCTACTCCATCTGCTTTGGTAGGATTTGAACCCATGTTTCCAGAACATTAACCTGGGGTTCTGGATTACTTGTCCAGTAACACTGCCAATACGCCACTGCATCCCTGACTTTCTTGTGCATTTCACTCGGCAGTGTTGACTTTGCATGTGCATTGAGGTTCATCTGCAGGCAGGCTAAACACAGGGTGGAGCATAATTAGAAACCACATCTAAAGTCAATGGAAAATGTTGGTTCAGTTGTTTCAGTTTAATAATCCATATCAATTTCTAAGCAGGCATGTTTTTTAGCCGTTTCCTTTTGTAACGTTCTACCATTGGCTCATAATGCACAGAGCAAACAAAGCGATTTGAAATGCTGTTTGAATAGTGTAGTGCCTCAACTTGGAGTGACTGAAGTGGAAGTTTAGTGTATATTTCTCAGGATATAAATAATTCAATGGAGGGAGTAGCTTGCATGAATGCCAATTTACTTCGTCAACATTCTTGTGTTTAATTTGGCAGTGCTGACTTGCATTGTCCTTAGTTTGCGAGTTTCTATCAAGCTAAAAATAGCTCGTTCTGCTGTGTAGAATCATAGAATCCTTTAGTGTGTGGAAACAGGCCCTTCAGCCCAACAAGTCTACACTGAGCCTCTGAATGGTAACCCACCCAGACCCATTCCTCCTACCCTATATTCATCCCTAGCTAACACAACTAACTTACCCATACTTGGGCGCTATGGGCAATTTAGCATGGCTAATTCACCTAATCTGCATTTGTGGGAGGAAACCAGAGCACACCCACGCAGAGATGGAGAATGTGCAAATGCAGTCGCCCGAGGCTGGAATCGAACCTGGGTCCCTGGTGCTGAGAGGCATTAGTGCTAACCACTAAGTTGACGTGTCTTCTGTATCACAAGTGTGTTGGCTTAAAAACATGCTTTGACAATTCCAATTATTTGTGTTTAAAAGAAATTAACTACAACCTACAAAACAAAAAGCCTTTAAATTCCTGATGTCCAGACAAAGACAATCGCATCTAAAAATGCCTTCCAAATTGGAATCTGGTGGTCTGAAGCTAATTTTAAAATAAAAGTTAACTACTCTTGGAAGAATTGAAGACATTATCAAAATATTTGTTCCTTCATTATCACAAAAATAAACATTGTCATTACCATAATTGCTGTATATGGGATCTTCCTGTTTGTAAATTAGCTACTGTGTTTTTTCTGCTTTACAACTTGGTTGACCGGATCATAACCTGGGGGGGCTGGAGTCCTCCACTTGATGCGAGAGTCCGACTTGTTGCTGCAAAGCTTAAGGGTTGATGATTCATGCCCTTCCTTTCATGAGAAGTTGGGCCAACACGGCGTAGTGACACTACCCCACTTTTCCCAGTATTCACATCAAATGTGCACAGTTAAACAAAAAGGGAGGTTTAAAGAAAAGATTAACACAAATACAGATTGATTGCTGTTACCTAGTCACCAGTTAACTGTGCAACCTCTCGTTAGGTGATGTCCCTTTTCATAGTAAACTTGCAGGTGTTGTGTGTGGGTCTGAGAGAGTTGATACCTGATTGAGCGCACTGAGGACTACCCACTGTAGTGATTAGATTCCCTACAGGGTGGAAACAGGCCCTTCGGCCCAACCAGTCCACACCGACCCTCCGAAGAGTAACCCACCCAGATCCATTTTCCTCCGACTAATTCACCTAACACTATGGGCAATTTAGCATAGCCAATTCACCTGACCTGCACATCTTTGGACTGTGGGAGGAAACCAGAGCACCCGGAGGAAACGCAGACACTGGGAGAATGTGCAAACTCCACACAGCTGAAAATGTGTTGCTGGAAAAGCGCAGCAGGTCAGGCAGCATCCAGGGAACAGGAGAATCGATGTTTCGGGCATAAGCCCTTACCCAGTCTAGCCCTGTTAGAATTTGAGGCTTCTGAAGAAGGGCTTATGCCCAAAACGTCGATTCTCCTGTTCCCTGGATGCTGCCTGACCTGCGCTTTTCCAGCAACACATTTTCAGCTCTGATCTCCAGCATCTGCAGACCTCACTTTCTCCTCAAAAACTCCACACACAGTCATCCAAGGCTGGAATTGAATCTGGGACCCTGGTGCTGTGGGTCAGCAGTGCTAACCACTGAGCCACCGTGCCACAGCAGCAGGTTGGTGTGATGTCACTAACCTGCTGGGAATAAAGATGGAGCTAGGTTACAGACCTGGAGCTTGTGTACTTCATCACATTTAGAAATCACCTTGTGTGTTGACTCCTTAGTTGTGGCATAATTAGCAGCACCTTGCCTACAAGTCAAGGTTGTACATTCAATCACAGGCCCAGGAAAAAGTGAAGGTTGAAGCTTCAGTCCAGTACTGTACTGATGGAGTGCTGCACAGTTCAGAAAATAGGAGCAAAGCTAGGCCACTCTGCCCTTTTAAGCCTGCTTCACCTGTGCCATATCAGGCTTGATCATCCAACCCTGCTCCTGCTTTCTCCCAATATCTTGTGATCTCTTTAGCCCTGAGTACAGTATCTACTACCTCAAAAACATTGAATGTTTTAGCCACCCCTACTTAGTGTGACAGAATTCCACTGGCTCACCACTTTGAATGAAGGCATTTCTTCTTCTTGCAGTCCAAAATGATCTACCCAGTATCCTTAGACTGTGATCCCTGGTTTTGGACTCTCTGGCCACTGGGAATATTGTTCCTGCATTTACCCAGTCTAGCCCTGTTAGAATTTGAGGCTTCTGAGATTCCTCCCCTCCCCCCACCCCACCCCAAGCGTTCTTCACACTCCAGTGTATCTGACCTAATCCATTTAGTTTCTCTTCAGACTCCAGTCTTACCACTCAGGAATTCGTGAACCTTCATTGCATTCCCACTATGGCCAGACCATCAGTTTCCCTTATTAGGAGACTAAAACTTTGAACTATATTCCAGGTGTGACCTCTCAAAGTGCTGTACACTTTCAGCAAGACGTCCTGCTCCAAGGTCCTAGCCTATCTCTCTCCTTTTGTCACAAAAGGGGGCGGCACGGTGGCACAGTGGTTAGCACTGCTGCCTCACAGCGCCAGAGACCCGGGTTCAATTCCCGACTCAGGTGACTGACTGTGTGGAGTTTGCACGTTCTCCCCGTGTCTGCGTGGGTTTCCTCCGGGTGCTCCGGTTTCCTCCCACAGTCCAAAGATGTGCAGGTCAGGTGTATTGGCCATGCTAAATTGCCCGTATTGTTAGGTAAGGGGTAAATGAAGGGGTATGGGTGGGTTGCGCTTCGGCGGGGTGGTGTGGACTTGTTGGGCCGAAGGGCCTGTTTCCACACTGTAAGTAATCTAATCTAATCTAATCTAATCTAAAAACTGATTTATCTGTTCATACATGTTTTAGGGAGGTTGCTGCATGCAACATATTTATTGACTTTCTAACGCTTCTATAGTGACTAATCAAAAACTACTTGTGTTTGAAGACTTTGTAATGATAAAAGGTGTTTTATAAAATGTAAGTTTTCCTTGCTTTACAACCAGATGACACTTATTGCTGTTTTGAAATATATGTGAAAGTTGTTTTTTATCGAGATGTGCCAACGATACTGATTTTTGACTATCCAGCTTTCTAATGCACTTTTTCTCCAGAGGGGGAAGAAAATATGTTCTTGCTCATAATTTGATTCTCCATGTAGCCAGGAGAAAGGTGAGGACTGCAGAAGCTGGAGATCATAGTCAAGAGTGTGGTGCTGGAAAAGCACAGCAGGTCAGGCAGCATCTGAGGAGTGGGAGAATTGAAATTTTGGGCATAAGCCCTTCATCAGGAGTCAGGAAACACTTGTCACTGCACTGTGTCCAACACAGCAAACACTGAATATGTAGTGGTAAGCGCTGGCGCTACCTCACACTGAATAACTTCCATCTTTTCTTCACCAGTGAATTTTGTTTGGTGTGTGCTATGGTCCATTTTAGGATTCTCTCATTTTTGCCCCACCTTCAATTTTGTTGCCCCAGTGTGTGTATTTTATATTCCTATCATAGTCTCAAGGTTTCAATGGGACTGTTCTCTATCATCTCTTTAAGACTGTCTTAAAGCTCTATCTAATTGACCAACATTAAGTCATCAATCCTGTTATTATTCTACCTTAGCATCATGGTCTCAGGGTGTTAGGACCACTAAGCATAGTTTAAATTACAGGTGCTATATAAGTTCAAGTTTGCTCAGGATACTAAATTTTCAAACGTTTGGTGGTGGTAATTTTATGCTCAGTAATGGTTTGTATCAGATTGAAACTTCAGATAACTTCATTTGTTTAATTTTGGATTTAAAAACACTTTACTTTCCACAAAATTCTTAACTTTCTCCACTTGGAGCTGGAGCACATTCTATTAATGCAGCGTTATTATAGCACATTTTAGGCATTTCCCTCTACTTTGAGTACCATGACTAAAGGATCACCTGTGCATCTATCTCCTTGCAACAATGCAACTTTTATCAATATCAAAGCAATTGACTTAATACAGAAGTAGTATTAGTTAGAAATTCTTTATATGAAGTCAGGTGAACAACTTCCGGGACCTTTAGTGATTTTAAAAAGTAATGTTCCATTTGCTTTTCTTTTTTTTCTGGATGGAGTCTAGAGAGGAAACGGGGGGGGCGGGGGGAGGTGTTTGCTATGAAGAAAGCAGGATAGTTATGAAACTACTTTTAGTCTCATTTGTTTTCTCACATGAAGTATCTTGCATTCAAATGGGGGAAACCTAAACACGAAAGTGTACCCATATTAGAATTTCAAAACTACAGTTGATGTGTGACAGACTACATTTTATCATGCACCTTGTCTTTTGACATCAATGAAATGGTCATAAATCCCTATTTACAAGGCTGATGTTTCTTTTGAAATAGCGCACAAAGATGTTTTTTCTTGCAAAGAAATAATCCATTCAGTTACACTGCTGACACATGCAGAACCTATTGTAAGGTTCATTTTAATCATAAACAAAAGTGAATCAGGCTTTCCCATTTTTCTGCCTTTTTGCTTCACTGAATTTTTCTAGTACAGTGGAATTTTTTATTTGGCATCTTTTACTTTATAATGTGGGTTACCTGTTCAAGAGACTTTGTATTATGCCAGTCTGAGAGCTCAAACTGCAACTTTGTTAAAACATTTTGTTTTGAGTAAAATTTAGTCAAAGCTTTTCATCTTGTACTCATCAGGACAATTTGTAAGAAACGCCAATTTGAAGGGAAATAACAACATTCATAATGTATGAGAAGACCATGTTGATTGGTGAATGGACTTTGTTAGCAGTGGTGTCATGATGAATGCACCAGTTAGATGACTGATGTTTTGATGCTAGGCTTGGTTAAAAGTTAAACCAAGCAAATTGGCTCTGGTCTTTGTATCGCACAACAAATCAGTCTGAGAATGGTTGTCGCTTGTTTTTTAGATTAGATTACAGTGTGGAAACAGGCCCTTCGGCCCAACAAGTCCACACCGATCCGCCGAAGCGAAACCCACTCATACCCCTACATTTACCCCTTACCTAACACTACGGGCAATTTAGTATGGCCAATTCACCTGACCTGCACATCTTTGGACTGTGGGAGGAAACCGGAGCACCCGGAGGAAACCCACGCAGACACAAGGAGAACATGCAAACTCCACACAGTCAGTCGCCTGAGTCGGGAATTGAACCCGGGTCTCTGGCGCTGCGAGGCAGCAGTGCTAACCACTGTGCCACCGTGCCGCCCACAGTATTTTGTTGAATACTTGGGGCGGGGGTTTTGTGGTACAAAGATAGGAGCCATGAGGTCTGAGTTCAAGTCTCACATGCTCCAGAGGTGTCATATAATATTTCTGAACAGGTTGATTAGAAAATATAGCATTAGTCTAACTGGTCAATATCAGCATGTGGCCTGCATACACTTGAAGCCATATTATATCTCAAATTATAATTTGGCTAACCCCTCATGTCCAAGTTTCTCCTCATTTTCATGCAAGATATTTCCAGTCAAATATAACTTGTCTGCATATGTTTCCTGCAAGTAGAGGGCCCTGTGTGTTGATAAGTAACTTGGTATGTGCAAGTGGGCCGTTCTGCCAGCTTGGCTGACAATTGGTTTCAGTGTAATTCTTAGGTAAAAACAATAACTGCAGATGCTGGAAACCAGAGTCTAGATTAGAGTGGTGCTGGTAAAACAGAGCAGTTCAGGCAGCATCCGAGGAGCAGGAAAACCTGATGAAGGTCTTTTGCCCGAAATGTCGATTTTACTGCTGCTCGGATGCTGCCTGAACTGTTGTGTTTTACCAGCACCACTCTAATCTAGACTTCAGTGTAATTCTTGCCATGTGCTGGATTATTTAGCAAATGTTGTCCCATTGTGGAACCCAATCTAATGTTGGCCATCTTTTCAGCAATTTTGAGCAAGTTCTGTATTACCAAAAATGCAGTTGTATCTTGTGACTTGAACTACAGTGATATAGTACATTTCATTTAACGATTTTGTTGCAAGGACATTGTTGACTCTAACTATCATAATTTGAAGAACAATAAATAGTTTTAAATCTTCCAATTTTGTTTGTATCTTTGAGCCTGATTGTTGGGTTGCCTGTATTATTCATCAGGTAGTGAAAACCAAACCAACTGTTGCTATCACTCTGCACTTCGATTTGTAAGTAGAGGTTAATTTAAGAATCAAGATTAGAGTTGTGCTGGAAAAGCACAGCAGGTCAGGCAGCATCCAAGGAGCAGGAAAATTGTGCTTTCCCTGCTCCTTGGATGCTGCCTGACCTATGTTTTTCCAGCAATACTCTAATCTTGACGCTAATCTCCAGCATCTGCACTACCCACTTTCACCTCATTAATTTAAGAATGATTTAACTTCTTGAAAGTTACAAAACTTTCAGTTAATTTTCTTGGAGTTGCATTTTTAATATGGAAGTTTGAGAAATCATTAAATTATATAGCACCATACTGATCTATGACTTTTTAGTACAGTGAATACCATCACTGAATAGGGCAAAATTGAGCCATGGCCCTCCCACATGCCTCATTGTTAAGGCAATTGAGAGAGCAAATTTCTTGGATTTACACCAATTTACTTGACAAATCTGCTTATTCTGAAAAATTAACACCACCAAGTAAACTTATTTTAAATTCACAAACTCCGATTGTTGACAAATCCACAGGTCGGAATGAATTGTATCCCAAGCTGCTTAAGGGGAATGAGGGAAGGAAATTACATTGGCTCTGACCCAAATTTTTACTTCCCCCACCCCTGACCCCAGCTGAAGGACAGCTAGTGTGGTTTCACTTTTCGAGAAGGATGGTGGTAGTAAACCAGGAAATTACAGACCAATGAGCGTTTCACCAATGACTGGGAAGCTAATATTGGTGAAGATTGTGAAGGAGAGAATTAATCTCCCCTTGGAAAAGCAAGATTTGATCTGGGATAGTCAGCATGACCTTCCTCAGATAAAACCCAACTGCCCTGTGGTAATTTAATGCCTCTTGCATCTCCTCCAAACACTTTCAATTTCTGAATGAAGTTATTAAAAGAAACAGACAACAAGTAGTTCCCATTAGGTAATTGAGATGGTTATGCCTACAGAACTAAGATCACTCCAGGGAATGATTTAAGGACTCTGTATTCTGTTTTGCTGCAACAATTTGAAAAAAAAAACACACTGAAGCAATTTAATAAGCTAATTGGAATTCCTTCACAAATTGCAAATTTGAACTTTATATGTACATGCAGCTTTTAATCATCTTGATGACTACCTCTTTTGTATTCTAGCAAGGCTACTGGAGTAAACAGTATGCTCTTTGGAATAAAGGAATCTCTTATTGTCAAATTTGAAGTTTCATGCCTAATTCTTTTTCAAGTGAATGCTTGTGTGAAGGAAAGCTGGACAACCTTGTTTCAACTTTTGCACTGTCCAAAAAGTTGAGGCAGTATTTTTAAAGCCTGTCTGGATATTTTCACAGGCGTAACAGTGCCAAATTGTTTTCAACTGTCTGTCTGGTTTTGATTGCTGCTTTGGAAGTGGGAAAAATGGTGTTCAGCATTGGGCCTTACTCTGATTAAAAATTAACTTTAAAGATCTTTTACTAATGCTAGACATTCCAGTTGATCCTAGATATCTTCAAGTGGGAAAGATTTCAACACCCAGTGTTTCTAGAGTACAGGTTAACTTGTAAGGAATAAAGCTATCCAATTTCAGGCTAATAGGAAGAACAGATAGGGCCAGGTTAATGAACACAGTGGGACTGGCAGTTGGAGTGTGTGTATTTTCAAGCAAGGAGTGTAACCAGTAAGGCAGTTGAGCTCAGCCTGGATTGGCATATGCAACTACAGTGTTGTAGCCAATACAGAAACTCAGTTGAGAGAAGATCAGGACTTTGGGGCAGCACAAGTGTGCTGCCTCTCCGTGCCAAGAACCTGGGTTCGATTCCACCCTGGGATGACTCTGCAAACTCCACACAGGCATTCTCCCCATGTCTGCGTGGGTTTCCTCCGGGTGCTCCAGTTTCCTCCCACAGAACAAAGATATGCAGGTTAGGTGGATTGGCCATGCTAAATTGCCCGTAGTGTTCAGGGATGTATATAGGTTAGGTGTATGAGTCAGGGGTAAATGTAAGGGAATAGGTCTGCATGGGTTGCTCTTCAGAGGGTTGGTGTGGACTTGGGCCGAAGGGATTCTAATTCTTATTCTGTAAACTAGCAGGAGATAGAACCGAGCATAGAATGATATAAAGCAACAACAGGGTTTTTGCAGTGCGTGATTTTTAACTTCCCCTCTTATTGACTGGGTCACTCAATGTCCAGAAGTAAGATGGTGCAGCTTTATCTGCATCCAGGAAGGACTCTTGAAACAATATGTAAATAGTCCAACGAGAGAAAGAGTGGTATTAGACTTTTGTATTCGGGGATGAGCTTAGCCAGGTGAATGAAGTTTCCGTGGGAGAGCGTTTTGGGATCAGCGATCATAAGATAAGCTTGGTCCTTGGGTGAAAGTGCCAAATTTGGGGGAGAGCTAATTACAAGTGTCTTGCAGGAACTGGAGAAATTTTAGATTGGGGGGAGAGGGCGTCAGCTGTTTGAGAGCAAATCCACATCTGATATGTGGGAATCTTTTCAAGGTCAGGTGATCAGAGTTCAGGACCAGTATGTTCTCCTGAAAATGAAAGATAAAGATGGCAAGATTCAGAAACCCTGCATGATGAAACTTTGGGAGTTTAGTCAGAAAGGAAAAGGAAGTGCATATAAGGTTCAGGCAACTGAAATCAGGCAAGGCCCTTGCAGGGGAAAAGCAGCAGGAAAGAACTTAGGAGGATGAAAGGAGGCCATGCACTGTTCTTGCCATGTAGGATTAAGGACAATCCCAAGGCATTTGTTTTTAGGAGCAAATGGGTAGCTAGGGAAAGGGCAGGTTGACTTAAGGACAAAGGGAATTTGTGAGGAACCAGAGGAAGTGATGTCCCTGAATGCTTACTTTGCATCAGTATTCACCAAGGAGAAGGACCTGGATGATGTGTTTAGGGAGGGGTATGTTGATATTAAGGGGAGGAGGTGCTATTGGGTGTCTCAAAAAGGAAACGTTGATAGATCCCATCAAGCCCTGGGGATTTATTGTGAGATACCTTGGGAGGAGGTTGCTGGGGCCTTGATAGAAATCTTTAGATCCTCTTTCAGCACAGCCAAGGTCCCAGAAGATTGGAGAATAGCCAAATTTGTTCCTTTTTATCGTGTCATGTATCACAGAAACAGACCCTTCAGGCCAACTTATTATGCTGACCATACATCCCAGTCTGACCTAGGCCCATATCCCTCTAAGCCCTTCCTATTCATGTACCCATTCAGGTGCCTCTTTTAAATGTTGTCATTGTGCCAGCCTCCTCCACATCCTCTAGCAGTTTGTTCCATGCATACTATCCTCTGTGTGAAAAAGTCTACTCCTCCAGTTCTTTCCCCTCTCATCTTAAACCTGTGCCCTCTAGTTTTGGACTCTCCCACTCCAGGGAAAGGATCTTGGCTATTCACCTTCTCTATGCCCCTCATTATTTTATAAAACTCTATAAGGTCACCCCTCAGCCTCAGCCTATTCAGCCTCTTCCTAAAGCTCAAACCCTCCAGTCCTGGCAACATCCTTGTAAATCTTTCTTTCTGCGCCCTGTTAAATTTAACAGCATACTTCCTACTTTTAAGAGGAGTAACCAGGATAATCCAGGAAATATACAGGCTAGTTAGTGGCAGGGACATAATTGGAGAAGGTTCTTCGAAATGTAAAAATGTGTGTGTTATATTAGCAGGATATAGATCAGTTGAAAAGATGGATGGAGAAATGTTGGTTTATTCTGGACAACTGAGGTGGTACATTTTGGGAGGACAAATGCAAAAAGAAACTACAGTAAATGGCAGGACCCTTAGCACTGATATAAAGAGGGACCTTGGTATGCAAGTCCATAGCTCCCTGGAAGTGGCAATGCAAGTGGATATGATAATGAAAGTATGGTATGCTTGCCTTCATCGGTTGGGGCATTGAATAGAAGAGTTGGCAAGTCATGTTGCAATTGTATAAAACTTTAATTAGGCTATATTTGGAGGAGTATTGCGTAGTGGTCTGGTTGCTACACTATAGGATGGATGTGGAGGCTTTGGAGAGAGTGCAGAAAAGATTTACCAAGAGGACGCCTGGATTGGAGTGTATTAGCTAGAAGGAGAATTTGGACAAACTTAAATTGGTTAACATTGCCTCACAATGCCAGGAACCTCTGTTTGATTCCCGGTGACTGTGTGTAGTTTGCACCTTTTCCTCTGGGTGCTCTGGTTTTCTCCCACAGTCCAAAGACATGCAAGTTAGGAGGATTGGCCATGTTAAATTACCCACAGTATCCAGGGATGTGCAGGTTAGATGGCCTAGCTACAGTAAATGCAGGACTACAAGATTGGGATGGAATGCTGTTCAGAGGATTGGTGCGGGACTTGATGGGCCAATGCACTATAGGGATTCTATAGTGGGCAACAGGATAGAAGTATATAAAATTGAGGCATGGATAGTCGAGCCTTTTTTTCCCAGGGCAGAAATATCAAATACTAGAGGGCACAGGTTTAAGGTGAGAGGAGGGAAGTTTAGTGGAGAAGTGCAAGGGAAGTTTTCAAAACAGAAGGTGGTAGGTGCCTGGAATATGCTGCCAGGGGATGTGGCAGAAGCTGATACAATAGTAATAGACATTAGGCAGACATATGAACAGAGCAGAGGGATACGGAGGCAGGCAGATGGGATTAGTTTAAAACGGCATCATGGTCTGTGTTGACAGTGCGAAGAACCTGTTTCTGTGCTGTTCTGGTCTGTGTCTATAGAATGATGTTACTGAGGTGGCAGGGGGAGGGAGGAGAGATTTGGCATTTCATGTCTGTTTTATGTTACTCTGAAACAGCAAATTGTCCCAATAACCTAAATTGAATCTGAACCTGAGAATACTTCCTCTCTCTTATCCATTCCACTAAATCTGCACAACATTTCTGCCACCTTTTTAGATATGATATTCTGCTACTACTTTGCAAAAGATAAAATGCATTTTTTATTACTTTTCAATGTTTTTAATTAAATATACATTATAATGAAGACAAATTCAAAATATTGTGATTGCTTTTTAATTTGGGTAATTAGTGCGAAGAGAGAAAGGGACAGTCACTTGATGTTTTGCTCATTTTGAAAAAAGCAGTGTTCCTTTTTTGACCCCTCTTTGTACGTGGCTTTACTTACCAGTTAAGAGAGTTTCAACATGGGGTGTTTATCATTCTATGCAAGCTTCAGTTTCATTCTTGGCAAATGCTGGTCAGAACCATCCTGGCAATCGAGGGTTTTGCACATATGAAAAATAACATGACATGCAAGTTCCATCTCATAAGTGAAGAATAGATTTTCTTAATGATCTACAGATGTTTGCTGTAAATCTGCAGACAGTCTAGAATTTCACAATATTTTCATTATAAACTCATGCAAAATAAAATGATAGTTGAAGGGTTTTCAAGTTGCACTGACTAATAAAGAAGCTGTGAAATTTGATATTTGCATCCCAAGTGAACTGTGACCATTTTGTGGTTGAAATCAGTATCTTGCACATACAAGTAGAAACATTTCATTTCTACAATTTTGGAAATGGTTCATTATCATGGCTTACAATAAACATCTGAATAAAACTCTTTCATTCTGTTAACCCTGCAATTTCTGCTTCCCCTCTATAGTAAACATGTGCATTTGTTGCTAGTGACATTCAGAGACATAGGTAGAGAACCCTTTTCCTAAACACACTATCAACAGCCCAGATGATCACATCCATCCATTATCGGGATTCTGGACATTTGTTCCTTAGGATGCACTTCCTCAAAATGCTTTTGAAAATTGAAACTTTTTTACTTTGAGTAGTCTTCCTCTTGGATGTGAAGGTCGTTTATTTTTGATCTTTATGCAGTTGGTGAATGGTAGTGGTTCATAAATCCAAAGATGTGCAGGTCAGGTGAATTGGCCATGCTAAATTGCCCATAGTGTTAGGTGCATTAGTCAGGCGTAAAATATAGGGTAGAGGATTGGTCTGGATGGGTTACTCTTCGGAGGGTCAGTGTGGACTTGTTGGGCCCAAGAGCCTGTTTCCACACTGTAGGGAATCTAATTTTTAAAAAAATCATGGATCTATGAAAATGGATTTGATTTGTTTCTTGCAGCAGTGGTACTTTCCATTATTGGGAAGACTAGACTTTTTCCCAAGTGTTTTTAAAGGTTTAATGCCCTAATCCCACTCTGATCCAGGTAAATAAATAAGAAATGCTGCCAAAATTTTATCTAAACAGCAAATCCTGGTTCCACGGGAGCCTTTTATCGCTGCAGTTTTCCCTATGTGCTTACACAATACATCTTTCTGAAAATATTTGCAAATGTAGAAGCAGCAAGTTTTTGGTTTCCATTTTAAAAGTAGTGCACATGTATCAATTGTGTAATTACTTTTGATTTCATAATTTTGTGTGTAGTGAGAAAACAGGTTTGCTGAATTAGAATGAATTTGTCAATGTCTCTAATTTACCATTGAGCCCGGCGAAACTAAATGTTTGCTTTGAACTTTTTTATTCAAGTTGGGAAGTTTGTTTTTAAAGTGATAACTTATTGGTATTTCTGGAGGGTTTATCAAACCAGTAACAAATTTTCAAACTATTTTTAATTTAAACTGAACTGACTAGAGCCAGCAATGTTAATGTAAGAACTGTTCGAGCTGCTTTACTAGTATGAGAATTGTGACCTTTCTATAAGGCAGATGTTGGTAATATTTGGACTTTTCACAAATGTGTTCAATTAAGTTTTTTTATCTCTTGTGTACAACACAGCTGAGAGGGCTCTTGTCATGCAGTGGTAGTATCCTTAAACCTGGGCTGGGAGGCCCAGGTTCAAGTTCTACCTGCTGCAGAGGTATGTTTTCTTTTCTCTGAGCAAGTTGATGAGAAAAATTAATGTTTTCAAAAAAAGACAAGCAGACTCTCGGGGGTCCTCTTGTGGTGCAATGGTAGTGTCCCTACCTGTGATCCTGGAGACCTGGATTCAGTCCCAACAGCTCTAGAGGTATGTAATAACATAAAGAGAAATTGCTGAAGAAACTCCACAGGTCTGACATCTATGGAGAGAAAGCAGAATTAACGTTTCTGGTCCAGTGACCCTTCAAACACAAAACAGTTTTTTTTTGGTTGTTTATGTAATAACGTCTGTCTTGAAGTTGATTAGATAATAAGCAGCTGACATCCCAGTTCATATCTGTGGCATTTTCTTGTGTAGGAAATCTTCACATAAATTCAGCTGTGCAGCATTATCGTGTTTCTTTGGAGCTTGTGTTATAGGTGGTAATGGGTTTGGAAAGGTTAATGTTGTACACTGCATTATCTCCATCCAATTTGAAGCCAGTCTTGGCTGAGCAAGTCAGGAGAGTGGGTCTTGAAGAGGACAGGAGTCAGCCATACCTCCAACAGCACTGGCTAGTTCATTGTTACTGATGTACTGGTGCCTAATTGTTGTCCTGTAATAAACTATAAAATTCAGGTCGTGCTGCCTCCACCTCTGTATAAACCCTTAAAACCAGTCAAAGAAAGAATGATGTAATACCCGCAAATAGTATAGTCACTTCTTGCAATACTCAGTTAGAAAATAACAATGATCCTAAAGCTTGGGCAGAATTCAGTGTTATTACTGGGTCAGTATGTAATTGGGTGGGTATACTGTGAAGCTTTATTGTCCAGTAGCCTTTTTTTAAAAAAAACCTGTGAGTAAACTGCTGTAATTGAGTTTTCACTCCAGATTTATACTATTTATACTTGGTTGAAATAGAGGTTTTGCCTCCTGACTTTCACAGCTCACTGATATTCCAGGGGAGTTTTGTACTCAAAATTGTGATCTGTCAGAGAATGTGATTTATTAGAGTTGGAGATCGGTCAGGATTTGGTTCCCATGATGCTAGGCTACCTCTCCCAAGAGTTGGATAATGGATTGGGGGGGGGAGTTTCCTATCTTCAGTGTCAAGATTTCCCATTAGCTTTAAAAAAAAAAGCAAATTTGGACGTGTATCCTTTGGGAGATAGTATAGAGCTCTGTGACTTCCATTTAAATCCTAGAGCCAGGACTGAATTCTGGCCTGCTTAGATAATAGTTATCAAGCGCCTCATTTATTCACACCCCACAGCTAGCAAGTGGGATTCCTGCACCATGTCTTTCCACACTATAACTTAATTAGTAATATGGGAATGCCTGGCTTGCAAATGTATAGCTTGCAAACGTATAAACAGCTACTTTCTATTGTCTGGCATTGTGTACAAATCAACTTATGAACTTAAGGATAGAACCCACTTGCAACCCAGGGACAGTGTGCAATTGTCTTGATGCCAAGCAAGTCTCTTCTGACACCTCCCTGCCATTGTGCCCATTATTGGCGCCATTAAATTCTGGTCAGAAAATGCCATAACAAGAAAAGCTGAGGGTTTCTGTTTTTGCTATATCTGAGCGCATATATTTTCATTTACAACTGCTCGAAAAACAAAGTACTTCGGGAGGCAATTCAAGCGTCACAATTCTTGTGTTTGAAGCATTTTGCTCTTTCCAAAGTTGTTATAAAACGCTGTACTGACCTTCAAAAATATATCTGCAAATGACATTTGAAATATCGACATGAAAAATGTCAAAATGATAAAACCTTACTGAACTTTGGGCTAAATGTAGACTGTATCAAATGTTTACAACAGCTGTGCAACTTTAGATAATGAAGATTTCCTTTTGATTCTGTGAAAGGATAACCATACCATGGCATTACAAACCTTGTGTTTCAAGAAAAATGAGTTTGAAATGTAACCAAAAACGTGATGGGAGCTGCTTTCAAACCATTCAATCAGTCTTTTGACAGCACTGCTTCTGATTTGGCTTCACCCTTCCATGTGTTTGAAGCCTGTTTTCCCACTGGTTTTAAGCAGGTCATTGTTACTTACCTTTAGTCTTAACATTCTCAAGTCCTATTCCGTCTTAAACCAGTCTCCTAACTCCCAATTTCAGATTGCCCCCTTCCCATATATAACTATCGTATTTGGGATTGGCTGGCTGCTGATTGTCAGCATCAGCATTCAGTCCAATTTATATATGTTTAAAAACTTGTACTAATTTTCTGACTTCTGCTCATCCATTCTTTTATATCTTAAACTGTGACATGGCCAAATAGTTATTTTCCTCTGAAATTTACGATAATATTCAGTGCTCTAATTTTTTTGTATTTCTAATTGGGTCTGTTTCTTGCCTAATTTGCTTGCTTGGATATTGTAATGGATATATTGTATTATTTTCATTGCTGTATAATTCTCCATCCTATTTAACCACATTGGAAGGTCCCTACCTCCCCATTTTGAATTGTGTGTTTCTCAAGTGTTATAGGATCCACTGAAGCAAATGAATCATTACAAGCTGCAGATGCCTGCTAATAAACTTCAAATAGATTGTCATGCACAGAAATAAGCCAAGGAAAATGTTAGGGATGGATCATGAGAGACTGATTTGAATTTTCACATCTGTCTTAATCTTGGCCAATTTTAAATTTAGTTCCATGTGGCCAGTGCCTCATGAAGATGAGGGATTAAGAGAAGAAACACAGGATAAATTAAATTTCGAGATTCGAATAGGACACAAAGCCCTCTCTGCAGTGTTGGTAGTCATCAGAATAATAGGGTTCGTCAAGAAGGGATTCCAAGTCTGATCTGAATGAAGTGTTCCTCCTTTTTCTTAAAAATAAACCAAGGCATTGAATGACCTTTTAGAGAAGCTATTCTGTACTGAATATGGCAGTAGAATTACTGTGCATAATGCCCAGGGAGCAAGTTGATTCAGTATTTTTATACACATTTCCAACAATTTAATTGAGCAATTTAATAATGCCTTGCAGATGTGAAAGATTTTTTCTAAATCCCAAATCTCTTGTTCTAGTTTCCATATGCCTTTTTCTATTTATAGTATTCATCTTGAACTTCAGTAACACAGCTCTTTGAAAGCTACTAGATTTCTTTAAAAATTAAAGCTTTAGGTTTGCCTTAGTAGTCTAAAGCCATAATCAAACCCTCACCAGACTGAACTTCTAAGAACCCTTGAATATGTGACTGACTAAATAGCTGATTCATCTAATGTTTTCAGTTAATGTGGAGCAGAGTGTAATTAAAAATGAATGATAATTTGCAATATTTGCATTTCTTTATTCATTTGTAGCCAACTGGTTCCTTTTTGACTCAGCAGGACTACACAAAATAATTTGGACAGTGTAGGAAAGCTTTAACTCGCGTTACATATGTGCTCAAGTAATGCATTTGTGTTGAGTTGTCAGAGTCAATGGCAATTGGCTGAATTTAATCTGTATAGTTTAATTAGAAATGAGCAGAGTGTAGATGTCTGCATTGTTTCCTTTGATCACCAATATATATATATATTTTTTTTAAAAAGTCCTTGCATGAAATGAGGCGGAGCAACTTTGCAAACTTCCCTGTAGGTATTGATGTACTACTTTTAAAGCCAACTCTACTTTGGGGTTGGAAGAGGAGTGCTTAGCAAGAGCGCTTTAACTGTTGTCAGTGTGCGGCACACTTGTCAAATTTGTAGATTTTAATTTCATTGTCAGACTTACTCAGCAGCAGTCTTGCTTCTGAGTTTGAAATAGTTCAAGGCCCACCCATGCTAAACTGAAAATGAACAACCAAATATCTCTCAAGTTAACTCCTTCAGCTGATCTATGCAGATTTATTGAACAAGTATTTTGCAGTGCAGTAGATTAAGGGGGCCATTTGCAATGTTATAAAAAACATACCTATTTTGCAGCAGTTGTTTACTGGACACTAGTGAAGCGGTAAGAAGTATGTAAATGTGATTTTACAGTGGAATCTTCACAACAGAAAAGGAGGACTTTCAGCCCACTGCCAGCTCTGAAGGACCAGCTAGCTAACTTTTTTACTCAGGCCTTCTCCATATAATTACCTACCCTTCTGAATGTTTCATTTGAATCTTTCTCAACCATACTCTCCAGCAGTGCATCTGCATTCTTAGCTACTCATTGTATTTTTAAAAGCAATTTCTACTCAATGTGCAACTGGGCCAATTACTGTCTATTTAAATATTTTTGTATTTAGTAATTCACTGTATGTAGATCTTGTCTGGACTAGCATTTATTGCCCTCTTGAACTGCTATACATATTGAGCTATGAACACACCCAAGGTGCAATTGAACCAGAGTTTGAGGTAAGTGGGGTCTTGGGGAAGAGAGTTTGAGGGGTTCGATCCAATAACATTGATGGAATGGTGAGAGTTCCAAGATAGGATGGTGTGTCTCCCAGCGGAGAACTTTCCCTCCACACTCAAGGTAGAGGTCATAGGATTGGAAGGTGATGTTGGAGTCTACTGAGTTGGCACAGTATATCTTGTACAGTACACACTGCTGCTCCTGTGTGCATTGGTAGTGAATATTAAAGGTATCAAATGGGATACCTATAAGCAGTTTTAGATGATGTCAAGCTGCTTGAATATTGTTGGAGTTGCCCAGTCAGGTAATTGAAGCATTGTGGCTGTTAAATTGCATGTCAGTAAGTACAAAAGTGATCTAGGTCGCAAGCAGTGGGTTTGGATTACCTCCAGTTTATGGCTGGTAAAATGTGGGAGACTAAAAGTGTATTTATTCATTTGTGGGACCGGAGAGTCGCTAGCTGAGCCAGAGTTTATTGCCCATCTCTAATTGCCCTTGAACGTGGTGATGGTGAGCTGCTGCCTTGAACCACTACTATTGTGTACTGTGGAGACACCCACAATGCCCTTTTAAAAGGGAATTTCAGGATTTTGGCCCAGTGATGATAGTGACCATATTTCCAAGGTAAGATGGTGAGAGGCTCGGAGGGGAATTTTCAGCTGATGGTGTTCCAACTATCTGCTGCCTTTGACCTTCTATGTGGAAGATTAAGTCATAAGATAAGAGCCCTTGGTGTTAGAGATAGTATCTTGGTGTGGATAGAGAATTGGCTGATGGACAGAGAACATTGATTTGGGTCAGGATAAAGGGTCTGTTTGGGTAGGCAACCTGTAACCAATGGATTTCCATGGAGATCAGTGCTGGCACTGCAACTGTTCCCAATATATCGTAATGACGTTGAGCAGTGAGGTGAATGTACTGCAGTGAAATTTACAGGTGACCCAGAATTAGTTGGGAAGGCAAGTTGCAAAGGGGATACAAATGGTTTAGAGAGAAATTGATAAGTTACATAAGGGGTTGGGGATGGGGGGGGAATGTTGACAAATGTTCTGTGGGAAAGCCTGAAGTTCATTTTGGAAGGGAGAACAGAAGAGTATTGTTTAAATCGAGAAAAACTACTGAAAGCTGCAACACAAAGGGACTTGGGCATACTTGTGTGCAAAACACAAAGTTAGCGCTGGTGAAGCAGGTAATCAGGAAGGCACAAGGATATTCACCCTTTTTTTTTATCCCCAAGAGGGTGGAGTATAAGAATAGGGAACTCTTGCTGCAGCTGTACAAGGTGCTGATGAAACCACATCTGGAGGACAGTGAGCAGTTTTGATCCTTATTTAAGGTAAGTTGTCATTTTGTTGGAGGAAGTTCAGAGAACGTTCACTACGTGATCCACGGTGTGGAAGAAAGACTTTTTAAATAAGCAAAGATTTAACCAGGTTGGGATTCGATTCACTGCAGTTTAGAAGAGTGAGGGGTGATCTCATTGCAATAGAATTCTTGAGGGGCTTCACAGGGTAAATGCTGAGAGAATGGTTCCCCCTCATGGACCAGAGGCCATTGTCTCAGGGGAAGCAAAGGTGTGTTAGTTTAAGACTGAGGAGGAATTTCATTTGACAGTTGAATCCTTGGAGCTCCTTGCCACAGAGGGCTGTGAGGCAAAGTCCTTGTGTAATTTAAGGCTGATGAATTCTTGATCAGTAGTGGAATGGAGGGGTATGGGGCAAACGCAGGCAAGGGTATGTGAGGGATGCAGAATCACTTGTGGAGTCGCAGGTAGATAAGATAGTGAAGGTGGCATTTGGTATGTTTTCCTTTATTGGTCAGAGTATTGAGTACAGGAGTTGGGAGGTCATGCTGCGGCTGTACAGGACATTGGTTAGGCCACTGTTGGAATATTGCATGCAATTCTGGTCTCCTTCCTATCGGAAAGATGTTGTGAAACATGAAAGTGTTCAGAAAAGATGTACAAGGATATTGCCAGGGTTGGAGGACTTTAGCTATAGGGAGAGGCTGAACAGGCTGGGGCTACTTTCCCTCGAGCGTTAGAGGGTGACCTTGTAGAGGTTTACAAAATTGAGGGGCATGGATAGGATAAATAGACAAGGTCTTTTCCCTGGGGTCGGGGAGTCCAGAACTAGAGGGCATAGGTTTAGGGTGAGAGGGGTAAGATATAAAAGAGACCTAAGGGGAACTTTTCCATACAGAGAGTGGTACGTGTACGGAATGAGCTGCCAGAGGATGTAGTGGAGGCTGGTACAATTGCAATATTTAAAAGGTATTTGGATGCATATATGAATATGCATATTTGGAGTATGGGTTTGGAGGGATATGGGATGGGTGCTGGAAGGTGGGACTAGATTGGGTTGGGATATCTGGTCGGCATGGATGGGTTGGACCGAAGGGTCTGTTTCCATGCTGTACATCTCTATTACTCTGACTCGACGAATGGACAAGCAGGATAGAGAGGTTAAATGGGCCTAATCTTATTTCTGTTTCCTTTGGTCTTCTGTAAGTGGTCATGGGTTTCGAATGTGCTGTCTAAAGATCATTGAACTCTGCAGTGCATCTTGCAGATGGTACACTTTGCTGCTACTGAGCATCTGTGGTGGAGGGAGTGGATGTGGGTTTGGTGTGAATCAAGTGGACTGCTTTGTCTTGAATGGTGTCAAACTTCGTGTTGCTGAAGCTGCAGTCATCCAGGCAAGTGGGCAGTATTCTGACCTCTGCATTGTAGATGGTGGGCAGGCTTTGGAGTGAGGAGATGAGCTATTTACTGCAGTATTCTTAGCTTCTGACTTGCTTTTGAAGCCACATTTTATACAGCAAATCCTGTTCAGTTTCTGGTCAATGGTAATTCCCACGATGTTGCTAGAGGATGATTCATTGGTAGTGCCACTGAATGTCAAAAGGAAATTTGCCTTTTATTGGGGAAGGTCATTATCTGGTGTTTGTGGTGCGAATGTTGTTTACCATTTTTTAAGCTCAAGCTTGGCTATTAACCAGATCTTGTCACATTTGGACTTGGAGAGCTTCAGTATCTGAGGAGTCAGGAGTGGGTGCTGAACACTCATGCAATCGTTGTGTCCATCCTCACTTCTGACTTGAGAGGGGCTATCATTAAAGCAGCTAAAGATGGTTGGGCCTAGGCCACTACCCTGAGGAATTCCTTTGGCGATGTCCTGGTGCTGAGGTAACTGACCTCCAACAACCACAAGCAGTAGAGAGTATTTCCAATGTTTCTCAATGACACAAGTTTCACCAGGGTTTTCTGATGCTGCCGTTGGTCAAATGGAGCCTTGAGGTCAAGGACAGTCACTCTTCAGCTCAACTAAAGTTTCTGCAGTGAATTAACTGACCAGGGTGAAGACAGGTGATGCTAGAGGTGGGAATGGACAGGCTTGCTGATGACATAAGAGATTGGTACTCGTATCTGCATCAAATATTGTGAATAAACCCGGCTTAATCTCAAACTGTTGTCAGGGAAGGGGGTGGAGCTGGTTGTGAAATGGAATTTGGAATGGGGACCGTCTTACTGATATTTAATTGAAGGGTCTGTTTAATCATCCAATGGTAAGTGTCAAATAAACAATCTGATTAGTTAGCAATGGTTGAGAGGTGAAGAAGTAGAGCCAGAGTGATCAGTGTATATTGAAAACTGTTTTATATATGGCTGTTGGACAACTGAGATTAATCATTTAACTGCACTTAGCTCGATAAAGTGTGAAATGCAGTTCCTTAACCAAATAAAAGTTGAGTTTCCTTTGCCACGTTTCACCACTGGTGAATTCATTTCTGATTGGAACCTTTTGTGGGTGACTAATTTCAATTATCCCCTTAATGACAGTATTCCCCCTGACCTGCATATTGAACAAAATGCTTGCTATTTTACGATTTATGTCCAGGTTTCTGCATATGTGGTGACAAATCTTAAATGAAGTGGAATTGGAAAAGAAATAGGGGACTTGTGCAAGGAGCTGATAAACCAGCATGGTAGTGACCCAGGGTAACATTTGGACAAGCCATAAGAGAGAATGTGGTGGTTTATCCAAAAAAAAGCTTTGCCATGTTTTCATGAACTGTATGAGTAGCAGTGCCAGTAAAATGACTGGGGTTTGTGCTGGAATGTGTTTACTACAAATCTTCCCATTAACATCTGATCAACGATGCTTTTTGTACTTATTCCATTGCAATAATGTAACAAAGTTTTCTGGGCAATCTGTGACAGTGGTTTTAAATCCAGCATTAACATGTTAATAGTTGGGGAAGTATTGACTTTTGGTAAGTATGCGACCAGCGCTTATATCCTCGAGGCTTGATTTGTTTGCATTCAAAATGAGAGGCTACATATTTCAGTGGCACGTGTAGTTGTTACGTTTTGTTAATGCAGTTTGGAATAATAGATTCATTTTGCTCCCTTGTATCATTTGAGTCCAAAGTGTCTCATTTGTGTCATGACTCTTTGTAAGTTGAAATTATTTTCTGCTGGTCACCAGTGTCTCAAAGTGCTTTACAGACAATTAAATGCATTTGTTGTACTGTCACCATAGTGTAAGAAATATGGCAGCTTGCACAATATGATAACAAAGATCTATTTTTGTAATGTTGATTTGACAACATTATCAAGGGTAGCAGGGATAATTCCCTTTGTTTTTTTTATGAAATGGTGCCACGGGATTTTCCAGCATCTCCCTAAGCAGTCGGATGAAATACCTTGGTTTAATGTCTCCATCTGAAATTAGACACCTCTGATAGAGCATTCTCAGCAGTGCACTGTAGGGTCAGCCTGTTTGTTAAAGGCCTGTTGTATAACTTGACCCAGAACCTTGTGATTCAAAGGCAAGAGTCCTACCAACTGAGTCATACTGGCACTCAAGCGTTAGGACCTTTTTTTAAAATAAGATTTTCAAATTTTCTTTGAATATAAATGTATGTTGTAGAATGATTTAAACTGCAATATTTTAGTATTTTTAGTTTGTAATTACTAATGCCAGATTATGGTTATGTTTTAAAGTCTGAACAGTCTAGATGTTTATTGCACAAAGTTGATGTGTACAAATTTAAATATTTTAGTCATTCCTGAGATGGTCCATCACTGGCAAGACCAGCATTTATTACCCATCCATAATTGTCCTTGGGAAGGTAGTGAGCTGCATGCTGTAAGTTAATCATAGAGGTGTACAGCACGGAAATAGACCTTTCGGTCCAACTCATCCATGCCAACCAGATATCCCAGTCCAATCTAGTCCCACCTGTCAGCACCTGTCATATCCCTCCAAACCCTCCTTATTCATATACCCATCCAAATGCCCTTTTAAATGTTGCAATTGAACTAGCCTCTACCACTTCCTCTGGCAGCTCATTCCATACAAGTACCACCCTCTTCATGAAAATGAACTAGAGGGCATAGGTTTACAGGTCCTGGGGATTTATTCACTTTTTATGCGTTTCAAGACATTCAGCACTTCCTCCTCTGTAATATGGACATTTTTCAAGATATCACCATCTGTTTCCCTACATTCTATATCTTCCATGTCCTTTTCCACAGTAAATACTGATGCAAAATACTCGTTTAGTATCTCCCCCCATCTCCTGCGGCTCCACACCAAAGGCCGCCTTGCTGATCTTTGGGCCCTATTCTCTCCCTTGTTACCCTTTTGTCCTTAATGTATTTTAAAAGCTCTTTGGATTCTCCTTAGTTCTATTTGCCAAAGTTATCTCATGTCCCCTTTTTGCCCTTCCGATTTCTCTCTCAAGTATACTCTTACTGCCTTTATACTCTTTTAAGGATTCACTCAATCTATTCTGTCTATACCTGACATATGCTTCCTTCTTTTTCTTAACCAAACCCTCAAATTCGTTAGTCATTCAGCATTCCCAACACCTGCCAACCTTTCCTTTCACAATAATAGGAATATACTTTCTCTGGACTCTTGTTATCTCATTTCTGAAGGCTTTCCATTTTTCAGCTATCTCTTTACCTGCAAACATATGCCCCCAATCAGCTTTTGAAAGTTCTTGCCTAATACCGTCAAAATTAGCCTTTCTCCAATTTAGAACTTCAACTTTTAGATCTGGTCTATCCTTTTCCATCATTATTTTAAAACTAATAGAATTATGGTTGCTCGCCCCAAAGTGCTCCCCCACTGACACCTCAGTCACCTGCCCTGCCTTATTTTTGCACCTTCCCTTGTAGGTACATCCACATGTTGAATCAGAAACTTTTCTTGTACACACTTCACAAATTCATCTCCATCTAAACCCTTAACACTATGGCAGTCCCAATCTATGTCTGGAAAGTTAGAATCCCCTACGGCAACCACCCTATTATCCTTACAAATTTGTTTCTCAATTTCCCTCTGACTATATAATACAATCCCAATAAGGTGATCATCCCTTTCTTTCAGTTCCACCCAAATATCTTCCCTGGATGTATTTCCGTGAATATCCTCCCCCAGTACAGCTGTAATGCTATCCCTTATCAAAAACACTACTCACACTCCTCTCTTGCCTCCCTTCTGTCCTTCCTGTAGCATTTGTAACCTGGAACATTAAGCTGCCCATCCTGTCCATCCTTGAACCATGGTTCTGTAATTGCTATGATATCCCACTCCCATGTTCCTAACCATGCCCTGACTTCATCTGCCTTCCCTTTTAGTTCTCTTGCATTGAAATAAATGCAGTTTAATTTCAGTCCTACCTTGTTGTCTGCTTTGTCCCTGCCTGCCCTGACTGTTTGACTCGCCTTTGTTCTCAACTGTACTGGTCTCAGATTGGTCTCTCCTCACTATCGCCCTGGGTCCCACTCCCACCTTAATAGTTTAGATCCTCCCGAGCTGCTCTAGCAAATCTCCCTGCCAGTATATGTTGTGAAAATTCATATTGCTGTTGATCAGAGCATTCCAGGATTTCGACCCAGTGGCAGTGAAGTTATATATTAGTGTTAAGATAGAATCTTGGATGGCATCTTCAAGAGGCTGGACTGGTCCTGTTGTCCTTGTAGATGGTGTCTGTTTTGTCAGGAAGACAGTCTAAAAGATCTCAATGGCAGTCTGCACTATAAGATGCTGTGTGTCAGTAATGAAGGGAATAAATGCTGGTGGTGGATGGTTGCCAATCATGCTTTTTGTCCTGGATGGTCTTGAGCTTGTGTTGTTGGAGTGTGTTCATTCAAGCAAGTGGGGAATATTCCATCATACTCCGATTTTGCTTTTATAAATGATGAACAGAGTCCCAATCTGCTCTTGTATAACTAGTATTTTTAAGGTTGGTTCAGTTCAGTTTCTGGTCAATAATGACCTCTAGGAGTTAATATTGGGGTTCAGTGATGGTATTGTTGTTCAATATGTGGCAATGTTAGTTAGATGTTTTAATGGTGGTCATTGCCTGAAGTGTATAATGAGTGTTACATTCTGGTTTTGTGCTCCAGTTTGAACTTTGTCTAGGTTTTGCCATCTATGGAACTGGCTGCTTCAGTATCTGAGAAGTTGCAAATGGTATTAAACACTGTCACTGTAACAGTTACAGTGGTCAGACATCTCCACTTCTAACCTTGTCGTGAAAGGTTGGTTAAAACTCTAAAATCTATGGTTCCAACTGAGGTTGGAGGGATGCACAGTTTCCTTTCCAATCTGCCTCTCCCACAAGTCGCAACAAATTTACAACTTAATCAGATTGGGATTTGGTCAGTTATCTTGGTCTCTGTGTCAGTGTTAGGAACAAGCCTGACAAGTTTCTTTAGCCAACAGCATGCAACTAATTTATTCAACTTTGACCAAGTAATAAACTTATGAAGAAAGAATAGCACATGGTTTGTCTGAAACGGTGTTCTACAGTTCTGTGTGCACAACCTTTTGTTACTGGAGTGTCTTCCTGAAATGCAGCTTGCTGAATTTCCTTTGGGATAGGTGGGCTGTATTCCAAGGAATCCTTGACGGGAACAATCCACAATGGCAAAGGAGACTTGTAGGTTTTTGTTGCTGAGAGGAGTTGTAAAGAGAGTGCAAGTAACAGGATGTTGCTCTTCCAACAGTTCGAATTTTCTTCCTTGGGTTCAGACTTCAGCACCCTCCTCCTAGTCATCAAATGAGGTATGTAACCAACACCCCCCCCCCCCCCCACCCGGTCCTCCAGCTCCCTGCAGGGGCAGCATTACAGTTATCCTTTCGTTTAAGCGTGTGTGTGTCTCACTCATCATCTTTTTTAAAAATTGCATTTTTATGTCAATATATTTAGATACTTCTATAAACATTGAAGAATAATATATTCAAGTATTGTCTTTGTGGGCAACTTGGCTTTCCACCCTGAATGTTCATAGCACCAAACTATAGATTGCACATCACCATTCACATTGAAATCTGAATAATAGATGTTAAAAGCAACTGATGGTTTGAACAATTAGTTTGTGATTTGGTTTGCATGCCTTGATTTCTCGCATACTCTGGTCAGATTGGAACAAAACCAATTTAGATCCCTGACCCACATAGATCAGCGCTCTCATGAATTGATGAAGATCAGTGCCAGATTCCGGGAGTTCTATACTGATTGGAGGTCTGTGGGGATGGAGATCAGATGGAATCCTTTGAAAACTTTGACCTCCCTGGTATAAACGTAGATCAAGCCTCCCTTTTAAATGCACCTCTGACAGTACAGGAGGCAGTAAGGCAGCTCCAAGGTGATAACGAACCTAGCCCAGATGGATTCCTGAATGAAGTTTACAAGGGGTTCATGCACGTGTTAACTGAACCACTGCTGGGAATGTATAGTCATTCATACACCCTCTCTTAGGGATGCTAGTATCTCCCTTATCTTAAAGGAAGGGAAAAACCCCAAGAATCACACATCGTATAGGCCCATCTCATTGTTGAATGTGGATTTTAAAATCCAATCAAAGGTGTTGGCTTTGAGACTGAAGAAGGTGCTGCCCATTATTATAAAAGAGGACCAGACGGGTTTTATCTAGGGCCACAGCTCCTCCAACAATATCAGGTGGGTATTGAATATAGTGCAAATATGTCCGCAGAGAACAATTCCGGGTTTGGTGGTCACCCTAGATGCAGAAAAGGCTTTTGACTGGGTGGAATGGTCGTATCTCTTTGCTCTAGATTGTTTTGGTCTGGGAGAGGCCTTCGCGAGATGGGTGGCAGTGTTATATAAAGACCCCAAGGTGGCGGTTATCACGAATGGGGTTAAATGAAGCAATTTTGGTGTGGTAGTCTAGTTGTTCCTGCAGGGCCTGGGCCTGACCTTCCAAGGTTCGGACCCACCCCTTTGAGCTCTCCGCGGCCTCAGGGGTCCTCTGCTCCAGCGCCTCTACATGCTGATCCAAGGCCCGGACCGCTACCACCTGCTTTGTCAGCATGGTAGTAATTGGTTACAGCGCTGCCTCGTTTTTTTTTCCCACTGAATTTTGCAAACTCAGTTGAGTGGAGCAGCAGAATTTACTAAGTGAGTTTGCAAACGCACTTAGGTTCAGTGGAGCAGCAGAATTTACTAAGGGCGCCTCCAGGGGATCGAGGTAACTGCTGCGGATATGCCTGACAGAGTAGGGGAGTGCCCTGCCTGCTGCACTCCCCTAGGTCCCTTTCCCTTCGATGTCTTCATGTCAGCTGCAGATCTTTCAAATCCTAACTTAAGGAGGCTCTAGATGCTCTACTTACTTTATGCTGCAAACTATCCTCGGTTGACTAATGGGGAGGGGGGTGCGTAAAAGCCCACCTTGCCTTGGGTATGAAACAGAGCCCAACACAGCAGACTGTTCAGATTGCTGCCATCTTGAATCTCCCCGTTTTAGGTTGTGTGAGGGTTTTTTTTTTTACTTTAATGTAGTCTGACTGCCCTTAACAAACTTGGTTGCAAGGGATTTGACCTAGGATAGAAGATTAAATTATTTGTACAATTTTAGTAAGTTGCAACAGGGGTCTGCAATTGGCAGCTGTTTTTAAATTCACATTTATTTTTTGATCCTAATCACACTCTAAGGTAATGAGCTGCCTCCTTGAACTGCTGCAGACCATTTGCTGTTGGTAGACCCGCGGTGACATTGGGGAAGGAGTTCCAAACTTTTTGCCCCAGTGTCAGTTTTATTTCCAAGCCTCGATGGTGAATAGCTTGGAGGGAACTTGCAAGTGGTACCTGCTCCTCTTAACCTTGATGTGGGGGGAGAGGAGGGGAAGTATATGTGTATCATTTACAGTTACATGTTCCTTGTGTATTCGCGCTACAAAGTTTTTATGATAGACCTGTGTCCTGATTTTTATTGAGGCATTTGAATGTTGTTTCAACAAGTTGTTTACTTTTCAGTCTTGTACTCTGTATTCGTTCCTCCTAACGTCCTTTTTTTTAAAAAAAAAAATCAAAGACTTGCATCCCAGCTTGGCTAATCTTATATTTCTCTTTATTTGCTCTAATATATTAAATATTTAGATTTGTGAAGGTATCACAACCGCGTCACTCATTAGAATCCAAAAGTTGTGGAAAAATGACTGATCATCAGTAAGATTTCTCTAGAGCTGAGATAAGGGGACGTGGTGGGTGTAGCAGGACTTCACTGTTCAAAGATAAGAGACTTGTATGCCAGAGATTCTTTTCGGTCAATTTTTGGCCATGGGTGAAGTGTGATGGCTTGTGCGGTTGGTTTTACCGTCGGACAGTTATAGTCTCTTGACTAGCTCTTGGAGCAAGTGGTTTGTTGATGTTGCAAAACTGTGGGGAGGGGGTTGGGGTGGTGGAGGAGAAGATTTCTACTGTTAAGGTTTGCCAGTAGATTTCTCTAAGATGTCAAAATTATATAACCCTTTCACTTTCAAAACTGCCCTCTGAGGGGAAAAAAATATAATTTGACCTTAAATAGTGTTCAGTTAAAATAAATGTTTTTATTAATTTTGTGCAACTTAGTGCAAGACCTGCTACTAGTACCCAAGTTGGAGTACATTCTACGCTTTATGTATAATGTGATTTATTTTTAACTTTCAAATCTGTACATGGCTTATTGGAAAGGCTGCTTCCACTTAGTTTCATTTACTCAATCTCTTTGACACAGTGACAGCAAGTAGCACGCCACAGTGTTAGACATTTGTCTGATTCTGCTGATTTTTGTTCCATGATACCTGAAAATTGTGAATATTGTTTTTAATTCCACCTAGTACAGTGTGAAGGTGCGAAGAGTTGTTTGGGTACCTAGCACATTTAATGGTGAATCTATTCTGCACACTGACTCTAATTATTTTTCTAGAAGGGCTGACCTTTTTATAGCTGCACAAAGTATTGCAGCTTATTCAATGTTAATTTATTTATGCATTTAGTATGTTTGTTCTTGAACTGTAAAGAATGTTTATCTGCTGTCTACTGACTCTGTAAAGTTTCTCACATCTGCAGCAATGTAGTTGAAGCATCTGTAGGGTATAATCCAGTCTGTTATATATGTTCTCCACATGGAGATGAAAACAAATCTGCTTAGGCATGTTTTTGAGCTATGAATTCTATACAACCATCCACTCAAAAATGCATTGGATGTGTATAGTCATGAGTTAAAGATCTCTCAGCGCCAGGTTATAGTCCAACAGGTTTAATTGGAAGCACACTAGCTTTCGGAGCAACGCTCTTTCATCAGGTGGTTGTGGAGTAATGAGGTTGGACTCCTATGTCAGTCACTTTGACTGGGACTGTCCATTGAGGTTCAACAGCAAGACTTGCCTCAGAGATAAGCGCATTTGCTTTAATAGCAAAAATGTATTGGTCGAATGAATTTACCTGGTATTCTATTCTCAGAGTTCACTATTCTGCCACCCTTTAAAAGGTGTTTATTCCAATTTTTATTTTCCTCATGAATGATAGAGGAAGGGTGTTGTGAAACTTGAAAGGGTTCAGAAAAGATTTACAAGGATGTTGCCAGGGCTTGAGCTACAGGGAGAGACTGAATAGGCTGGGGCTATTTTCCTTGGAGTGTTGGAGGCTGAGGGGTAACCTTTATAGAGGTTTATAAAATCATGAGTGGTGTGGATTGGGTGAATAACCAAGGTCTCTCTTCCTAGCTAGGGGAGTCCAAAACTAGAAGGCATATGTTTAAGAGGGGATAGATTTAAAAGGGACCTAAAGAGAGAGGTTTTCATGCAGAGGGTGGTGCATGTATGGAATTAGCTGCCAGAGGAAGTCATGGAGGCTGGTACAGTTACAACATGTAAAAGGCATCTGGATGGGTATATGAATAGGAAGGGTTTGGAGGGGTATGGGCCAAGAAGTGGCAAATGGCTCCACATTAATTTAGGATATCTGGTTGGCATTGAAGATTTGGACTGAAGGGACTGTTTCCATGCTGTAGGATTTTTAGACTCTAACTTTGGTCTGTTCTGACACTGTCCCACTAGGGCAGAATGATTGTTTGTTTATCCCACCTATCTGATCAGTTCCTTGCAAAATCAGGGAGGGGAAGCCTAGTTTACATAAACTTTTCTCCCTAACCTAATCCTTGGGAACTCTGGTGATATTCTGGACCTTGTTTCTGACAAGGCCAATGTTTTAGTGCAGTGCCCGAAACTGCACATGATTCTGTACATGTGATCTTTTTAGGGCTTAAATATAAAGTGCTGCCTAAATATGTGCAATTTTAATCGCCAGCTTACTGATTTTCAACACTTGCTATTTTCCTTTGGGAGATGGTTAATGCAGCTACGCTCTACCCTTCAAGATAATTGACTGAAGAAACTAATCTGTGCAATTTTGAAGGTGTGGATGCAGTAACCAGCATACATATGCATAATCACAAACTAGAGTTGTCTTATTCTATTATTTTAAATTCATACTATAATTATGGCTTTAACTTCTGTTGCAAGGCAGGGACAGATGAAATTTTATTATTCAGTCCATCAATATGAAGAACTTTTGATCATTTAAATATGATTGGTGCAATATTTTTCATTGCTATGAGTTTTATTTGTTTGAATTTCCATTTAAAATAAATTGGTGTCATTTTCCCAGTTTATAAGTAGGAACTATGCAGACAAAGTTACTCTGGGTTCCTATCCATGAGAAATTTCCAACAGTGTCTTGTATTGGGTGATTCATAGTTGCCTTAATGAAAGAATGACTGTCTTCAGGAGTTGGAATTTTGTAAGCGGCCAGTCTGTTGGAATGTATTTCGTGCCCCCGGCAGACTGGGGCGCCTGAGACCTGCTGCTCTGGTTGTTCTTTTTGAGATGATGGATTATTCAATTGTCAGGATTCCTGCTCCATTTCAGTTAAACTCAAACTCAGCAGAAGGTTTAAGGGCAGCATCTTGTTCAATTTAAACATGCCACAGTTCCAAACTTGATCTTGTGCAAACATTTCACTGCTCTCATTCTTTTCTTTCAACAGCAGGTGTTGGTTATGGCCCTGTTGCTTATTCATATTGTTATGACTGGTAAACCCCCCACCCCTGCTAATTTAAGCCAGCACGACAAAGGAGTTAACCTGTGTTGTAACCTGTTAAAATTCGCGAGGCAAAGAAGTATCCCAAAGGTCATGATTTAAAGTAAAAATTAACTACTTTATTTTCTGTTAGTTTTTTTTTGAAAAGTCTAACAGCTATTTACAACTGCTTACTTTAACCTATCTTTTACTTTCCCTTGTATAATACTAGTCCGATTAAAATTCCCAATCAAGGTTTACCAAAATATTGAAATTTCAAAAGCAGCCAGCTATGGAATTTTCTTTATCTTCCTCTATCGTCATCTTAGGTTTTCTGATTCACAGGTTGTTGATAGATAAAGGTACCTTTTTTAAGAGTTATTCTGCAGGCACTCTGCATATGTTGGTGGCTTGGCAATTCTTCCCCCAACTGTTCAATTTGCTTAATATTTATACGCTAAAACCTTAGATTGTTTCATTGGATTTGGTATTTTGACAATATTAAAACCAAACTTAATTGGAGTTTAGTATCTTGGGTCATAATTGGCCGAATTTGGATTTGTTTTTGTTTTGTAGCAAACTAGGTATTGCTAGCTGTTGGACCAAATGTTACATTGTAAATTCTCTAGCACCCTGTATGCTTGCTAAGTCCTTCAAGGCTCTTAAAGGTACAGTATCCCTACATCTTCATAACAATATTACTTCTGGACGCATCTTGTTTCATTATTTGTTCTGTTATCATTCGCTTTTGCCTTTTAGTATAACCTTTTGTTGTTTGATCACACTTGCCATCCACTCTATTACTGACCTTTCTTTTTCATAGAATCACTAAGTGTGGAAGCAAGCCATTTTTGACCCATAGAATCCACACCGACCCTCTGAAGAGCATCCTATCCAGACCCACCTCGCTACCCTATCCCTGTAATCCTCCATTTCCCATGGCTAATCCATCCACACTGCCCATCCCTGGGATTATGGGTGATTTAGCATGGCCAATCCACCAAATGTGCAAAGTCCTCTGTCACCCAAGGCTGGAATCGAACTTGGGTCCCTGGTGCTGTGCGGCAGCAATGCAAACCACTGAGCCACTGTGCTTTCCTCAGAGGCCCTTTCACTATCTCTGTATTTTTTTAAAAAAACAGTTACTGCCATGAAATTTTCTAGTCACGTCCAAAATGGTTGTCAAGCCAAGAATAAAGGCAAAATTCTACAGATGCTAAAAATCTGAAACAAACCCAGAATGCTGGAGAAACTCAGCAGACCTGGGAACATCTGCGCAGAGAAAAGCATTTAACATTGAGTCTGGTATGACTTTCTTCCGAACCCAAGGTGTTGACTCAAATTTTGCAGCCTACAATGAATAGGCAGCACTTGCTCCTGATGTCAGAGGAAGTTGCCCTCAAACATCCAGCAATCCCAATGGCATGATTTTCACTTTCTCTCGTTGATTTGATTCCAACACCAGCTTTGATAGCAACTTCAACCAATTGGATAAGCAGCCAAGCACATTAAAACAATTCTCATGCTGCAAGTGAGGAAATAAAGTGAACCAATTGTAGAATGATTAGAAAAGTGAGCATGCGAGAGTGACGTAAAGATCAGAATACACACGTGGGACTGAGAAACAGAAACATCTCGGGCTAATGTGCGGAATTTTTAAGTATTGAAAGTTTACCACACTGAAGAAGTTTGAAATTTCACAAGTATAAAATTTTGTCCTAGACTAATCCCTGCTCAACCCAAAAACTGTTACATGTTGGTCAACAGAACATAACGTTTTGGGGGGGACCTTTAATATGCGATTAAAGCTGGAAAAGTGCATGCCAATACTGTGACCGTTGGAGAAGCAGGAGATTGCTGACAGTGCTCTTTATTTTCAGTGTTTCAATCATGTTTATGGATGTAAGGAGCTGCTGTTAGTATCAGTTCTAATCCCAATGAATGCCAGCAGTTTGACTGTCAGAACAGTCTTGACATTTGCAGCTGTAAACTACCTTTTTTTTTCCTCTGCATAGATAATGCTGACCTCCTGAATATTTTGACTATTTTAATAATTATTAAATAGCATTTAAAGAGGGCAGCTTAGCCTCCTCTTTACAGGATCTCATTTTCTTTTCGCCTAACCTCTGTTACTGTTATTCCACGACCCTTTGTCTAGATACATAGACGTGCCAAATGGACCTAATACCCGATTTTTAAAAAAATGTTCCTATTTGCTCAACACTATATTTGCCTAATCCTATTGCAGCACAACTGTTGGATCGTTATTCGCAAGCTATATTAGTTCATTTATTCTGCCACAATGCTCATTAATGTGTTTCCTGTTTTATGTAGATTTGAAACCAAGCCAAGAGGATGGGAAAGCAGAATAGTAAACTGCGTCCCGAAGTGCTTCAGGACCTGCGAGAAAATACAGAATTCACAGATCACGAGCTCCAAGAGTGGTACAAAGGCTTCCTTAAAGATTGCCCTAGTGGGCACTTAACTGTAGAGGAGTTCAAGAAAATCTATGCAAACTTCTTTCCATATGGAGATGCTTCAAAGTTTGCAGAGCATGTGTTCCGTACGTTTGATACAAATGCCGATGGAACAATTGACTTCAGAGAATTTATAATTGCACTCAGTGTCACATCCCGAGGGAAGTTGGAACAGAAGTTGAAGTGGGCATTTAGTATGTATGACTTGGATGGAAATGGGTACATCAGTCGGAGTGAAATGCTGGAGATTGTACAGGTATGGCATGGAATAAATGCAGTTCAATTTGCACGGTCTTGTTTATTTCTGATAACAAGACTGTGTGTGTGGCTCTCGTTCTCGCGCGCTCAGTTTCAACTTGGGCAGAATAACTGCGTCCATTGTCTTTGACTGCAGCTTGGCTGACCTAGACATTAATTTTTGTAAATTTAATATTGGTTATAGGATATTTGAAAGTGAAACACAGATTTGTCAATTCATTGAATGCAAAAATCCAAGAGTGAGAAGAAATGGAAGTTTGGAAAAGTCCATAGTTTCGAGCAGATGAAGGCAAACAAGTGAGCCATTGAGAAATGGTGACGTTGGCAGCAGAGAGCTATGGGTTGGATAGTACAGTAATCACTAAGAAAGGAATCTTCGCACTTAATCATATGTGGGTAGAAATTCAGTGCAGGTAAAACCAGGGTGCCAATATCCATACCTCTGAACATTGTTTGAAGGCAGTCAAGATAATGATATGTAGGGTGCAGGCAGGAGGAAGAGATTTGGTTTTAGCTTAGCTATTGATGAGCTGACATTTAAACAGCAGATGAGAGTAGAAACAGCTTTTTCAGCTGGTAAACTCCAGTTTCAACAGTGTGCATGTGAGATCATCCCTTTTAAGTTACAAATTTCATCAAGAAGTAAAATAGAAATTCATGTAAGAGCCGAGGGGGTGACTGGGACAATTAGAATAGTACCATGGAAGAGCACTGTGGAGATGACCGAGAAGGATGGACAAGATGAGGAATGATTTGAGGTAGCCAGTCATGTAAGATGTTAGCAAATTTTGCCCTCGATGCAAGGCTGAATGTAAGTCGTAGGAAGTGTGTTTAGGAAGGGAAAACAGTTCTTGTAGCTTGGACTTCTCACTCATTCCAGCAATTTGGATAGAATGGAAAGCTTGTCAATGGAACAGTTTATGACAAGAATGGAGGGGGACAGGGATTCATATTACGGTGTAACTCAGTGATTTGTGGGAAAATTAAATAGTTAGCTTGGCAATTGGACTTAAATGAGCTTGATGAGAGTGGAAATGGAATATCTATGGTTATGATAGAAAAGAGAAAATCAAATGTTGTCATATCCTGGTAACTTGTCTTGTGCTCCTCACTTGTGACTGTATAACAGAAGAATTGAGACAAGTCAAAGGGTCTACTATTTTAATTCTCTGGAAGTAGCAAAGCTTGATTGTTCAGAGGAAACCACTGTACTTAAAAATACAGAAATAATTACCAACTTATAATCAAAGTTCAAAAATTGAGTTTACATCTGAAATCCAAAATGTATTGCCGAATCTGGTGCTGTCACTTTAACCTAATGAATTTGCTCAGATGAGAGATGACAACTTAGGGTTGACAATTCATTCTAGCTCCTCTTTCATTAGTCTTTAGCCAGACTCATCCAAGAACCCCTTACTAACCTGAAGAATTTACTACCTTCGCTCGAACAATCTAATGCTTGAATGGTTTGATGGTATTTCTCACATTGCACCCTGAATGTAACCAGATTGCAATAACTTGTGTAAGCAGACTAAAATGTTTAAATGCAGTTCCTGCTTGCTAGTTACTGCAGAAAATATAATGGCTAATTAGCAGGGAGTGAATTATCTGGGGAGTAAGGAAAGCAATTGACTAACATTCCATTAATTCTAACCCATATAAAAACTAATGCACTTTTGTAATGGGTATTGTGCTTGCATTTTCTGCAAATTGACATGTATATTTGTTAGTGCAGTGTCCCCCTCTGTCCAGTGGGTGAAAGTAGAGTTAGTCGGAATATAAGAACAGGAGTAGGCCATTGGCCTATACAGTTTTCCCCACTCATGGCTGATTGAACACACCAATGCGTTATACCCACCTCATCCCCATAGTCTTAGATCTCTGATTATCCATTGAGTACATCAATCTTCAGCTTAAACTTACTCAAAAACTGAGCTTCCACAGCCCTCTGGAGTGGGAGATTCCAAAGATTCACTACCCTTTTTGAGTTAAACAAAATTCTCCATTATATCTAACCTAAGAAGCATCCTTTTTTTAAAAAATACAATTGTGTTCTCTGATTCTTGGCCTTTTGGCTTGGAATACATGTAGTTTCTGTTCTTATCAGTTTAATATCTGATATCTCCTGAATGTGGGAGTGTTTGTATTAAATTGATTTTTGGAGCAGGGAGATGGGTCAGGGGTGTTTGGGAGCGGCACGGTGGCTCAATAGTTAGCACTGTTGCCTCACAGCACCAGGGTCCCAGGTTCGATTCTAGCCTGTGGTGAATATGTCTGTTTATGTGGAGTTTGCACATTTCTCCCCGTATCCACGTGGATTTCCTCCGGGTGCTCTGGTTTCCTCCCACAGTCCAAAGATGTGCAGGTCAGGTGAATTGGCCATATTAAAATGCCCATATTAAATTGCCCATAGTGTTAGGTGCATCATTGAGGGAAGTGAGTCTGGGTGGGTTACTCTTTGAAGGGTTGGTGTGGACTAGTTAGGCCGAAGGTCCTATTTCCGCACTGTAGGTAATCTAATCTCCACAAAACTTTGAGAAACATCATGCCTGTATCTGCTCTGCCTATCCCATTTAACTATTTTAAAAGTTTGATGGCTTCCAATAGTACTGAAACATTTTGTCTTCTGCCTACTTTTTTTTCCTTTTTCACCACTGTGTTCGCTCATTCTACCAGCGTGTGCACAAAAACAAGAATCCATGCTAATTTTCTGCCTCTTCTGCTTGCTAAAGTGCATGTTGATGGATGTGTTGGGTGGGATGAGGGGAAGGGAGTGACTGCCTTTATTGCAGCTTCACAATCCTGTGACAAGTAATTTCTTTTTGTGCTTCCATGAGCTGTTAGCAAGGCAAGCATTTGTTGCCTGTTGCTAATTGCTCTCGAACAGAGTGGCTTGTGCGAGTTAGTTCAGAGAATAGTGAAGAGTCAACTACATTGTTATGGGTCTGGACTCGCCTGTTAACCAGCTCAGGTCAGCAGGCTTAGCAGAAGGCACGAAGTGAATTTTTACAAGAATGGGTGGTGATAATATCACGGTTACCATTACTGACACTAATTGCCAATTTATTTGCTGAATTTAAATTCTGCTAGCTGCCATCGTAGGATTTGAACCTGGGTCCCCCAGAACATTTATTATGGGCCTCTGGGTTGCTTGTCTAGTGACATCAACTCTGCCAATACCATCACTCCAATTAACCTGCGGTAATGACTAATGGGAGTTATTGCCAGTCCAAAGGCAATAGAAATTACCACTTTTGAAAATGAAGTGCCTCTCAAAATGGTTTATGAAATAAACTGCATTGCAAAAGTTACTGCACAAACCTACTGTGAAAATATTTCTGACTGCCAAGTACTTTACTGCGAAGATAATCAGTGCTTCACCACACCTCTCTTTGCTGATCTGTCTGGTACACACTTGAATATTAAAAATTTTTGAGTATTTGGAAAAATGCTGTTGGGTATCCTAGGCAGTCTGGAAAGTGGAATGAAATTTTGAAATTCCATATTCCCATTTATATGTTGCTTTTTCCTGGAGGTTTTAGATCATCATGCCTTGTAGGTTCAAAGCTTCCAGGTAAATTAACTAGACGTTTCAGAAGTAAATTTAACATTGCGATGCAGCATGCTTCTGCATAGTCTATTCCATGTTTATGTGCAAATCTGTTTCACTAATAAAAAAATCCTGTTTTGGAGAAGGGACAATAATTGTATATTACCATTACATGTCATAACTGGGGGGGGGGGGCAAAAAAGCCATTAGGATTTAAAAAGTTAAGATTTTGACATTTATTTAAGCAAAGCTTTATTTCTCTGCAGTAAAATATGTGGGAAGTAATATTTTGGATTTACAATGGTCCAGCCCTCTGCTTGTTTGCTTTTAAAATCTTTGTGTAAAGATCTTGAGCTGTTGTTTTAATAAATAAATCTACTCTCATTTCTTGATGTCAGGCAATTTATAAAATGGTATCTTCTGTGATGAAGATGCCAGAAGATGAGTCTACACCAGAAAAACGAACGGACAAGATTTTTAGACAGATGGACACCAACAATGATGGTATGTAACCAAGAGCATGAAAGAACAAAAGGCAGGAATAGTCCCTCCAAGGCTGTGCCGATCATCATGCCCTAACTAAACTAAAAAAGAAACCGTATAAAAGGATATATGTTTGTGTTGATAGTGGGAAAGAAGCATTGAAGTGAACCATTTGAGCTGTCTGTTTGAAAAGGGAGAAAGGCAAGGCCCTGGATACATCATATGACCAGTTGGTTTCTCAGTTAGAGTAGAAGGTACAATTTAACATCAGTCACGTGTTTGGAATTTCAAGGCACATGTTAAGTGTGTACTTGCTGAGTGCAGGTCCAACAATACCCTGTTTAGGATAAGTGTGTGGCACCACATTCACCTGACTTTTACCAGGGAGAGCAGTGTATAGCATCTACAAGATGCACAGTAACAATTTTCAAACATCAAGCAGAATTTGGCCACTGGCTTGAGTGTGCTTTGTCTTTCAATCATGGCTCCTCCTATTGCTCCATGTTCCCTCTTACTCCATTGCTTATCGCGAATCTATCAACCTCTGCCTTAATAATCTCAGACTCTGCTTTACACTGCTTTTCACTATTAACCCTCTGAAAATAAAACCTCTCAACATCTGTCCGAATTGTGTAACTCCTTATTTGAAACAGTGACCTTATTTATAGGTTCTGTTCCTTTAGTTGCGTGTTTGTGTATATACTGCAAGTCAGTCAGTGATTTCTATGGCAGCTGCACATTAAAATCACAAAAGAGATACATATCTTCACTAAAACCATAAATGCCAAAGACAGCACTGTATAACGTTTAGAGGGATATGGGCCAACTGCTGGCAAATGGGACTAGATTATGTTGCGATATCTGGTCGGCATGGACGAGTTGGACTGAAGGGTCTGTTTCTGTGCTGTACATCTGACTCTAATTCTACTTTGTTGCAATGTCTTTCTGTGGCCTTCAATTGTTGACATACCATTCTTCATATTATCTCCTCCAATGCCTTCCTTAATAGCTGTGTTCCTGCTGATTCCATCTGATCTATCCAATTAAAGCCATGGATCTTTTTCACCATGCACAATCACCCCTAGAGCTTCTAAAAGATCTTCCTTCCTGTTCCTCTGTTACATGGTGGCATCATTCAGAATATAGTAACGGACTTCACATGTAGACAGCTGCATTCTAGCTCCAATGCTCTTAAAATTACTTTTTGTTTTTAATCAAGTCTGGCATCCTTCTGATTCCTTCCATTGGTAATTGGGAAAACTAAAGTCATTGGTTACTCTGACCCTGCCACAAGCACTGTTTCCTTACTCAGCTGGCTGTGCTCTATGCCCTATCCCCCAGGAATTTTCTCATTAAACTTTGTCACTCCTTGTTCTCGTCAAGCCCCTCAAGATACACACTTTTGTTGCCTTTAATCATCCTTCCTAATGTCTCATCCTTCAATTCATTGTCCCTTTTAGTTTATGCTTTTATGAAGCCCCTTGGGCAACCTTCCTGTCAAAATTTGTACAAAAATGCATGTAGTTACAGGAAATGAGAATAGGACAAAATAGTGAGGTTGTGGATTAATTATTACAGAACAACCTCGTTTATCCAAATTTTGGATTATCTGAACGAGATCTCAAGGTCCCGATGCTTGGGTAAACTGCATTATCCGAGCAGAATACTCCCTGCCTATGTCATTCAGATAATCAAGGTTGACCTATATATCCTTTTTGTAAGAGGTAACTATGTTAATATTCATTGCTCGTACTAATACGGTAATTAACGTGCCCCTATTTGATTTATTGTGTCAAATGGAAAGAACGTTTGGACCATGGTGGATAGTTGGGCTGATTCTTGATCACGTTTAGGCTTGAACAATTCAACTGAAAAGAAATAGAAGAATGAACATATATATCATTACAGAAAGGTTAAGGTCATTTGCATTAAGATTAAAGCTAGTATGATCCTAAGATTAAAGAGCTATTCCATCTCACTTGCTACAATTCAGTCTAAAGGCAATTAAGGATGGACAAGCATGGATAGAGTGAACATCCAAAGTCTTTCTCCTGGGGTGGGGGAGTCCAAAACTAGAGGATGTAGGTTTAAGTTGCAAGCAAAGAGATTTTAAAAAGGACCTAAGGGGTAATTTTTTTTGATGCAGAAGGTGTTGTGTGTATGGAATGAGCTGCCAGAGGAAGTGAAGGAGGCTGGTACAATTACAACGTTTAAAGGCATCTGGATGGGTATATGAATAGGAAGGGTTTAGAGGGATATGGGCCAGATGCTAGCAAATGGGACTGTCAGATTGGGATGTCTGGTTGACGTGAACAAGTTGGACCGAAATGCCTGTATCCATGCTGTATAATTCTGACTCTAATTGAATAGAAGACAATATTGAATTGAGGGATAAATACTCATATTTAATCTATAAATCCATTGAAGACAGAGGACACTTTTTTTTTAAATACTAAATCACTTGGAAATACACTGAAGATTTCCAAAAACAAAATGAAAGTCTTTTGGGATGCGATGGAGCTAGGCATTCAGGCCATATAGACCAAATGATTAAAAGTTCTCCTGAACTGTGTGCTGATCAGCAAGTTGTTTTATTCAAATTTAGTACTTCTGTGCATTTTTCTTGAAAATCCACCATTCCCGTTTGTTCCAAAATGAATCCTGTGCTGTCTGGCAAGCCTGTTATCTACAAATCCATTAGTAATCACCCTTTGCAGTTTGATGTTGGCAAACAATTCAATTTGCAGTAGACAGCATTGCTAAAATCGAACTGTACAGACCAACCCATTTGGTTTAGCTGTGCCCATCTACTGTCTGGATCTAAACTAACAGGTGAAGGAAATAGTATATAAATAGTCAAGGTGTATGAGTAAGGATGCTTCAATTTATTTCCTGTGATTTTATGCATAGAGTAGAAATTTAGACTCAAATTGAATTAGTGCACAAACTTAACTTCAAATTCATGTCTTTAAAATAGAGCTGTCATTTTTTATTTGTGCTCTAATTGAGGTAGGGAATTTAACAAAACTATTGATATTTGTCATGCTGAAATTATACTCTTGTTTTTGGTGATAGTGTGTTCTATTGAATACAAACATTTAAAATGTATAGTGGGGGGAAAGTTGACCAGAAGTGCACAAGGATTTATTTTAAAATGTTGCTAGTTGATTGCTTGTTCATTGCGCATGGGCAACCCAAGACCAAGTATGTCCTCAGGTGAAGCAAGTAGAGAAGACGTTGGTGTGACCAGAAGTAATTTGCTCCCAATTTTAAAATTGCGTGCCCACCCTTACTCTTGGGTATTGAGTCTCTACATCCACATTATAACAGAGCAGAAAGGAAAGGTGATACTTCCCTCACAGGAAGTGAATCTGTACAATCCTTTATTAAAGGGCTGTAGAAGCTGATTGTTTATATTCAAGGCTAAGGTAGACAGATTTTAATTAGTAAGGTTGTCAACAATTATAGGGAAAAGACAGAACAATAGAGTTGAGGGTCATCAGGTCAGCCATGATCTCCCTAAATGGTGGAGCAGACATGATGGGACAAGATATCCACTTCTACATTTTATGATCTTTATTTTAAACACAAACTAAGCTGGCATTTCAGTGCCTCCATTGGTAGGAAGTTGTAATTAATGAGCTTGCAGGGGCAGTTACCATTGAACAATGGCAATAGAATCCTATCCAAGTGGAAAATGTTGCCTTTTAAAATTTCATTCAGCATAGTACCTCTCATGACCTTGCATGCATACTGATTAGTTAAAAACAGCAGTGTGGGTAGATGACAAAGTCCTACAAGATCTAAGATTTGCAGATAAATGAACACTAGGTGTGAAAAGTTAAATAAATTAAACATTAATTAAAGAACAAAGTCAAGGAGGTTAAACCGCACAGCCACTGCAAATCAATGTAAATGTATTATAAAGTATACTGTAACAAAGTTTAATTTTCAACTCTGCTGAAGGGGACTTTGAATGAAGTATATAGGTGTTGTTTTGTGAGATGGTCATAACTTTTGTTTTATTTTTAAAAATGTATTTTCAGGTAAACTGTCTCTTGAAGAATTTATAAAAGGTGCCAAGAGTGATCCCTCCATTGTTCGACTACTACAGTGTGATCCAAGTAGTGCAAGTCAATTCTGATTTTTAAAAGATTTGCCTGGACATTAACGAAGAACCACTGGCTTGTCATTTCAAGCTTAGCTTGCAGCAGATGCCTTTCACTCATTCCTAATGGTTTGGTGGACAGATTCAGTTGCCAGATTTTAATGCATCATGCAATAAAGTGGCCGGCATTCTGCTTTTCTTGCAGTTACATAAATGCAGCAATGGAGCATTTCAACAGATATTCAAGTTTTAAAGTTATGTTTACATGCAGTTGTCTTGAGTTTTTTTTGAATGCAGTTAATGTATCGGATGTTTAGCTTCAATTAATTATTAGTACAGGGGATTGTAAATATCCAATGAATGACTGACTATGGAAATGTTTATTTGAGCTGGATCATAAGTCAGTTGTTTAAATAACAATGAATGTAGCTGACAGCCTAAAAGCTTATTGTGAAAGCACCTGTAGCTTCTATGCTTCTATTCTGTAAGAAAATTGCTTGCACTTAAAAAATGTTGGGCATTTTGTAAAAATTCTTAGTGGAATGTAGTTCAATATTGAAAGCAGGTCTATATATTTAATGTAATGCTGTTTTGCTGTCCCTCTATTTTATTTCAAGTCTAGCTTGATATCTATTCATACTGATTTTTAATCTTGCTCAGAATTGACTGAACATGTCACAATCATAGAACATTTAATATTTGCCTATTATGTAAGATATAGTGATCACAAATTTAAGTTAATTTTTTTATTTTAAATCGAGCAAGTTCTTTTTAGGATTCTGTAAGGAAGGCAAAACTTGCAATTTATGTTGACAGAATTAAATTGTAAACTTATTGCTGTAGAAAATTATTGGAGCAAGGGGCATGTTATCTGGAAGTTATTCGCTGTTACTGATGTATTGCAACATCCTTTTTTGGAATGTTTCTGTATTTTCAGCTGTCAGTAGTTCAAACCTTGTGTACCCCAGTGTTACTAGACATCTGCCTCCTGCTGCGAAGTGTAGTAAAATAAAGCCTACCATTTCTTGTCCCTGACTTTGTGTTAATTTATGATGTCAGCTGCAATACTGTTGTGCAAATTTTTCTTCCCAAGAAATGTCACCAGTTCAGTGGGCACAAACCAACGCTTTTACTGGTAATATAGGTTTTAAACGCCACTTTCTATCTGGGCACTGATTATAATTGACAGTGATGATGAGCTTGCTCTCCACTGCATTTTTTTTAATACTAGTAATCAAGGTTTACTCCAAGTTTAATTCATCTGGATCTCACTGAGAGAGCTCCCAAATACAAGATGAAGCTCCAATTTGTTCTGTTTATCAACTCTTGTGATTTTGTTTGAAGATTAATATTTGCCTATTATGTATTGATCACAAATTTAAGTTAATTTTTTTATTATAAATCGAGCAGATTCTTTAAGGAAGGCAAAACTTGCAATTTATGTTGACAGTATTAAATATTAAATTTTTTTGCAGTAGAAAAATATTGGAGCAAGGGGCATGTTATCTGGAAGTTATTCACTGTTACTGATCTATCAGTGGGGAATGACCAAGTATCTGAAAATGGCTTGTTTCTGAATGTGTATTAACTGCATCAAGTGGTCTTGAACAAGTTCATGGCGGAGTTGGTTGTAGTATTTGGAACTAAAGAAATCTAAAGATAAGGGGTAAAGCCAGAAACAGGCTATTGATTTAAATGGTCATAGTGAATGGCAGAACAAGTTTGAAGGGCTGAATGGCCTACTCCTCTTTTCTATCTTTCTATCTCTTGTCACAGTCAATGAAATTTTGGGGATTCTTTGAAAGGCCTGATCTACCCTCTGTGCCTGGAGGTGAGCTCTGAAGTTACAAATTCCCTCCTGAGCTGTAAAACTGACATTCATTTCTGACTTGGCGATAGTCCTGTAATCCTACCATTTCTTATTTGAAAAAAAAAAGTTTAGTTTTTCGTTCTGAATGTGCATCCAAGAATAAAATTGGTGCCTTGAACTTGAAAAGCATTCAAACACAAATTTCCAAGGCATCTGAAGCATTGATAATGTCCAACACTAATTTCTGTGGATCATTTATCAGCTTCACATCTCTGAGCCACTTAGAATTCTCTTGCGAAGGTTAATGCTGCACTTTAGAGAAAACTAGTACTTGTCATTGGAATGTTGTTATGGCACATAGACGCTCATCTCATGATTGCAACTGCAGAGCATTCCTGATACTCAGTTGCTTTTTTAGCATTCCACTGACTTGATGCACCCACTTGGATGTTTGCAGCATCCCTGTCTTGCCTTGCCATTTTGCACTTTGCCCCCCTCCACCTTAACGGCTCTCTGCTTCTGTCTTGCCTTTTGCTGGAGACACAAAGCTAGGCGGCTTGTCGTGGTTGCCAAGTGGCATTGTGCTATCTCGATTTCTCTCATACATCCTGTGCTAGTTGCATATTTGCCCAACACCAAATGGGCTCAAGACTAAGGAGAGTAGTCCTGTGTAAAGTCAAGGGTGATGGCCTTTAGTCAGTGTCCCAGTACAGAGTGTCAATGATAGTGCCCAATATCGGACTGGGGCCTTCCGTCCTTTGGGCCTGTAAGAGTTATGGGATGTCACTAATAGGCCAGTGAGAAGACTACTGCAGATAGAGGATGTCCCAAGACTCAGGCACAGAATAATGCCAGTGGTTGGAGTAGGTCCTGTGACCTGAAGGGGTAGGTGCTCAGTTTATCTCAGTGGCTGCCAGCATGGCAGCTATTCTGAATGGTTATGCAACTGGCTGCTTCCAGGGGTCCACCACAGTCATGGATGGGACTTCACAATCCTCAACCCACAAATGTATTTACAAGGTCCATTTACAGGAATGTTTCCAGGGGTGAAAAAGGTTAATTTATGAGGATAGACTGAAGTTGGGAGTGTTCTCCAAAGCATGCTGAGAGGAGATTTGATAGAGGTTTTCAAAATCATGAGCAGTCTGGTTAGAGCAACTAGGGAGACCTTGTCCTGTTTGCAAAGGGAAAAAGTGAGGGTGTCGATTTAAAGTGATGTTCACTCAGTGTGTTGTTAGGGTATGGAATGCACTACCTGGAATTATGGTCAAAAAGGTTTAATTTAGGCATTAAAGAGAGCATTGGATGATTATTGGGTGGAACCAGTGTGCAGGGGTATGGGGCAGTGGCAGGAGATTTGCATAAGTAATAGAGCTTCTGTAGGCACAGTTAGCTGCCTCCTATATAGTAGCTGTTCTATGTAGGATTTGTGCCAGATCTCCCCACCTTTCCCCAGTGAGGGTCAGTTTTGCAGCTCAGGTGGGAGGCTTTGCCCATGCTCATGGTAGATTGTGCACACCTCACATTGAGGACATCTTCTCATCATGCAGTTGTGTTTATCAACAGGAAAAGGTTTCATTCCACCAACACCACAGGTGATCTATGATTGTCTGTACTACATTATAAGATTACCTTAGCTGCCATGATGCCTGTAATTTTGAACTCTCCTATTCCTCCTCCATTTCAAGAGCTGGATGCCTTACAAGAAAAAATTAATGGGAAACAAGGACTTCCCACTGTGTCTAAAGTTTGTGACACCATTTTACGTGATCCCCTGACTCGGGCCAAAGGTAGATCCAATGTACCCATTATTCAATCGGGGGCTGCAGAAGATGAGGTTTTGATGCCTTGCAGTACACTATAGTGCAGGTAGAGTGTACTGCATAATCTCAGTATTCTGTGCTCTGCAAAATTTGAACAGGCAAAAAGGGAATGTGATGGACTCTGGAAAGATGGAGGTGCAGCAGCATTCTTCCAAGGAGGAAGATGGCATGTTGAATGAGAAGAATGTCACTCTCTGCACAATAGCGAACTAGAGCTTCAGGCATTGCCAGCTAGACTGGATTTTAATTGATATCCAGTTCTGGTAGATGAGAGTGAGGTGAATTAATCACCGTGAAATTGTTGCTGTGGTCCCTATCTGTTCCTAGAAGCAAATATCTGTTCAATTCTGTGCTTTGACTGTTGCTGAATGATTTTAACTATTCAAAGATTTTCTCATATATGATGCTTCTACACTGAATAATAAAAAGCTGTTTGGCTGCACTGGGGATACAGTAAAAGTCCCCTGGACAGCGTTAAGATGGGATGATGCTAACAATGTAAGCTGTGTAGCTTAAAAAGCAAACTTACAAACCTGAACTGTAAGTGCAATGAAGTATTAACTATTTGCACGGAGAAGTGCTTTTGTTTCTTCTGGAATGCTTCCTGTTACATGCACAAGTGACTAAACACTTCCATTTGTTCCTACTGGCTGACAGCGGTGACACTTACGTCCATCTGTGACGAGAGCGAGAGAGGTGATCTGACAAGTGGGACAATGTTGGAGGATGGTGTGTAGTTAAAGAAGGAAATTTTGGTTGATGGAGTGAGAAATCACACACGGAATCACGGGAAAAAAATCCTTCCATGAAACTCGCCAAGATTGATTACCCAATTTCTGGTAAAATTCAGCCCCATATACTGTCACCCCACTCTCATTAGCTTGGTATCTGAGTTTCACACCGTGCAATTTATACACTAAAGCTTTTGAATTGGCAGTGAAGGTTATGCTGAGAAAATTAAATGTCATTTATCTAATGGATAAAGTCCCATTCCCTTCAACATTCAAAGCTGTGTCCTGCCAGCATATTTTTGTAGTAAATTATGTAGTTGCTATTCAGTTCATGGTCTTAATTTCAGAGGGCAAAACTATTGAGCAGATACTGTATGTACTATTCAATGATTTATATTGGACCCAACATAGTATTTGGGTTATGCATATAGCCTTCTGAAGCTAAGAGTACAATTTCAGATAGCCACTAATTGTTTATTTTTCAGACAGTGTGTCCTGGTATTAATGCTGCTATTTTTGCACCAGCTCAAAGCATTTTGCTTTGTTTCTTCATTGTTGCCCCTCTAACAAACTTTTTTTTTGTAAGTTTAAGCACTCCTGCCTTTTTACTCTTTCACAAGCTTTTCTGTTTGTTCTTCCCTCCACTTTCCCTTTCCCTGATTCTGCATTTAAATGCTAGAGGTGAGCAGGACTTTTTTTTCTCTCTCTCTCCCAGTTCTGGTGAGGTTTAATTCTGGTCAGGCAGCATCTTTGGAGTGAAACAAGCAAGAACATGCAAAAAGTGATGACAAATTGTAAAGAAGGATAAAGTAGACTGAGAAAATGCTAGCTAGCAATATAAATGTAGATGCAAAACAAAGTGCTGGAGAAACTCAGCAGGTCTAGCAACATCTGTGGAAGAAAGCAGTTAACATTTTCAATCCAATAACTAATCAGTTCTTAACTCTACCCAAAGATGCTGCCTGGCCTGAGTTTCCCGTGCAAATTCTGTTTGTTTCAGATCTCCAGCTTTATTTATATAAATACAGGTAGTGTTTCTAAATAGGGACTGAGTAATTAAAGTCAGTGGCGGTCCTCTGGGGCATGTATGATCATGGAAAACAAGGAAATAACTGAAGTATTGAACTATGTGACTGAATTTTGTGACTGTCTTCACTATTAAAGACTTTGAAAACTTTCCAAAGATACTTGAAAATTAAGAGGTGAATGAGAGGGAGCAGCTTAAACACATCACCATCAGCAGGGAAAACATGTTGAGGAAAAGTATTGAACCTCTAAAGGAACTCAAGTCCCCAGGGTCAGATTGCGTACATGTAAGGTATTAAAAGTAGCTGCAGAGATAGTTATGATCTTCCTTCCAGAATCTAAAGAATGTTGGGCCTCAGCAAAAAAAGGGAAGAGACAAAAAAAGTCAATCGTAGACCAGTTGGTCTAAAATCTGTCATGGTGACATTGTTAGAATCCATTATGAAGGCAGTTATAATAGGATACTTGCAAAATCATAATATGATCAGGAAAATTCAACATGGCTTTGAAAGGGAAATGGTGTTTATCAAATATATTGGAATGTTTTGAGTAAGTAACATGCAAGGTTAACCAATAAATTGGTACTTGGATTTCCACCCAAGGAGGTGCCATGTTAAAGATGAAAGCAAGTATTATGGGGGAGCCATAATATTATGGATAAAGGATTGGCTAGCAAGCAGGACACAAAGCATTGGGTTTAGTTGTTTTTCAGACTAATGTGTGGAGTGCCACAAGAATCAATGAGGCCTCAGCAATTTACAAACTATTTCAATGATATATAAGCAATGGGTGCATGTATGGTAGCTAAATTTGCTGCTGATGCCAAGATAGTTGTTGGGATGGTAGAGTGTCTTCAAAGGGATGCAGTTGAGAGTGTGTACAAAACTTTGGCAAATTAGTTTAAATAGCAGAGGCGAAGGCCTAATGGTATTATCACACTTTGTCATTGAAGTGAAGGTGACATTGCTTGAAATAGTTGCCGCGGGATTTTCTCTGTTTTCTTCCATGGCATTCTCCATTGATGTGATGGAGAACTGCAGATGCTCTCACTCTGCTTTGAGGCACTGTGTTGGGAGCACGTTGGTGGTTAGCAACAAATACGGACATTGCTTTCTCTCTTTTCCCTCCCACCCCCACCCACCCCCTTCACTTTTTCAATCACCTCAGCATTGCCCTTTGATGAGATGGGCATTGCTTGTCACTGACCACTTGAGTGTTTCCTTTCTTCCTGGTGGTGGAATGTGAATAAAGATTTCTGCACTCATTTTTTCACTCTGTCCTACGTCTGCGCACACATGACATGGATTCTGGGGAAAATAAACACTGCTGCTGTTTAGTGGTAGTGTGGAGGTTTAAAATAAAAAAATTACAAACAGGGGTTTTAAAATCTTTTTTAAAAAAATACAGAAATTGCTGAAGAAACTCAGCTGGTCTGGCAGCATCTGTGGAGAGAAATCAGACTAGCTCTGCATTCTCCCTCCAGATGCTATCAGACCTGCTGAGTTTCTGTATTTGTTTCAGATTTCCAGCATTCCCAGTTTTGTTGTGTTATATTGCTGTTGGGCGCAGTTGGTTGATTTGTAGTGTAGGATGAGGCAAACCGTACAGGTACAATTCCCTTACTGACTAGTGTCACCATGCCCTGAGCTTGTCGGTTCTCCATCTTGCCCCTTGTGTGAGTGTGAAGACTCTGATTAAACTTTCTATCAGTCATTCCTCTGCAAGAGAGAGCACCCTATGGTATTTTGTGACTTTGATGAATTTCAATTTCACTTTGCTCTTGTAGGCAGGTGGTGGGAGAGTTACAAACCAGTGCAGCCTAAAAAGTCCTAAATAGTAAAAGGTGATGGATAACTGCTTGACCTGTGAGACAGAAGAAAGCTGCAGTAAGATAAGGCTGGTTATCATGTTTTGACATATCAAATTCTAACAGCCAACCTGTTAAGATTGTATGAGATTTACAAGGATGTTGCCAGGGTTGGAGGATATGAGCTATAGGGAGAGGCTGAATAGGCTGGGGCTGTTTTCCCTGGAGTGCCAGAGGAGATTCATTGAGATTCATAAAATCATGATGGGCATGGATAGGGTAAATAGATAAGGTCTTTTCCCTGGGGTAGGGGGGTCCAGAACTAGAGGGCATAGGTTTAGGGTGAGAGGGGAACGGTTAAAAGGAACCTAAGGGACAATGTTTTCACACAGAGGGTGGTGTGTGTATGGAATGAGCTGCCAGAGGAAGTGATGGAGGCTGGTACCATTACAACATTTAAAAGTCATCTGGACAGGTATATAAAAAGGGAGGGCTTAGAGGGATATGTGCCAAATGCTAGCAAAAGAAACTAGATTAATTTAGGGTATATGATTGACCTGGACGAGTTGGAAGAGTCTGTTCCTGTGTTCTAAATCTTTATGACTCATGACTTTATGCTGTGGAAACTATCAACATCTTGTTTATAGCAGGTCAAATCCTGACATACATTTTCCTGAATCACTTACTTTCTGTGGCTGAGGAATTCTTCCTAGAGATACAGTGTGGCTTTAGATATTCCAGAGGAACCTTTGACATAGTCCTTCTCTGCCAAATAAATCTAAGAGATCAACCCTTATAAGACCCGACCAAACAACGTGACTCAGTCAATTACAAGACTCTGTGAATTATGCTCTAAAGTTTTGATGTCCAAGAAACTTCAGCCCAAGGTTGCAATTGTTTCACGATGGTATGGCTGTCGGGTTTATGTGATGCAGTGGATAGTATTCCTGCTTCTGAGCCTGAAGCTTTGGGTTCAAGCTTGGAACTGGTGACCAAGCAGCTTGAGTATGAACTTGTAAAGCCTGCAACATGTGCCAGTGAGAGTGGGAGAGTCTCATAGTTAGCAATCTGAGAAAATTGGAACCTCTACCATCACAATTCATAGCTTCAGGACAACAACTTAAACTAAGTCTAAACCTCATTTTCTTGTGGGGATGGAGGGAGGAGCATAGATATAAATGAAAGTATGTTTCAGAGACAGAATATTTAAACATAGCTAATTGAATCCATATTGCTAAATAATTTACACGAAGCTTGAAGACAGACTGTGTAAAGAACATCATTAAGAGTAACAAAATAGCATTACTAAAATCAATAAAGTAAAACAGGCTTCTTAGTAATTGCTGAAATACAGAGAAAACTATACACACGTTTATACTGAAATTGATTCTAAGGATTTCCTGTGTTTTGCAGGGTTCCTTGTCTCTGTGTGGTTTGTTTTTTTTGTCAATGAATACATTATGAAACTGAGACTTCCTGAACATGCCTGCAATATTTGACCTAATTTCAAGAGCGGTGAAGTTATGTTATGCAAAACTCAAATTGCAGAGAAGTAGACCCACAATATTATTGTTATGCTTTCTTTTTCCACCTTTATAGCAAACATATTTTCATCAGATTCAAACCAACCAAAACTGAATCCAGACCTGACAGTATGTCCATGTTAATTCTTAATGCTGCAACTTTATTGATGGATATCTGCCACAATGAAAAGAAATAGGAACTTTATGATTGAATTGTTTCTTTGGCCTAGAATTAGCCACTAGAGGCACTATCTGCTGGCTATTCTACATGCTTTCTTTTAAGAAAAAAATGCCAATCATATGTTTGATGTTTCCACGTATGTGATGTGAGTACTGTATGCAAATATAAAACAGGAACAAAACCAGAAAAACTTGCACCCATTTCACACTGAGTATAACTTTAAGAGGTAGATCTTAAGATAAAGAATAAACCATAGAAAACCTCTTAAATTAAGTTGTTTAATTCAAAAAGTCTGGAAGTTCAATTTTCATAGCATGCAATTTCTGTTTTGCAGTGTTACTTGCATTGGTTCTTTCAAGTTATTACCTGATTCATCTTTTAGCACAGATTTGATTATCAGTAGACTGAATTAGTTTCTTAGAATGCATGGAGACTGAAGCCATAATATTAGTAAGCAATTACACATAAGTTCTAAATCAGTGTATTGTTGATGTAAAATGCTAACAAATCTATGACCTATCTCTTGCAACAGGAGGTTAGTACTGTTGGCATCATCAACATGCATCATACAGCATTGGAAATAATAGTTGGAACAGAAGCCAGAAGTGATGTATCTATCTAACATAGCTGCCTCTCCATTCTTCACTCCCCACGATCCAACCTCAATGCCATCCTGTTGTCTGCTCTCCTCACCATTCTGATCTCCTTTCTATTGTACAAAACAGTCAATACCTGAGAGGCTAATTCACATCACGAGATAACCTTCCTCCATCATAATATGATCCTGGGATTATTTAGCTAGATCTAAGAGCAGTCTCTAAAATGTGATTCTAAGCATTAGGTTCCATGTAGTTAACAGTAATTGTACTTACTCTTAAACTTAGCCTGAGGTCTCACAAGAGACTATTATGTAACTCAGATGTGATATAACTTGTTATTAAGTGAAATGTGATAGTAATGATCTCCATATCTCCACGGCTTTGGAAATCCAACACCTGATGGACCTTGTGAGCCAACCCACATTTAATTCCTAAAATTGACTTGAATTCCTTCGCTAACTTTCTCAGGCGTACATGCAGTTTTCGATACAGTCGAACATTTGACATTTTTCGAGTGTTTTCTCCAGACTTGGGAAGTGTTGCAGCATTGGGGGGAAATCACAGACCCAACTTCAATTTAAATGATTTCACAGAACTGATCATATGGATCAATTCTTTACCTGCAGTTCACTGTTCAGCTCGTTCAGTTTTGACATGATGCCTGTAAGGGAGCCAAAGTTGCCAACATTGTCTGACAGCTCACTGCACACGTCATTCCTTGATTTAAGAGAAGTGATGATTTCAGACATTAAAGCTCAAATCTTTCCAGAATTTTCTCTTGGCTTAACATGGGGGATTAATTCACCATATGCGGCATTGAGTTTGTCAAGTACGCATTAATCGGTGCCGAAGAATCGTATTTGAGTTGAGTTTACAATCTTTAACAACTTTCATATGTGAGAAAAGTCCATAACGTTACTTGCTACTCTATTGGAAAAAAACTATAACATATAACCTTTAGCTGCCTGGTTCATGTAGCAGTTATTTAATAATTTTATATCTTGTCTCTGTGGATTCAATCAAATTCAGATCACAGCACATATTTTTCAATTAAAATCTATCACCTTCCAGTGACATGGCTCATATATGCAGTTAGAGAGCCCCCTACAGTTGAATTAGCAGCTAACATATCCTCATCTAAAAGTTTTCTGTATAGCCTCCATATTATTTTCATTCCTTCTTCAATTACTCTAGTGTTGGTATTCCAGTTGTTATCGTCTTCCTACTTTCCCCATATGGATATACGTTCTCTTTATATCTTTTCAAATGATTTTTGTTTATTTTCTATTTCTTCATTTCATTTTCACAAAACTTTTCTCAAAGCAGAAAAGTTCCAAAACCTCCACTTCCGTAATAAAATGTGAACTCAGTATTTAATGCAATGTCAGTTGGAACAATGAAATGTTGCAAAAATTAGTGCTAGTCCACCTTTAAGTTTTATTAATAATGAATGCTATGGACTCTAGTTTCTTAGTCCCAAGGTTAGATGTATGTAAACAAACTAAGAAAAGATAGCAAATGACTTATGTCCTATCTCTACCATAGAGTCATAGAGATATATAGCAGGGAAACAGACCCTTCGGTCCAACCTGTCCATGCTGACCAGATATCCCAACCCCAAACTAGTCCCACCTCCCAGCACCCGGCCCATATCCCTCCAAACCTTTCCTATTCATACCCATCCAAATGCCTCTTAATTGTTGCAATTGTACCAACCTCCACCACATCCTCTGGCAGATCATTCCATACACGTACCGCCCTCTGCGTGAAAAAGTTGCCTCTTAGGTCTCTTTTATATCTTTCCCCCCTCACCCTAAACCTATGCCCTCTACTTCTGGACTCGCCGACCCCAGAGAAAAGACTTTGTCTACTTATTCTATCCATGCCCGTCATAATTTTGTCAACCTCTATAAGGTCACCCCTCAGCCTCCGACGCTCCAGGAAAACAGTCCCAGCCTGTTCAGCCTGTCCCTGTAGCTCAGATCCTCCAACCCTGGCAACATCCTTGTAAATCTTTTCTGAACCCTTTCAAGTTTCACAACATCTTTCCGATAGGAAGGAGACCAGAATTGCATGCAATATTCCAACAGTGGCCTAACCTGTACAGCCGCAACATGACCTCCCAAC
>NC_057712.1:17288557-17324632 GCF_004010195.1 Chiloscyllium plagiosum | reverse complement strand
CTGTGCAGGTTCTCTCTCTCTCTCTCTCTCTCTCCTGCACTGTCCTCACCATGTGCTTCCTTTGTCTGCTCTTCTCCCTTTTAAACTGCTGTTGTTTTGACTTTTTTTTCCCAAAGTTCCAAAACAATGCAACAGCATATAAAACAGTAATTGCTGCTCCTGGAATTTGAGGAAATCACATCCAACACCTCAAAAAAAGGAGCAGCTCTTACAGCCAGAAATTTTTCCTGTCCTCCATCTTGGAACAGAACTTAGACTTTGAAACTATGCCAGACGTTACATGTACAGATGAGGAAATCACATCCAACACCTAAAATACCTCAAAAAAAGGAGCAGCTCTTACAGCCAGAAATTTTTCCTGTCCTCCAACTTGGAACAGAACTTAGACTTTGAAACTATGCCAGACGTTACATGTACAGATGCTAATGCATTCAACCAGTCCCATTTTTTCTGATATTTTAATAAAGGCATTAACCCTTTGAAAATAAGTGAGTGCCTCTACACTAACAATAAGTGAAATAGATTTCTTCCCTTGATATGCTTTCGAAGCTTTTAACATTTGCTGCTATTTATAATGTGCCAACAATAACATTGCTTATTTAGGACTATTAAGGATACATCTTAAAAGCATATTAACAAAAACAAATGCAGTTTGAATGTCAAGGTGGAGGTGTAGATGGACATAAAATATATTTCATTAATAACAGCTTGTGAGTTTTTGTAAAAAGAAAGGGTAACATTTCACAATTTCAACAGAAAACCAATGGAAGTGAACAGTATGGTTTTATATTCACAGTATATATATACTACAAAAATAATATTAAAACATACAAATTTCAAAATTAAGAATGCACTTAATTGTTTTAAAAGAGAAGTCCTGGATTTATAGTTTCTTTCTTTGTTAAGCATCCTCCACATTCGACTCAAAATTAGAAGAATTGAAGAGGTCAGCACTGAAGGAAGCTATTTGTCCATGGAGTGTGTGCCAGTTTTTCGCAGGCTGATCAAACAGCTGAGCTTGAAGTTTTGATCCTGTGTCAGGAACGGAAAATTTCTAAGCTCCACAAATCTGAGATGCAAAAACGTATCCTGGAAGGTTGGACAGAGCCAAATCAAAATGGGAGCTGTGCCAGGCTAGCCTGGGTAAAGGTCAGAGACTTCTGAGTGGCAAGGCAGGTTCGATGGAGTTCCTGCATTGGAACCTCGCTCTTCAGTGAACTGAATGCAAAAGAAATAAAAAAAACCTCCACACTCACCCCTCATATTCCCAACATCCCAGGCACTCTCCATGTAAACCCTTGGAACTTGATGCTTACAATCTACTCCCAAAGGCCCCTTTTACCTTCCAAATCAATACATATCACTGTACCCTCCTCCCCATGGTCCCTCATACCTTCTATGTCAATCTATTCCCCTCTGTACGCCTCCACAACACTTTATAATTCTCTGACAACAGTGCCAACTTATGCCAACTCTCGCCCCAACCATCACCTTTCCCTTACACTGATACATGCAATATCCACTAGGGGCCAAGTTCAGATTAAATAAAGTTATTATTAAATGTCTATTGATGAATTTTTCATTAAAACCATTGACACAAACACATTCACTGCACTTAACTTTCTTTAACCCCTTACTAAAAAAGAAACAAATACTGCATTGATAGATCCACTTCAAACCGTTTAGAATGAATTTGAGATTTCAAACAATCTGTAAAATAAAAAAAGTTCTCCAATGTGATAATGAACAGTTATTAAATCAGTATTCAGCATTAATCCTAGAATGATAGCCATCATGTGGGCGGCACGGTGGCACAGTGGTTAGCACTGCTGCCTCACAGCGCCAGAGACCCGGTTCACTTCCCGCCTCAGGCGACTAACTGTGTGGAGTTTGCACGTTCTCCCCGTGTCTGCGTGGGTTTCCTCCGAGTGCTCCGGTTTCCTCCCACAGTCCAAAGATGTGCAGGTCAGGTGAATTGGCCATGCTAAATTGCCGGTAGTGTTAGGTAAGGGGTAAACGTAAGGGTATGGGTGGGTGGCGCTTCGGCGGGGCGGTGTGGACTTGTTGGGCCGAAGGGCCTGTTTCCACACTGTAAGTAATCTAATCTAATCTAAAGCTTATGTCAACAGATAGCGTGAAGTTTAACACTCTAGGCAGCATTTTAAAAATATTTAAAGGGCAAGAGTTTTATATTGATAGATTGAGAACTCCTTTTGACAGTTCTTTTCACAGCTCTATTGACAGTTCCAATTAACGTATGCATTTTGCATACATATGTGTGTCTATTTTTAACAATGCTAAAGAACAGCTGGTCTTTCTCAAAAGGCACCTGACCCCTCCCACGTGTCACAGAAATATAATTAAAAATTGCACCTTGCCTCCACAAAGGTACGTTACCTTTCCAAAGGACACCACCAGGTTTACATATTTACATACCAGAGTCAAAACATGTGGCTTTGGAAAAGCACAGCAGGTCAGGCAGTATCCGAGGAGCAGGAGAATCAACATTTCAGGCAGAAGCTCTTCTTCAGGACTGTAAGTCATTTCTGATGAAGGCCTTAAGCCTGAAACGTCAAAGTTCCTGCTCCTTGGATGCTGCCTGACTTGCCGTGCTTTTCCAGCACCACACTTTTCAACTCTGATCTCCAGCATCTGCAGTCCTCACTTTCCCTCATATTTGCATACCAGGTCATGTTTTGGATAAACCACAAACGAAAATCAGGTCACCATGAGGAAGCTGCATTGCCCATTGTCCAACCCCTCTGCCATCACAAAAATAGCAAATGCCAAGTTCCAGGATGAGATTTCAAGAGTTAGTCTTCTGCTGCCTTTTTCATGTCTCTCTACTTTTGCAAAAACTTCGGCCCTAGTCTCAACTCACATCTCTTTACCCAGATCCCTGAAATGGCATCTGTATTTTCTTGTAACAGTCTTTTTTTTATTCATTTGAGTGACATGGTCATCACTGGCTGGCCAGCAATTACTGCCCGTCTCTAGTTGCCCTCGAGAAGGTGGTGGTGAGCTGTCTTCTTGAACCGCTGCAGTCCACTTGCTATGGTTTGACCCACAATATCCTTAGGGAGGGAATTCCTGGATTTTGACCCAGACACGATGAAGGAATGGTGATATATTTCCAAGTCAGAGATGGTGAGTGACTTGGAGGGAAAATTAGTTGGTCTTCACAGGTATTTTCTGCCCTTGTCCTTCTAGATGGAAGCGATTGTGGGTTTAGAAGATGCTGTCTAAGGACCTTTGGTGAATTTCTGCAGTCTATCTTGTAGATGATATGCACTGCTGCTATTAAGCACTGGTGGTAGAGGGAGTGGATGCTTGTGGATGTGGTGCCAATCAAGTGGGTGCTTTGTCCTGGATAGTGTCAAGCTTCTTGAGTGTTGTTGGAAATGCACCCATTCAGGCAGTGGAGAGTATTCCATCACACTCCTGACTTGAGCTTTCTAGCTATGGGGGAGTCAGGAGGTGAGTTACGTGCCACAGTATCCCTAGCCTCTGACATGCTCTTGTAGCCACTGCATTTACATGGGTGAGTTCAGTTGAGTTTCTGGTCAATAATAACCCCTTGGGTGCTGATTGTGAAGGATTTAGTGATGGTAATACCATTGAATGTCAGGAGTGATGGTTAGATTTCCTCTAATTGGTGTTGGTCATAGCCTGGCATTTGTGTGGCATGAATGTTACTTGCCACTTGTCAGTCCAAGCCTGGATATTGCCCAGATCTTGCTGCATTTGAACATGGGCTGCTTCAGTGTCTGAGGGGTTGTGAGTTGTGCAGAACATTGTGTAATCATCAACGAACATCCCCACTTCTGACCTTATGATGGAGGGTAGGTCATTGATGAAGCAGCTGAAGATGATTGGGCCTAGGACTCTATCCTGAGGAACTCCTGCAGAGATATCAGGGTGCTGACATGACTGACCTGCCACAAGCATAAATATCTTCCTATGAGCCAAATATAGCTCCAACCATTGAAGAGTTTGCCCCCAATACCCAGTGATTCCAGTTTTCCGAGAGCTCCTTGCTGCTTTGACTGAATGTGGCTTTGATATCAAGGGCTGTCACTCTCACCTCACCTCTGGAATTCAGCTCTTTTGTCCATGTTTGAACCAAGGCTGTAATGAGATCAGGAGCTGAGTACCCCTGGTGAAGCCCATACTTGGGATTATAGGACATATATAAGCAGATAGTAAGTTATTATTAGGGAACTCTGGAAGCAGATTTGTCAGATTTCTTTAGAACGAAACAACTGATCCTAAGGGTGTAACAATAAGTGCAAATTGATCTGTCCTTGAATCCACATAGACTGTTACTGGTCAGCCCCTTTAACAGTGTTAGAATACTTGAACTTGTAGTTTCATGCTATTTATAGTCACATCTCCCAACCATATGCCAGCAACTATTTTCCAATTTATTAAAACATCTAAAAATAATATCACTTGCCAGCATATGGAGTGATTGAGATGATTGCCATGAATGCATTTCAGCTGAAGGCAAATATTTTCCTAAGAGAAAAAGGAATAGGATTATGTATTGATAACAAAGAGCTTGCAATATCCTACAATATCTCTGTTTAATACACACTGCCATAGGCTTTCAGTGATTTCCCTCCTTGGTCTGTGGCTCGTTGAATATTGTCTTAAATGTTTGCGTAGCTGGAAATGACTGACAGGGAGTCCATTATATGAATAATATGAAGACAGGGATAGCAGCTTTCTGGGTATTTGGATTAATGTTAACATGAACTCTTACAACAATTCTGAACATTGCTGGGTTGTCATGCCTCGAATACAGCAGCACCAGCATAGGTATGAGCAGGTCCATAGAGACTGAGTCCTGTGGATTTATGTGCAGGTTCGATAAATGATAAAGTAAACTTGATATAATGAGGTTTATAAGATATAATGAGTCAGCCTAGCAGTTACTGCACGTAAAGCTGGTTTTGTTCATTATAATTAAAACAAGTAACCATCTCAGCAACAGTGCCTTCATAAAGGGCATTCATCCCATGGACGTAGATATTGTATAAAGGTGTATGAGACTGAAAGGGTTACTATGGTTGAAGGACATAAGCACCATTCACTACGATGATGTCATGTGAAGTTGTAGATAAAATATTTTAGGATCTTGGAGGATTAAGAACTAACAGCTAGGTCCTCCTCATAGTCACTGTCATAATGTCTTCTCAATGTGACCTGTGACTAGTTGCTGACACACAATATGTTCCCTGAAGTTCACAATTAGATCTCTCTGCAAAATGGTGGTGGAGGAGGCTTGCCCCCTCTAATCACTCTTCCTTCCTTTATTTTTGTTTTTTTCACTTTTTTTTCTTTTGTTTTAGTTTTTTTGGTTTCTTTTCTACTGACTCACCATCTGGAGAGTGGCAGCAGCAGTATCGGGTTCGTTGAATTTGGCAGTCAGGTAGATGTCCAGTATGAGGAGTAATTGGGACTCTCAGTGAGTTCCCAATATCTGGCACATGGACTGAATGCAAGACCAAGGATCTGCCCAGCGCGCGGACCGATGGTGAGGCTGAAGCTGTCTGCGGGTGACACTCGGATTGGGGCTTTGGCAGTTGGATGTGTGTCAGCAGCCGAAGGCCTGAGATCCCAGCAGTGAGCCCAATGCAGCAATGGAGGTTCCCCTGACATCTGCAGCGATGGTAAGGGCAGAGGAGATGGAACCAGCACAGGGAAAGCGTGTCAAAGCAAAGGAGATCGTGCCCTTGTCGATTTTCAGCACAGCTGAGCACTTAAGAAAGACTTCATACAAAGACTGTTGTAATGTTTAACTTTTAACTTTGTTCCTTATTTATTTCTAATTGTTCTTCAGTTTTTGTATCTTGGTAATTGTAGCTAAGATGGTGCTGTGTGTGGTGACATTGAAAACTTTTCACTGTCCTCCTGTACGTTTGGACATGAGTACGTGGCAATAAAATCTAAATCTAAAAATGTAAATATAACAAACAAAAACTATCATCATTTCAATTTTCATCTCAGTGAAAGTGCCTGAGTTCCTTGGCATGGCTCTCGGGTACATTGTCCAAAGGCTCACGTGTAGATCACAGTGAGCAGCTCCACAGCTGTGCCGACTTTCAGGTCGATAGACAGCCTTACTCCGCTTCATTCCCCATTGATGGTTCGACTCTGCTGAAGGCTACATGTCTTTTGCTTCAAATCTTACATTTGGCTTGTTGTCAATATAGACATCTCAAGGCAGTTGTACTGTGGAGGTAAGTCAACAGATCCACTGCTAAAAGGTTCCGGTGATGGGACTCGAGAGAGGGTTTTCATGAAACAGGTTGCACAGTACTTCAGTTTTGTTTTGTACTGCTCATAAGACTCAATTTGTCAAATCCATTAGGGAACAATCTGTGCAACATTGCATGTTCAGCTCTGAACTGGCAGCTCGTGTGCAGTCTTGGAAAACAGGAAACTGCAAACTAGATGCTTGGAGACCCTGTTCTCTATCTGGGATGGTGTCAGATTGAGCACCATCCACACTATATTTTCAGCTTCAACACAGCAACTAGAGGGGAGGGAGCAGAGGATACATTGAGCCCTGGGATCAGAGGTCTGGTTTCATATCTGCAGCTTCAGAACAACACCTGATTGAGGGAAAAAACATTCAAACAGCGATATCATGAGGAGGGACTGTGTTGTCTTCTTCATGCATTTGTTTTTGGTTGAAGATTTAACTATAAAACTGCAATCTTCCTGGACGTGCACAGGAAAACTATTCAGCTGCTGGGAACTGGCTCATTTGAAAACAAACCAGAGTAACATCACAGAAAATCTATAAGTTCATTAGTTGGTAAGAAACTACTGCTAAGTACTGTCTAAATTGCTATAAGTTAGAAAAGTGTATTATTAAACATCAGAAAAAAACGAAAGTCAGCATCAATATCATAAAGTAGTATAAGTGAGCCAAAGTAAGGTAAGGACAGGAGCATAAAGTTAATGCAAGGGAAATAAGTTTAAGATTCAGCCAAGTTATGGCAGCGGGTTTCAGTGCTGTGTTGCACGCCCTGCAGTATAAGGGAATTGGCAGGGTCTCTTGGCCATCTGCAGGAAATGCCATTGGCTCAATCAGTTTGAGCACCAGGTTTTGAGCTTGAGCATCAGCTGGAGGCACAGCAGTGTATCCGCGAGGCTGAGAGTCATTGGATTGCATATTCTTAGATGTGGTCACCCACAGCTTGAGGAAGTTATCAGAGAGAGATGGATGACCATCAGTCAGAAGAAGGATCACAGGCAGTGGTCAGGAAAGCTCTCTCTCCCTCTCTCATAAGTGGACGTCCTGTATTGAAAAACAGAGATCCTCTGGGCTGTGTAGCCAAAGCCCAGCTGCACAAGGTGGGAACAGCCAGAGAGGAAACATTATAGTGGTAGTGGATTCAATAATGAGGGGTACAGACAGGCATTTCTGTGGCTACAGACATGAGCCCAGGATAGTGTGTTGCCTCCGTGCAGCCTGGGTCAAGGATGTCACTGAACAGCTGCAGTTCATTCTGAAGGTGGAGGGTGAACAGTTAGAGATCATGGTTCACAACAGGACCAACAACACAGGAAGAAAGAGGGTGAAGTCCTGTAATAAGAATTTAGGGACCAGATTAAAAGTATAGAAATAGGTGGATGGAGTGGATGCATGCGGAGCAGGGGGGAGGGCTTTTGATTCCTGGCTAACCTGGCTTGTTCCTGGGGTAAAGTGGAATCTGTACGGGTCTGACTGGTTGCACCTGAACTGGAACAGGATCAACATCCTGGTCAGGAGGTTTGCTAGAGTGTGTGGTGGGTGTTCAAATTAATTTGGCAAAGGAATGGGTTACGGAGTGGAGGTACTGAAGAAGCTGATGCACAGCCAGGTAAAGAAGAACCAAGTTAGTCTAGAAGGTAATGCAAATATAGTGAGGTTAAGGCCCAAAAGAAATACAGTCATCCTTAAGTTAGTGAATGAAGATCTCAGTTGCAGACAAGCACCTCTTGAATTGTTTGAGACATTCCTTCATTACTGCCAGTTTGAGCGTATTGAGACAACTCTAATCCTTCATACCATTTGGTGAGCAGTTGGAGGGGAGAACAATGGTATCAAGGGGCTAGATCTTGACAATTAACTTTGACGGGATCAGTTTTTGATCTGGCTAACATCCAGGCTCATGCAGAGTAGCAGCGAGATCTCTGAAATAAATTGAAATAAAAAGCGATTATAAACCTGAAAGACAAGTAAAAGAAAATTGACAGCTCAGAGAAAAAAATACTGTCAAGTAAAGTAGAATTTTAAAAGAATTTTTAGAAATTGGCTTTCTATTGTAAGTGAGCATTTAAAATAATTCAGAGGTGAGCATGTGGAGTTGGAATTTATCACTGGACAGTTGCGTCAGTAGACACTTGCTTTTTATTTTGCTGCTAAGATGGGAAACTGTAACTTGTGATTACGAAGTTAGAGAGTTATACTAGGTAAACCAGCAACTAAACAAACTAATATAAACAATTAAATAAAATAAATTATCAAATCAAATAAAGAAGGCTGGTTAGACATGGTAGGGTTGCAGTAGATTGTATTTATAAGTGGGCCTTTGTGATATTAATATCTAATTCTGCAAGTCAGTGCCTGTAGCTTGAGGAACTTAGGATTAGTGTTTTTGAGCTGGAGTCAAAGGTGCAGTGATTACAGGGGTCTAGGGAGTGAGAAGGTTAACAGGGCAATTTGTTCTAGAAGACAGTGCCGCATGGATAAGTAGAATCTTAGAGTTGGCTAATGATCAGGGACTGAAGGGTGGGACTGAGCTGGGCAGATAGGAGGATCCGGTAGAAGGAATCATCATCCCTGGCTTTGACCAACAGGGTGCAATTTACTTGTTCCTTGTATGATTGCAGGGTATAAGGGTACACTGACTACAGCACTGTGGTACAGGAAGATCTTCAAATGGGGCTAGTGAAAAGAAATTTGGTAGTGATAGAATAGTCAAGAGAATGAATGCTGTTTCTCTGTAGCCATTGTACTTGAATATGCAACGTATTTACACTAATTCAGATAAGTGAATAGCATAGATAGAAATAAATGTATTTGATCCAAGAGGCATTACATGGTCACAAAGTGACCAAGGTTAAGAATAAAGTATTCTAGAATATTGTGGGCGGCACGGTGGCACAGTGGTTAGCACTGCTGCCTCACAGTGCCAGAGACCTGGGTTCAATTCCTGCCTCAGGCGACTCTGTGTGGAGTTTGCACATACTCCCCATGTCTGTGTGGGTTTCCTCTGGGTGCTCTGGTTTCCTCCCACATTCTAAAATAAAATGTGCAGGTTAGGTGAATTGGCCATGCTAAATTGCCCATAGTATTAGGTATATTAGTCTGAGGGGAAATGGGTCTGGGTGGGTTGCGCTTCGGCTTGGGCCGAAGGGCCTGTTTCCACGCTGTAGGGAATCTAATCTAATGAATACTTAACTTTAAAGAGGGATAGGCAAAATGGGAAAGGAGGAAGGGATAGCCATGTTATTAAAGGGTGGGATAAAGGAAATTCCATAAGACAATAAAGTTTAACATTGATTTTGGAAACTATTTATGTTCAAAACAGGAGGATCACTGTAAAGTCAGTCAAATGCAGAGTGAAACAGACTGGGATTGGTGATGTGAGAGATAAAGAAAACAGATCAAACTGTAACGTTACAGGAAAGCCATGAATTCAACGGCTAATGAGTACTATGGTTTTGTTTTCCGTCCTTCAAAATTGGGAAATTTATCTAGGGAGTTGGGATATATTTCAAGAGCAGCTTTTTTGAAGAATAAGTATATCAGGGATGTGATGGAATACTCCCCACTTGCCTGAATGAATGTAGCTTCAACCAAAGTCAAGATGTTTAGCACCATCCATGACAAAGCAGCTTGCTTTAATGACACCACCTTCAATATTCACTCACTTCACCGCCAATGCAGTGGCAGCCATGAGTACCATCAAGCTCAACTCTTTATCTCTGCCCCAGTCCTCACCTTAACTAGCAATCCAGACTTGAGGCTTGTGTGTGCCATGTGTGTGATCTTTTTTTAAACATTCATTCATTCAGGAGTCAATTATCCGTCTCTAGTTGTCCTCAAGGTGGTGGTAGGGTGCTGTCTTCGTTCCAATCCCAAATGTCAAAATGTATACATTAGCCCTTTGAGAGAAAAAAACAAATGAATTAGCTCTCTCCCCTCAACCACAAAAACTGTGAAAAGATTGGACATCTCTAGTTAGATTAACTTTGCAACAGTGCGTGATCAAGGTAAGATTATATAGTTTGGCCCTATACTGGTTGGATCTTAGAAGAGTAGACCATATTGAAAGAGAAGATTTGTAGGTGATTTGAACAGAACAGTTGTGGAGAAATTTGTTTCCCCTTGTGGGCTAATTTAGGACCAGAAAACATAATTTAAGAAGTCAACGAGTTAGGACAGAGAGGAAGATGAATTTCTTCTAACTGTAGCAAATTTGAAGAATTTTTACACCAGAGAGCTGTCAAGGACAAGATAGTAGTATATCTTGTACCTGTACTTAAACAATATCAGACAATAGTATGGAAAAAGGCTTACATGAATGCAAAGGATAATGGAGATCTTAAGGAGTGCAAGAAATATAAATAGTGGTACACTACAAATAGTGGTCATCATGGAGAGGGAGTACAAGTAAAATTATGAATCTTGAGACAGGGTTGGAGGGTCTGAGCTATAGGAAGAGGCTGAATAGTGTGGGGCTATTTTCCCTGGAGCATCGGATGTGACCTTACAGAAATTTATAAAATCCTGAGGGGTATGGAAAGGGTCTTTTTTTTCCCCAGGTTAGAGGAGTTAAAACTAGAGGGCATACATTTAAGGTGAAAGGAGAAAGATTTAAAAGGAACTCAAGGGACAACTTTTTCACATAGAAGTTGATGCGTGTATGGAATGAGCTGCCAGAAGTGGTTAAAGCTGGTACAATTACAACATTTAAAAGGCATCTGGATGAGTATATGAATAGGAAGGGTTTACAGGGATGCTGGCAAATGGGTCTAGATTTATTTAGAATATCTGGGTTGGACCGAAGAGTCTGTTTAAGTGTTGTACAGCTCTTGAACTCCATGTCTATTATTTCTTCAGTTGTGAGCAAGTTAACCCATTTGAATAATGAGTTGACCAGAAAGCCAGCATGGTTTGTAAAGGGTCACAGTTAAATTCACGAAATAATACAGTACAGAAGCCTTTGGTACATCAAGTTTGCACCAAAAATATACTACAATCTACATTAGTCCCACTTTGTTGCATTAGGCGTTGAATGTTATGACACTCATCCAAATACTTTTTAAAGATTTTGAGGCTTCCCTCCTCAACTACTGACTCACCCAATACACAAATTTGTTCACTCTAGTAGAAAATATTTCATTTTCTCATTCCATGGAAAACAACACACAATTTTGATTTTTTAAAAAATACACTGGGTGAAAAAAGCTTTCCTCAGTTCCTCTCTAAATCTCTTGCCTTTCACTTCAAAATCATGCCCCCTTGTGTTTGACCCTTCAACTGAGGGGAACAGCTGTTTTCTGGTCACCCTCATAATCTTTTACACCTCTATCAGATGTCCCCATCATCTATTCTGCTCCAAAAAAAACAGCCTGAGCGTATCCAGTCTCTCTTCATAGCTGAAACATTTCGTCCCAGACAACATCCTAGTGAATCTCCTCTGCAACTGCTTCATGCAATCACATCCTTCCAATAGTGGGATGACCAGAACACAGTATAATAGCTGCAGCCTAACCAAAGTTCTGTACAGCTCCAACATAACCTCACTGTCCTTACTGTCTCTGCCAAAACTGATGAATGTGTCCTATAAGACTTAGCTACCCTATTAACTTGCCCTGGCACCTTCAGCAATCTGTGGACAAGTACCTAAGATCTCTCTGCCTCCTAGTGTCTTCCTTCACCCCCACCCTAGATTATCTGAACGAAATGGGTGGGCACTATTTGTTCGGATAACTGATTATTCAGTTAAACGATTCAATGCCTCTCCTCTGGGGCCCAGAGTTTTCTGAAGTTTCCTTTTTCCTCACTGCCTGCCTTGCTCCCTCTGTCTCAGGGTTTGTTTCTGAGCAGGCACACACTTGTATGCAAGGGACCTGCTGCATTGCTGAAGCTCACCTCCCACCCCATCAGTTCAATGAGATTGACACAGCGAGCACTTGCTAAGTCCACTCCCCGTTCAGACTAGGCAGCAACACATCACATAAGAAACTCCCCCAAAAAGCTCCATGGCAGCCAGACTGGACACCAACAGTAAGACTGCTGCTGCCTTTTTCAGGGGGCTGGGGAAAAGTCTGCAAATAGTCCACATGCACACAGCCACACACAACTTTTTGTCAAGTTCGACCTTTGCCCGGTACCTTTTTCAGGGGGCTGGGGAAAAGTCTGCAAATAATCCACATGCACACAGCCACACACAACTTTTTGTCAAGTTCTTTGCCCGGTACAGGAAAATGTTGGAGCGATTATCTAGGGAAGGGGAGGTTCAGGGTACATACCTGTGTAGAACTCAAAGGAAAGTGTTGGGGGGGGGGGGGGGCGGGAGTGCAAGAGAGAGAGGTCAGTCATTGGAGATGGTGCCTGGAATCTCATCAATGTCCAGGAGTGTTCTCGGCAGCATTTCAGTTAGCCGAGTTCATTTTTAATCATTGTAAACAAAAGGCACAATCAGTATTGGAAACGCCTCTGTGATGTGATGTTTCTATCGGGACCTTGAGAACTGCTTCAAAAGATCCAATATTTGGATAATAGAGGTTCCTCTGTAGACCATTTAATATGTCATGGCCCAACATCTACAACACCGTTCCAGCAAAACCTCAATAGAAAATCACAATGGAAATAACTAGACTAGGGCAGGCCAACAACAAAAAAAAAATCCACAATCGCTCAAAACTCACCCAAGTCTAACACAAAACATAGCACAGCCTGAATGAAAGTTGAAATAATATTTATGAAACAAAAAGCAAATTTAACACTACATTTAAAAAATGTAAGTAAGCTGCTCCCTATACAGTCTCTCACAGAAAGCTTGTGTCAGCAGCTGCCATCACGTAGGTGCAGAATGGCACAACGACCAGCACCAAAATCACATGTGTGGAACAGTACGGACACCAGCATGTGCAGAACGGCGTAGAGATTTCTGTGTGAACACTGGCGCATATGCAGAACGGCGTGGAGATTTCAGTGTGGACACTGGCGCATATGCAGACAGTGTGGAGATTTCTGTGTGAACACTGGCGCATATGCAGAACGGCGTGGAGATTTCAGTGTGAACACTGGCGCATATGCACAACGGCGTGAAGATTCCAGTGTGAACACTGGCGCATATGCACAACGGCGTGGAGATTTCAGTATGGACACTGACGCATATGCACAATGGCGTGGAGATTTAAGTGTGAACACTGGCGCATATGCAGAACGGCGTGGATATTTCAGTGTGAACACTGGCGCATATGCAGACAGTGTGGAGATTTCAGTGTGGACACTGGCGCATATGCACAACGGCATGGAGATTTCAATGTGAACACTGGCGCATATGCACAACGGCGTGGAGATTTCAGTATGGACACTGACACATATGCACAATGGCGTGGAGATTTAAGTGTGAACACTGGCGAATATGCAGAACGAAGCATGTGAACCGATCCCCACTGGAATCGTGCTACTTGCCAGAGGTAAGCGTTCTGAAAAATACCATTCTCCAATTTTTAAGTGATGTTATAGCCAAATCAAACCGCTGAAATGCGCATTATCCCAGAACTACCTGTAATTGTGACTAAACAAGTCAGACAGCAGCTGTGAAGCAACAGCTGAAATCTTCAGGTCAGCAACTTTTTCAAACCTTCACCACCACACGCTATAAACAATAAGAATGACCAAAGTTCAAATAAGTTTAATCTTTTATTTCAAGTTCAAATAATAATACAAAAATGTTATAAAAAGTGTAAACAAGTTTCCATAGGAACACTTTAGAATGTGATTCCATCTCCTAGTCAACCATTTTGTTGCATACATAAACTAAACCACAACTTTAAAATTGAAGCACTCAGAACAATTTACTAGTTCCAAACAGCAGCCATTTAATATCACCCAAACATTCTACTTAAGAGTGTCAAATGGCCAGTGAAGTTCTATGCAACAATCTAGACATTGACTCTTCCTGAAGAGCATGAAGAACAAAGGAGTTCCATTCCACTTTCCCAGGCACAGGACGCCAGTACAGTATTAGCAGCACGATCCTCTACTTGGGATGGAAAGTCACCTTCCTTGATTCGTTGCATTAGTTGCCTAGGAGAATAAATAAAATAGATTATACACCATGGCACTGCTTGGCAGTAGATGAAAGATGTTTTCAAATCTAAATTGCATGGAGACACTGAGATGACTAAGAGCAAACATTTAAGTCGGTGTTGAATCGATCAGGCTGCAAATTGATATTGCAGACATAATTGGTTTCCAGAAAATACTTCTAAACTAAATTCCAGACTTGTGGGGGAAAGCACCATTTTAAACTGCAATATCACTGCACTATTCCAACAGGGCATTTATAAGGTCTCACGTTTTCTTTACTTTATTAGTGTACACTAAAATAGGAAAACCAAGAATGAAAACAGAGTGCAGAGTAAATAATGAAATACTATACCACATTGGCCTTGACATAACATAAAAAATCTGAGGTCTTTGAAATCCATTGAATGTTGAGGCAGCAGCGACAGTGTAAGCTCCCATGTTCTCAAACACCATCCAATCTCCAACCTGAAGCTCTGGCATACTGCAACGTTCCACAATACGATCAAGTCCATCACAGGTTGGGCCCCAAATACTGGTCATGTACAGATTCTCATCAGACTTCTGTTTCTAAAGAAACAATGCTAATTTAATGCACATTATTTGGACACTTACGTACAATTTAAGATGTTAAGAAAGGTCTTACCTTAAGTAGAACTGGTATTACATGAGCATGGTCATATAGTATGCAGTTGAATGAACCATAAACACCATCGTTCACATAGTACATGACGGTCCTGTCACATTCATCATCCTCATCTTTAAAAGATAGTCACATTGTAAATAAACTTTTAATTGAAAATGAACTTATTCCAATCAAGACAGAAGGCTAAATTTTAGTTTGAATTCAGTTGCAAACATAGGAAACGTTGCAAATCCAGGGATTACATCTAACACATTTTATTTTGATTTGAAGCAACAAGTCCATTATTTAGGGTGGAGCAGCAGATGTAGTCTACATAGACTTCAGTAAAGCTTTGACAAAGTCTCACATGAGACGCTGTTCAAGAAGCAAGAGCACATGAATTCCAGGGCTAATTTAGCAAATTGGATCTAAAATTGGCTTAGCGATAGTTGGCAGATGGCGTTGGTCATGGGTTATAATTATGTTTGTGTCCAGAAGCATACTATAGCTTTATAATGTATATTAATGCTTGGATAACTATAGGACATCTGGTTAGGAAGTTCACAGACGACTCAAACATTGGTGTTGTAAATATGGAAGAAAGCCTTTTACAGGGTACGCAGAAATGCATGAAGATGTTGCCTGAGCTGGAGCAATTCAGTCAACAGGAGATTTAGAAGGGATGTGAGCAATTTGTTTCCACACAGACAGTTGTGGGTACCTGGACTCCACTGTCAAAAAAGGTGGTAGAGGCAGGACAAGACAATACTTAAAACACCATTAGGCCACAGGCCAAATGTTAGAAAATGAAATTAGAAATAGATAGATGGTTGATGACTGACATGATTTGCTGAAGAGCCTCTTTCCACAATGTAAAAAACTTGACATTTACAAAAAAAAAAGCATAAAAATTAGTGAATTCTTAAGTTACTTGAATGATTAGATGAACACAAAAAGATATTGCAATAGAGATCTTCAAGAGGGAGTCCAGCAGGTGCTCTATTCCCTGCTAATTATTTGATTCCCTTGCCAATGTCTTTTATATTTGCCTTTTTAATTAAGTTGTATACTTTCAATTTCTCCAACATTCTAATATTTAATGTGCCCAAATGAATAGTCACTATAATCTCAGAGGACTTTCATGGTAACCTCAGTCAGTACAGAAAGTGGACCCACGCTAGTGGTGTCACTGACAAATAGCAAACATCAACACGATAAAGATTTCTGCGTCTTTCTGACATGTTTCAGAGGGTAATGAATTTTATATAATCTTCTTTGAACAGAATTTCTGGGTTTAACATGCAATAAATGGCTATATCACCATGGATATACCCACCAGAGTTGCTCTGTTCAGTGAGAACCACTTTCTTGGCAATAATGTTCACAGCAAGTGTGTAAGAAGATGCCACGTAGAACCGACCAGGCTCAGCAATGACTTGAACCCCAGAATCAATGGGAAAGTATTTGTCCAGTGCAGGATTGATAACAGCTGCAATCTAAAAATTTTGAGAGTTAATCAACTTTCATTTTCGGATAAGGTTCTCTTAAGGACCAATAGCAACACTTCTTACCTCTTCAAACTTAAGCTTAGTGTCTTCTGAACCAGGAAAGCCGCCACCAATATCAAGCAAGTACATGTTGTAGCCGTACTCAACCTATAATTCAGACAATATGGCAAGGAAGATAAAATGGGTAACATACAAATCCAAATGATGAAACTTTTGATGGCTTCAAACTCCACTAAGAATAGAGGTATCCTCAAGCACACAACTGTTAATGTGAAAACATTTTTAAAAAAACCTACCCCCAAATCAAAAACAAAACGAGCATCTGCAATAGCCTGGGCATATGTTTGAGCGTCTGTACATCCACTTCCCACATGAAAGCTTTCACAGGGGAGACAAAAATTAGTCCATAGTCAGTACCTAATAAAGCCAATAGAGTTCAACCAATGAGGTACAGGAGTGCTTTTAAAATGTTTAAATCTTTATAACACTAATGCATTTTTTAAAAACACTACTAATCTTATAACCTCTCAAACGTTCCAGTGTATCATCTTGTCTACAAGTAAATGCGTTCATCCATAACTGACACAAGTTGTCAAATAATGCTGTGTAAATATTGTGAACTGAGGATAACATTATGACTGCAGGACAAAGGCTGTGGGGAATGGAGAGATACATGACAGATGAAGGCTAACTCAGAAGTATGAAGTAATACATTTTGTTAGGAAAAATGAGGAAAGACAACATATAACAAAAATGATACAACTTTAAAGTGGGTACTGGAAAAGAGAAGCCAAGGAGCACATAAATCATTGAAGGTGGCATGGCAGATTGAGAAAGTGGTTAACAAGAAGTGTGTAAAATGCTGTGATTTTAAAACGGAGATAGAGTATCAAGCCAAGGAAACTATGGTGAAATGCTAAAGCACTGACTTGGCCAAAGTTGGAGTCATGTCCAATTCTGGAAGGATGCAACAGCATTCTAGAATGCAGAGGTGAAAAGAGCTCCTGGGATGAGACACCCCTGTTGTATGGATAGGCTGGGGTTTTCTCCTTAAAAGGTATTGAAGATGATTGATGAAGGTGGTGAAAATAATCAAGGACCTGGACAGGGTAGAAGAGGAGAAACTGCCCACACTGGCAGAATGAGAGAACACCAAGGACGCAGATTTAAAAAAAAAATCATTTTGGATTTTAGAGTATAAAATGCAGCATGGTTAGTGTTGCTTAAAAACGTGGAGGAGACACATTTTTCAATCATGGCATACTAAGAGGATCATTCAAACAGAAAATAATTTGCAGAGCAATGCAGAAAGAAGAATCTAGGAATGAACAGGTTGCCTTTACAGAGAGCCAGCATAAAGTGGCTAGACAAAATAACCTCAGTGCATTGTAACTTTTTGATTGGTACATTGCATCAACATCAATATTTCAATTAATTACAATTGTTTAGAATTAGAATAACTCAAACATGTTCAAATGTCTCATTTACCATGGAATTGCTCAAATCCAAAGTAAAAGTCAAGATAATGTGAACAATCTACCTTACTCCAATAATGTCAATATCCAGCTCTTTGGCACGCTCAAGGAGGAGTCTACTAGTCTTAAGTGTTGCTCCAAACTTCACACTTAAGCGACAGATTGCCTTGGAATCATCAGCAGCAATGCGCAGAACTAGCCTAGGACAGAGGGAGAGGTGGATGCATTTTACGCCAGGATTTGACGTTAGTTCGATAAAGGCGTCAATGAAACATTATAAAAAGGAGAATCCCATATCCAGCTGAATCACCACAGGCAACCTAAAAACATGAAAACCTGCACAGGAAACAACATCCCAGAATTAAGACCTGCCAGACCAAAGCACTGACAGATGCGAGATCAACTCACATGGTTTGCTCAATCAAGAAATTCTGAAATAATCAGGTCAAAAAACTAACAGACATTCTACAGTATCAAGTTATAAGAAAGGCAGATATGCAATTGAAAAAGAGTGTTTTCATATCATTAACGAATTAACCCACGCCTGAAGGGCAAGCAAAACATTCAGCCAAGATTCTCCAGTATTTCACGTAAAAAACCTGATTTTGCCCATTCTACTAACTAAACTGAAATGTCCAGTCATAAAGAAAGGCACATACAGGACAAAATGTAATTTGCCATCCTGCATATTTCCAGTGGACAGAGCTTTTCAACTCGTAATTAGATCTCTTCTTTCCTTTGGAATCCCAGAAAATCCAAAGGACTATTGAACATTTGGGTTCACTCAACATCTCTGCATCCAAGATGTAAATGCAGTTTGAGAAAACACTTTCATTAGCTTTAAATACTTCATTTTTTTTTTCTTATTAGAATTGTTGAAAAACCATGCAAAAAAATTGCAGAACTGATTACATATATCCATCCTCCACTACACTTAAATTAGCAGTTCGCCAAGTTATCTACACCTTACAAAAACATCCTTATCCTACATTTCATTCTCACCATCTAAATTTTACCTACTAACTCTATCACTCCCTTAAATATCTTTGAAAGCATCATTTCAAAAACATATCAGAAATTAAAGATCTGTCATTTTTTTATTTCCTTAAAAATCCCAAAGCTATCCGCAAGTTCCAAAATTACTTCTGCATTTTTTGTACAAATTTGAAACTTTAGTATAAAAACCAGCAACTTACTTTGCACTTGGATGACCTCTTGCTACTTTCATCAGCTCCACTTCACTATCAAATGTCATCATCTGCACCCCATGTGTGGCTGCATATTTGATTTGAGACAATTGTTTACATGGGTTGGCATAGATTATTTTCTCAACTGGAACATCAAGGGACTGTACCATCTGAATTTCAGTCTGCAAAGAATGACTGCATTAAAATCATTACAATAGCACAGGCAAGCTTAAGCTAGAATGCAAAAGTCAGATTTTCACATACCTTGCTAGCACAATCAAATCCAGCACCCAAAGTAGCAAGAGTTTTAACCACAGCCTTGTCATCATTGCATTTGACAGCATAAAAAGGAGCCACACGAGGAAGAACCCTTTGCCAGCGCATGTGCTTTTTGACAACGTCACCCAAGTCAGCAACATAAAAAGCATCTTTGTCATCCTAAGAATACAATAGTACAAGGTCAAATTTCCATACTAGAAATACTTCTAAATTAAATACGATCAATAGTGCAGAAAAATGCTGATAGAAAGTCCACAGAACAGCACAGTTTAAAATGGGGAAAGGAAATTAAGGTCAGTTTGCATCACTTCAAGGTTAGATAATCAAGTAACTGGCAATCAAGTGACAAATACTTACAGAATGAGACACTTCATTTATTTTGCTTTCCAAGATGTCCCTTGCACTAAATCCTTCCTCAAGGAAGGCAAAATCAAATTCATTATTGCTGAAGTCATTCATTCTGAAATTTATAGGATGATGCACGAAGCAGGAATCTGCAATATGCAACAAACTGGAAAAAAGCAGTTAAGTGACATGGGACAACAATCCATCTAATTCAACACACTGTTAAACGTTAAACATTTATACTTACACAGGCAAGTAAGAGATGGAATCTAGTTAAAAGCAGAACTCAGCTATCTGGCCAAGGTGGCTTTCCAACAGAGTTGAACCCTCTAAGATACAGCGCAAGGTCTGGGCTCTCTGCGTAGCCGTTATATACCTTTGTGACTTGTTCGTTCTGAAACAGAAGAAACCAGACAAATTTGCACAACAAACAGAATTAAAAGTGAAAACATGCTAGCCCCTTTGAACTAAGCAAGTTACACTGCACAAATGCAAGCTACTGCTCTGCTCAGCAAGGTTAGTGTCTTTGGAAGTGGGCACTTTCATTCTTCACATGTTCAGTAAGCCATGATGTCCATGGTATTGGACAGGGGTCGACCAAGTTAAAAATCTCACAAACAACCAGTTACAGTCCAACAGGTTTATTTTGAAGTACAAGCTTTTGGAGTGCTGCATCTTTGTCAGGTAGCCAGTGGGGCAAGATCACAGAAGTTATAGCAAAAGATCATAGTGTCATACAACTGATGCAATATATTCAACAAACCTAGACTCCTGTTAAGTCTTCCATCTTTTCGAATCCACTGCAGGTTTTGATTCATTAAATATGCAAGTCCCAGAATTTCCTTCAAATCACATTTCTGAGATAACATTAAAGTTTTATAGAAAAGGTGACATCTCAGCTCAGATAATGCAGGGATGTTCCCTCCCAGTTGGGGAACACTTCGGCAGTCAAGGACATTTGGCCTCTGATCTCTGGGTGACCATCCTCCAGACTTTGGGATACGTAACAATGCCAAGTAGAAGCTGATAGCCAAATTTGGTACCCATGAGGATGGCCTCAACCAGGACCCTGGATTCATGTCACACTACAGGTCACCCTTCTATACTATACACTAACACAAGCACACACACTCTTACATACTGACACACACGCGCGCTCTCTCAAATATACACAAACACCCCCACACTCTCACCCACACAGGCATATACTCCATCCCCATCAGGCACACACACACTCACTCTCTCTGACACACACACTCTTTCTCTCCCTCACATGAATGTATACACACACACATCTATGGGGTGAATTTGCATTTGCAGAACTCTTAATTGCAGATACATTCTATTTCGTTCTAAAAGTACAGTCAATTACATGTGGCATTTTATAAATTCCTACTTTGGAAATAGAACCAGTCTGACTCAAGACTGGAATACATACAGACTCTAACCTTGCACCTTTAATGCACTGAGCTGTCACTTTTTTATAAAAGTTTACATTATCACAAGAATGTGACTTGAAAATGCTTTGGAATTATATATTAATGAATCAAAACCTGCAACCGATTCTAAAAGATGAAAGATTTAACAGCAATCTAAGTTTGTTCAATATATCGCATGAGTTGGATGACACCATGATCTTTTGCTATAAATTCTGTATCCTATGGTCCTGCTCCATGAGCTACCTGACAAAGGAGCAGCACTCTGAAAACTTGTATTTCCAAATGAACCTGTTGATTATAACCTGGTGTTGTATGATTTTTAACTCAGCTTAGTAAGATCAGAGACTCTTGTAGTGGGCACACTCTCACTCTACTCTGCCCTGCTCAGTAAGGTCAGTGACTCTGCAGAGATTCCTGATGAAGTGCTTATGTTCGAAACGTCAACTCTCCTGCTCCTTGGATGCTGCCTGATTGGCTGTGTTCTTCCAGCACCACACTCTGATATCAAGTATCTGCAGTCCTCACTTTCTCCCAGTGACTCTGCTCTGCTCAGCTCAGTAAGATCAATAACTCTGGCAGTGGACACAACCTGACACTGCTCTGTCTAGCTCATTAAAGATCAGTGAGTCCAACAGTGGGGAATGCCTCACTCTGCTCTATCAACTCAGTAAGGTCAGTGACTCTGGAGTGGGTTTAATTGGAAGCACTAGCTTTCGGAGCACTGCTCCTTCATCAGGTGGTTGTGGAATACACAATTGTAAGACAGAATTTATAACAAAAGTTTACAGTGTGATGTAACTGCAATTATACATTGTAAAATACCTTGATTGTTTGTAAGTCTCTCATCTGTTAGAAATGACCACGTTAGTTTCACTTCTTTCACATGTAAATCACAAAATTTTTATATATAAAAAGTTACATTCTCAGGTTAACTTTAACAATTGGTGTCAGCCCAGATAATGTGTTGAAGGTGTTAGCCCTGTGTGCTGTTGTCTGCTATAATGTTTAGACTAATTCTATACTAAAACACACACATACACATACAGGTTTGTGGAGTGAATTTGTATTTGCAGAGTTATATTGTACTTTGCTCAAAAACTGCATGAATCGATGTAAGACTCATTTTTTAGATTAGAATTGGCCTAAACATTATGGCACAGACAGCAGCACACAGGGGGCTAACACCTTCAACATATTATCTGAGCTGACACCAATTGTTAAAGTTAACCTGAGAATGTAAATTTTTTTAAAAATTGTGATTTACATATGAAGAAAGGGAAACTAACACGGTCATTCTAATAGATGAGAGACTTAACAAAAAAATCAAGGTATTTTTCAATGTATAATTTCAGTTACATCACACAGTAAACTTTTGCTATTAACTCTGTGCCTTACAATTATGTATTCCACAACCACCTGATTAAGGAGCGGTGCTCAGAAAGCTAGTGCTTCTAATTAAACTTGTTGGACTATAACCTGCTGTTGTGTGATGTTTAGCTCAGTAAGAGCAGCAACTCTGGCTCAGCTCGGTCCGGCCCAGCTCAGACTGGGCAGTGACTGGCTCTGCCCCCCAGCCAGGGCAGCGACTCCGGCTCTGCCTGGCCCAGCTCAGACTGGGCATGGACTGGCTCTGCCCCCCAGCCAGGGCAGCGACTCCGGCTCTGCCTGGCCCAGCTCAGACTGGGCAGTGACTGGCTCTGCCCCCCAGCCAGGGCAGTGGGCACACTCTCGCCCCGCCCCCCCCGATACGTCTACATTGATTGACGGTCCTGATGACCAATAGGAAGCGGGCGGGGGTGAAGGCCGCTCACCGGCAGAGAGCCGGCGGAGGATACTCCATCAGAGCGGCCCGGGAGGGGGCACAGAAACACCAGAGCTTCACCGTGATCACGAACATGGTGTTAATTTAAACACTTCAATACCACTCAGCCAATGGCCTGGGATCAGGTGGATTATCTTTATAATTTCACGCTGCATATTATCTCGTTTTTATTTTTTACAAAGAACGATATGAAATCCCTCTGAGCGAATTCGACTTTCTTTTAAACTTACAGATGTGGCCATTGTGATCTTCTGGGGGAAAACGGTGACTTTCCCGGCACCATCAACCCAAATTAACACGTGGCGTTTAGCTAAAGTCGCGTTATGACTTTTATATAAACACGCCAACGGCCTTACTCGTACAGGTAGCAGCGTGAGGGAAAACGGTTACCTTAAAAAACATTTACGAAGACTATGTCCATCGAAGAAATCCGTTCGGAAAATAAAAAGGAGCCCTCTACTCCTTCACGTCCCGCCGCTGACAGGATAAAGCCGGTCGGCCGCCGTCCCGCCGCCTTTTATAGAGCGAAGCCGGGTTGCCAGGCGACGTCTCCGGCCCAAACCGGCCCTGGTCGGTTTGCTCTTGTCTGTAATCAGTGGAGCGAGCTCCCCAGCCCCGCCCCATTGGCACACGTCACCATGATTGACGGCTCCTGGCCAGTCTGCAACTCACCCCCACCCACAACCAACCAGGGAACCGCACTGCCCAATGTTGGGGCCGGGCTGGTTGTTTCAAAAGGAAATAATACACCATCAGCATATTAAATCAAGATTGCTTGGAGACTACCTCTTGCCACGCCAACCCCCATGTCAGTCCGGATGACGTGGTTCTGTTCAGTAATTCCCCATCAGCTTACGGTTATGTTTCATTACAGGAGAACCTTGATTACCCGAACATCAATTATCCGAATTTCAAATTATCCAAACTAGATCTCAAGGTCCGTAAAAACAGCATTAGGCAACTCAGCATTCAGTTATCAGTTAAACGGCATTATGACGTGCATTGTCGGATAACCAAGAAATATATGGATAACCAGCACTCCAAAATTACTGCTTGTTTCCAGTTATACAAACGATCAATTATCCGAACAAAATATTCCCTGGCCGTCTTGTTGGATATAATAGAGGTTCTACTGTATTCTAGTGGAGCAGGTTCTTTCATGCCTTTGCGGACCAGGTGGCACGCTTTCCCGCCCAGAAGGCAGCGACACCGCCAGTGGAAGAGTAAAGTCACCAGATTTTTACTGAAGCATAGGACTGCTCTGTCCTGAGAGAGAGAGAGGTGATGGACTGGTGGTGGCTTAGCCTGCAGGTCAACATTTCTCAGGTGAGGGGAGAGGCTGAGATTGAGAGTCCTGCTTTGTGAACTCATCCAGTGCAGGAATTTTGCAAAGTAACCATCCAGCTGACTGAGCTTATCAGCCTCCTGTGCCAGAATACTGAAGCTATTTCCTGATGACATAGCTCTGGAGCAGATGGGACTTGAAGCCAGGCCTCCTTGGACATTAGGAGGAATACCACTTTGCCACAGTTTGCTCAGTACTACATCACATCCAATTCCTAAGCATCCACATGTTCAAACTGCAGTTTTGCAATGAAATTAATTTGCTTACATTCACTTGCCATTGAGGATAACATTTCTCAAGAAGTGGCAATCATCTTTCTTCCTATCCCACCTCGAATACAAAACCATGCCTCTCTGGAGCATAGAGTACTTTATATGAAAGAGCTGCTATTTCAATCCAAGTTGATGCTTCCTTATTAGTCTTTTTTCTTACATTAACACCTTTCAATCAGTAGTGAGACTGTGGAGTATCAGTTCTCAATTTGTAATTCTCTCTATTCACAGTTGTTAAAAACTTCTGATGGGAGCCAACTGCCGCCGGGACATTAACCGCCTTAACCTGTCTACCCCCCTCCCCCACTCCAACCTCTCACCCTCACAATGCGCAGCCCTCCAATCCTCTGCTCCAATCCCGACCTCACCATCAAGTCAGCAGATAAAGGGGGCGCAGTGGTAGTCTGGCGCACTGACCTCTACACTGCTGAAGCCAAACGCCAACTCGAGGACACCTCTTCCTACCGCCACCTCGACTATGACCCCACCCCCCCATCACCAAACCATCATCTTCCAGACCATACAGAACCTCAGGAGATCTCCCACCCACAGCTTCCAACCTTCTAGTCCGGGAACCCTGCACTGCCTGGTTCTACCTCCTTCCCAAGATCTCCAAGCCAGACCACCCTGGCCGACCCATTGTCTCAGCATGCTCCTGCCCCACTGAACTTATTTCTACCTACCTCGACACTGTCCTATCCCCCCAGTCCAGGAATTCCCCACATACGTTCGAGACACCACCCATGCCATCCATCTCCTCCAAGACTTCCGTTTCCCCAGCCCCCAACGCCTCATCTTCACCATGGATATCCAATCCCTCTACACCTCCATCTGCCATGACCAGGGTCTCCAAGCCCTCCGTTTTTTTCCTCTCCCGACGTCCCCAACAGGTACCCTTCCACCGACACTCTCATTCGTTTGGCCGAACTGGTCCTCACCCTTAATTTCTCTTTCGAATCCTCCCACTTCCTCCAGACCAAAGGGGTAGCCATGGGCACACGTACAAGCCCCAGCTATCCTTGTCTCTTTGTTGGCTACATAGAACAGTTGATCTTCCATAATTACACCGGCACCACTCCCACCTCTTCCTCCGCTACATTGATGTCTGCATTGGCGCCACCTCGTGCTCCCGCAAGGAGGTTGAGCAATTCATCAACTTCACCAACGCATTCCACCCTGACCTTAAATTTACCTGGACCATTTCTGACACCTCCCTCCCCTGCCTGGACCTCTCCATCTCCATTAATAATGACCGACTTGACACTGACATTTTTTACAAACCCACCGACTCCTACAGCTACCTGGATTACACCTCTTTGCACCCCACCTCTTGCAAAAATGCCATCCCGTATTCCCAATTCCTCCGCCTCTGCCGTATCTGCTCCAAGGAGGACCAGTTCCACCACAGAACACACCAGATGGCCTCCTTCTTTTCCCACCCCTCTCCGCCTTCCGCAAAGACCGTTCCCTCCGTGACTACCTGGTCAGGTCCACGCCTCCCTACGACCCACCCTCCCATCCTGGCACTTTTCCCTGCCACCGCAGGAACTGTAAAACCTGTGCCCACACCTCCTCCCTCACCTCCATCCAAGGCCCTAAAGGAGCCTTCCACATCCATCAATGTTTTACCTGCACATCCACCAATATCATTTATTGTATCCGTTGCTCCCGATGCGGTCTCCTCTACATTGGGGAGACTGGGCGCCTCCTAGCAGAGCGTTTTAGGGAACATCTCCGGGACACCCACACCAATCAACCACACCGCCCTGTGGCCCAACATTTTAACTCCCTCTCCCACTCTGCCGAGGACATGGAGGTCTTAGGCCTCCTTCACCACCGCTCCCGCACCACCAGACGCCTGGAGGAAGAACGCCTCATCTTCCACCTCGGAACACTTCAACCCCAGGGCATCAATGTGAACTTCAACAGTTTCCTCATTTCCCTTCCCCAACCTCACCCTAGTTCCAAACTTCCAGCTCAGCACTGTCCCCATGACTTGTCCTACCTGCCTATCTTCTTTTCCACCCTCCTCCTTGACGCATCACCTTCATCCCCTTCCCCACTCACCTATTGCTACTTTCTCCCCATCCCCACCCTCCTCTAGCTTATCTCTCCACCCTTCAGGCTCTCTGCCTTTATTCCTGATGAAGGGCTTGTGCCCGAAACGTTGATTTTACTGCTCCTCGGATGCTGCCTGAACTGCTGTGCTCTTCCAGCACCACTAATCCAGAATCTAGTTTCCAGCATCTGCAGTCATTGTTTTTACCTACTGAGATCAGGCAGTAGAGCAAGTGGTGCAGCTATGATAGGCTCAAAGTTAAATAGCAAATCAACATCCATTAGCATACCTTGCATATGAATAAACATTTGGACAAGAGGTGCAGGGCCAGGGGCAACCATGGAATCATTGCTAAATGAACTTTAAAAGACAAGTCAGAGGAAAAAATTGGCGGAGTGATAGATTGGGGTTTGTGCTAATGGTAATGAAGGGTAAATATGTTCAGAAATCTTTGAAATATTGCCAGACATGGTCTAGATTTTTGGAGTTTGGAGTTGTGAACGCTGCTTTCAGGAAGCAGATTGCAGCAAGTAAATTTAAGCTCTACTTATAGTTACTTTCAAGCAAACAATTAGATTGTGTCAGGAGTCAATAATCAGGTCATCTTACCCTGGAATGTAACTCGTGGGAGGATAATTCTCAGTAAATAGTTATGAGCACACACCAGTTGTACTTTTTAGTCTTGGAGAAAACAAACTCGTTATATCCAGAATATAATCAGTGTTAAATGTTTATCTGAAATTGGCAGGAATACAATAAGAAAGTAGCTTTGCTCAAGTTGTATAGAATCTAATTTTATCTCTTGTAAAAGTTGGAGGAGAGAGAAAGAGACTATGCTAAAATTCTATTCCTTTGTTCTTAATTCCCTTAACAATGGAAAACATTCCTACATATCTACCCCACAAAATCTTTAAACATTTTGCACACCTCTGAAATCAACCCCTCAATACTTAAGGGAATAAAAGGTACAGGTATGCAATTTCCCTTTTTGTAGAACTGCAATTAGTTTTGGGCACTGCACCCAGGAAATATGTATAATGCTTTGGTGTGAGTGCACAGCCTATTCATCAGAATGATATAGGGCTTCTGATTAACATATAACCTCAGATTTACACTTTGCTAAATCACTCCACCAGAGGTTTTCAGATCAGCAGGCTGCCTGAACCCTAGCAGCAACTTGCCATTCCCTGAAACTACTTCAGATTCTAGAGAAGCTATAAACAGACATTGCAAGATGTTGGACTCCAAGGTCAATGGGATGGGACTGGCTAGATCTCACATTTGAGAGGTTGGGTTGCAGACTCTACCTCAAGCTTTAGGTCAAGCTGGAGGTAGAATTCCCCACAAGCTTTCAGGCACACTGTCAGCCTTCTCAAGCTTGACCTCTGAGGTCTTTATCTGACTATATTCTGCAGCAAAACTTTGTACTGCATCTTGCCTCTCAGTAAGATAGAATCTATAATATTCCTTTTATCTGCTATCACCAGTTTGCAAAAGTTTGATGATTTGTGACCTATACTAATTTCTAAGTTATGTGTTTCCCAGTTTCTGAATCGGTAATTGAGACACTGCCTTCCTACTCTTTTCCTCCAGTGGCCTAGGAGGTCTGGAGGTGCGAGGTTGGCTCTACTCACATGGGTCTTACTATAGGCAACCTGCAATGATAGAGCGAGAAGGATAAGAGTGGAGAGCCTGTGCCACTATCGGAGGAGGTTTGAAATAAATCACATGACCATTGTGATGAGGCGAGGTCTGTGGGATTTGAGTTCAGAAGTAGTTGTGGGTGTGAAGGAAACTGGATATCTAAGTGGCCTACCTCTTGCTGTGTCATTGGCCAATATGTCTGCCAGTCCCCTCCTCATTACTGCTAATATTGTCTCATGTCATCATGCATAATGCAAACTTTAGGCAATATATTAAAATTGTGGTATGGAACCAATCAATAAACTCATTGCTGGGTGGTTCCCTGCTCAAAGGTGGACTCAAATTTTATGCTTTCAAATCAGCCTGCATTTTTAAAAAAATCTCTCCATCCTGGAGGCATCCTTCCTCTATTCCTGATGAAAGACTTTTGCCCGAAGCGTCGATTTTCCTGCTCCTCAGATGCTGCCAGACCTGCTGTCCAGCACCACACTGATCTAAACTCTGGTTTTCAACATCTGCAGTCCTCACTTTTGCGTACCTAAAAGTCTGCTTTCACCTTGTGAAAGGGAGATACATTTGCATACTTTTTAAAGGCATCAACCATTCAGTAGTTTTTGTACATCTCTGTAGTATCTTTGCAAATTCAGTTAATTTGAATACTGTGAAGAAAAGAAAAGCTTTACATCTTGTAGATTCAAAGAAAGCAACAATTTTTCCTGCAAGTGAAAAGGGAGCTGATTCTTTGGCCAATCAGCTCTACTTGATTAAAATGTTGCCATGGAAAATGCCCCAGGAAGATACTGTTGCCATGCTTTTGTTCAATTAAAAAAGGTCCAGCAACTAGATATGTTTTTTCTATTTGTAGTGGACAGGGCCTTACATATTTATGTGATTATATATATTCACACACAGCAAACTTTATTTCACTTGGCACCTTTTGAGCCCAGCATTCTCAGTAAACAGGGTAAAAATATATACCTGAAATACCGGAAGTTTATTGTATTATCACAATCTTTGTGATGTGATTAGTCACCTGAAGGTGTGACTGAGAAGGCTGTCCGTTGATAAGTTTTATTTAAGACAAACTTGCATTATTATTCAAGTGATTTATACTGTAAATAAAATATAACAGTGATGTGTACATGATATTTCTATTACTTAGTATGTGTTTTTATATGGATTATGTGGACAAACTGGCACTCTCCTGGTTCCTTAGGTACCAGTTAATTTGCTGTTTACAGTATCTGCATTGCTTCTTGCAAGGGTAAGTGAGCCACATTGCGAACTTGAAGATAATGTTTTGTCAGTGTAATTTCAAGAACACTTGATATTGTTCAGCAAGTGCTGCTCAATCACAGAATCACAATATGTTATCCACTACATTAATTACTTCTGTGGCCTTCTTTTCCTAGTGTAGGTGAGGTGATTTCTCCTCCTCTGTAAATTCATCACTAAACTCTCCAGTGCATTCAAGAATCAGTGAACCTGGTTCCTGAGCTGTTCGGATATTTGTTGTTTGCTAGTTAACACGCTCTGCACCTTCAGTATAAGTAGAAGCTACATCGAATAAACTCAGAAAATTGGTAATCAACACTCGAGTGCTAAATATGCAGATGCCTATTTTAGCACAACCAGAGTTTTATACAGGTTTTTTTAAAATCATAATATCGACTAAGCATGTGTTTGCACCCTTTTTCCAAAACAACCGCTTTGGTTATGTCAAGTGTGACTTTAGGTGCACAGCAGGCATTAGGTACATGGCCTGATGAAACTGGTTCTTTTTGCCACCACTTTCTGTGCAGATAGCTAATGCCAAGAATATGCACCAAAAATAGTAATGATGAAATTTTGCTTTATCTTTAATATTAGTTCACATTCAATCACAGCAAATTCTCTTTGGTTAAAGTAAGCTTGATCTCAAACTGCATAAAGAAATGTGAAGACAAAACTGTTGTAACTCAGCATTGTTATCGGTCTCTCTATTTTGCTAAGTAGCCAGAGGCATTTGTCACTTAGCTACTATTTCATTAATGTATCCCAAAGATCCAATCAGTAACATCTCAATTGCAATCAATTTTGAAGTGTATTTCCTGTGCTTTGATTAAAGCATTTTAAATATTTGCAATAAATTATGTAAATATGACTGATTTTGAAATTAATTGAAATGTAAAAATATATCTTCAATTGTTGACACAGGATTACATTGCTAAAGTATAATTAGCATAGAACTTCTAGACAAAGGGTTATAGTTCAAGGCTATTTCTCATCTCACACACACTGTAGCAATGAAAAATAGCCTATATGGCAGCATGAAGTCTGAACGGAATCCTTCCAACTTATCTTTTTCAGGTTTATACATACACACAAGGAAATGGAAATTTTTCATCACAAAGCAAACACTAAACAGAGGACATCTTTTACATCATTACAACAAATGTAAAATGTTATCTGGGAACAAAACATCTTCTCAATGTGTTGAAATGCATTTCAAATGTTTAAGTAGCTATGGACTGAAAGGAGAATAAAATTGTACTGATATGGCAGCTGTCATGATTGAACAAACATGCAACAACTGGTTAGACACTATCTCTCCAAAAATGAGCACCACTTTCAACCCATCTGAGGACATGGTATTAGGTTTCAGATATACACAGAAGACACTCAGTTCTACCCTTCATCATGTCCCTCAAACTCTCCATCATTTCCAAGCATAATAATCCATCAACTTCTGATTTCTTGGGGTTTGGAAACAGGCATTAGAATTTCTCACTAGCATATGTAAAGAGCCAAAATGCACATTGTCTGACTTAGAGAACCAAAAATGTCCAAGATCAATTGAGCACTGAACATTTTCCAGGAGACTTTGATCTGTTTCTACCCCGTTGTTTGTGAATCCCTAAAGACCAAATAATGTCCTACCTCTTTCAAATGTATCCAGCCGTAACAGGATCTGGGAGCTGTTGCATTTCACCAACTGTCTTTTTGGATATTTGTGAATGGACATAATTTCACTATCGAGGCTTTCAGATCAAGAATTCTTTTCCTGAATTTCTGCACCACAACCACTTTACAACTCTCCTTAAAACCTACTTATTTGATCAGCCCCTTAAGGTTAATGGCTGTACATGCAACTATGTGATGTTTTAAGGGATATGTAGATATGTTATTCTTTGGTGCTGTATCCCCTGATCCCATCACCTCATTGTGCTTCTCTCCATCTTTAAAAATAAAAATCATTAAACATGTATTTACGATCTAGGTTGTGGTCAACAAGATCTTTATCTGAAAAAAAAACAAAAATAAAATCACTGACTGTTGCAAGGTGAAAGTAAAGCATGAGAAAAGGCAGACCTTAAGAAGCGTGTTTTGTTTTTGAGACTCTAAAGAACGTTATGCGTTGATGCTACAAAAATGTTATTTTCTTTAACTTCTCTCCCACAATTCTAAGATTGACGGCAGTTGCTATTAAACTTCACACAGTCTTAAACTTGAATCTAGGCTGTGCAAAAAATCTAGTTCTACACTCAGTAGGTAAAACCATTATCATCTTTCCTGGAGAATTGTAACATGTTTACTTGCACTTCTAAGTGGATATTTTTGGCAAACATTTTGAACTTTGCCAACCTGATTCACTATTGGAACTGTTTCAAAGTTACAAAAGGAATACTGTAATGTGACTGGACCCTTAACCATGTCTAAACATTGAGAAGGCATTAACAGGATAGCAAAATCCACCCAGCTGACACATATATACTTGCATATTTCCCCACAAAATAAATAGTACTTCCAGCTTTTTACTGCAGTGAGTTTCACTTTTAGTTAATGTGATGAATTTTAAATTTCTTTTGATTGCCCATCTCTCCCAGGAATCTTTTATTTTTGGTACTATCTTCTTTCATTATGTCCATTTATGTAAACCTTGGGACATTATGTTAAAAACATGAAATACATGCAAGCTTACATGTTGTAACAATAATGAGTATAAGTTTCACAGTATACATCATTTGACAATGAAAAAGTAGATAAAAACATAGCTCAATGAAACACATCAGCAAACAGACATTGAAATCATTCTGTTTACAATATGATAAGACAGGGTGGTCCTGCACCACATAATCTGCAGTCATCAAATAACTAGCTAGGACATTATAATCAATGGATTGCTCTGCATTTATGAGTAAATTATGTTTCACACCATAGCTAGTCCTTTGTTTCTCTTATTTTGTGACAGATATACCATTTATGTTTCAGGCAATAAGGCATATGGTGTTCAAAAGATAAAGTGCTTGCAGTAAAACATTCATGATAAGAGGGAAAATTACAAACGTTGGCCACATGCTCTTAAGGATGCCATTTTATATGCTATGTTCACACATTTAGCACACTATTCAGGATCAGGCATTAAAAAAAGTTACCTGGATAAGATATTGAAAGTCTGACCCCATGGGAACCAGATCTCAACCTGAATTGAAAAGGAATGAAAAACAAGACGGATTACATGATCAATTGGTAGAATGCTCATTATTTTTGAGTTTGGTACTAACCCCATAATACAGTTGTCTGTATTGATAGCCCAATACACGAAAGTGACTAGAGCTGGTTGTCTTTCTGAAGTGTACTAATACTGGCTTGTTTTAATATAGTTTGCAGACAGTAATCCTAATGGCTTCATTCAGATCATTAATATAGATTGAGAAGAACATTGATTCTCATGGAATGTCATGTGTTGGTGATTGGAATCACTATCACGAATGGTAACCCACTATGTGAGGACAATAAATTTTCGATCTAACCCAGGAATTCACCCTCCAATTCCACATGATCTAATAGCAATGTTTTGTGCAGTACATTGTTAAAGTTTTTTTTGAAAATGACAATGTATTAACATACCTTCATTAATCTAGCAATCTCCTCAAAGAACTCAACTTGGTTGATAAAACTTTACCTTTTCTTCAATACTATATTGCAAGGACCTAACAACTGTCTCCAGCAAGGTAGCTGTACAAAATATCTTAGAGTCACAGATGTACAGCACAAAACAGACCCTTCGGCCCAACTTGTCCATACTGACCATATAACTCAACCTAATTTAGTCCCATTAGCCAGCATTTTGCCCATATACCTCTAAACCCTTCCTATTCATATACCGATCCAGATGCCTTTTAAATGCTGCAATTGTACCAGCTTCCTCCACTTCCCCAGGCAGCATATTCCATGCATGCACCACCCTGTGTGTGAAAACATTGACCCTTAGGTCCCTTTTATATCTTTCCCCTCTCACCCAAAACCTATGCCCTCCAGTTCTGGACTCCCTCATCCCAAGGAAAAGACTGTCTATTTATCCAATCCATGCCCCTCCTGATTTTATATACCTCTCAGGTTACCCCTCAGCCTCTGAAGCTCCAGGGAAAACAGCCCAAGCCTATTAAGCCTCTCCCTTTAGCTCAAATTCTCCAACCCTGGCGACATCCTTGTAAATCGTTTCTGAACCCTTTCAAGTTTTACAACATCCTTCCAATAGAAAGGAGACCAGAATTGCACGCAATATTCAAAAAGTGGCATAACCAATGTCCTGTACAGCTGCAACATGACCTCCCAACTCCTATAATCAATACTCTGACCAATAAAGGAAAGCTTACCAAACACTTTTTTCACTATCCTATCTATCTGCGATTCTACTTTCAAGGAACTATGAACTTGCACTCCAAGGTCTCTTTGTTCAGCAACACTCCCAGGACCTTACCATTAAGTGTATAAGTCTTGCTCTGATTTGCTTTTCCAAAATGCAGCATCTTTCATTTATCTAAATTAAACTCCATCTGTCACTTTGGTGGGCGGCACGGTGGTCGGTGGGCGGCACGGTGGCCCAGTGGTTAGCACTGCTGCCTCACAGCGCCTGTAGACCCGGGTTCAATTCCCGACTCAGGCGACTGACTGTGTGGAGTTTGCACATTCTCCCCGTGTCTGCGTGGGTTTCCTCCGGGTGCTCCGGTTTCCTCCCACAGTCCAAAGATGTGCGGGTCAGGTGAATTGGCCATGCTAAATTGCCCGTAGTGTTAGGTTAAAGGGGTGGATGTAGGGGTATGGGTGGGTTGCGCTTCGGCGGGTCGGTGTGGACTTGTTGGGCCGAAGGGCCTGTTTCCACACTGTAAGTAATCTAATCTAATCCTCAGCCCATTGGCCCATCTGATCAAGATCCCATTGTAATCTGAGGTAACCTTCTTCGCTGTCCACTACATCTCCAATTGTGGTGTCATTTGCAAACTTATTAACTATGCCTATTATGTTCACATCCAAATATTTATATAAAATGATGAAAAATAGTGGACACAGCACTGATCCTTGTGGCACTCCACTGGTCACAGGCCTCCAGTCTGAAAAGCAATCCTCTACCACCACACTCCTGTCTTCTACCTTCAAGTCAATTCTGCATCCAAATGACTAGTTTTCCCTGTATTCCATGAGATCTAAGCTTGCTAACCAGTCTCTCATGGGGAACCTTGTTGTTTGCCTTACTGAAGTCCAAATACTTCACTTCCACCGCTCTGTCCTCATCAATCCTCTTTGTCACTTCTTGAAAAAATTCAAATTTGTGAGACATGATTTCCCACGCACAAAGCCATGCTGACTATCCCTAATTAGTCCTTGCCTTTCAAAATATGTGTAAATTCTGTCCACCACGGACCTTGACTTTTCCTTACCACCTTTCTTAAATAGTGGCACCATGTTAGCCAACCTCCAGTGTTCTGACACTGCATCTATGACTATTGATGATACAAATATCTCAGCAAGGCTCCCAGCAATCACTTCCCTGGCTTCCCACAGAATTCTAGGGTACACCTGATCAGGTCCTGGGATTTACCCACCTTTATGCATTTCAAGAAATCCAGCACCTCCTCTTCTTTAATATGGACATTTTTCAAGATGTCACCATCAATTTCCCTCCATTCTGGATCTTCCATGTCCTTCACCACAGTAAACACTGATGCAAAATACTTGTTTAGAATCTCCCCCACCTCCTACAGTTCCACAAAAAGGCTGCCTTGCTGATCTTTGAAGGGTCTTATTCTCTCCGCAGTTACCTATTTGCCCTTAATATATTTGTAAAAATTCTTTGGATTCTCCATAACCCTATTTGCCAAAGCTCTCTCATTTCCCCTTTTTGCCCTCCTGATTTCCCTCTTAAGTATACTCCAACTGCCTTCATACTCTAAGCATTCACTCGATCTCTCCTATCTATGCCTCATATATGTTTCCTTCTTTTTCTTAACCAAACCCCCAATTCCTCTAGACATCCAGCACACCTCCATCTGCCATGACCAGGACCTCCAAGCCCTCTGTTTTTCCTCTCCAGACGTCCCCAACAGTACCCTTCCACCGACACTCATTCGTTTGGCCGAACTGGTCCTCACCCTTAACAATTTCTCCTTTGTATTATGCCTGTCTCTTTGTTGGCTATGTAGAGCAGTTGATCTTCCGTAATTACACCAGCACCACTACCCACCTCTTCCTCCGCTACATTGATGACTGCATTGGCGCGACGTCATGCTCCCGCGAGGAGGTTGAGCAATTCATCAACTTCACTAACACATTCCACCCTGACCTCAAATTTACCTGAACCATTTCTAACACCTCCCTCCCCTTCCTGGACCTCTCTATCTCCATTAATGATGATCGACTTGACACTGACATTTTTTACAAACCCACCGACTCCCACAGCTACCTGGATTACACCTCTTCCCACCC
>NC_057712.1:17244913-17287760 GCF_004010195.1 Chiloscyllium plagiosum | reverse complement strand
CGCTTCAGGCTCTCTGCCTTTATTCCTGATGAAGGGCTTTTGCCCGAAACGTCGATTTTACTGCTCCTCAGATGCTGCCTGAACTGCTGTGCTCTTCCAGCACCACTAATCCAGAATCCAGCATTCCCTATACCTACCAGCCTTCCCTTTCACCCTAACAGGAATATACTGTCTCTGGGTTCTCGTTATCTCATTTCTGAAGACTTCCCATTTTCCAGCCGTCCCTTTACCTGCGAACATCTGCTCCAATCAACTTTTGAAAGTTCTTGCCTAATACCATAAAAATTAACCTTCCTCCAATTTAGAACTTCAATTTTTAGATCCAGTCTATTCTTTTCTATCACTATTTTAAAACTAATAGAATTATGGTCGCTGGTCCCAAATTGTTCTCCCACTAACACCTCAGTCACCTGCCCTGCCTTATTTCTCAAGAGTAGGTACATCCACATACTGAATCAGAACATTTTCTTGTACACACTTAACAAATTCCTCTCCATCTAGTCCCAGTTAATGTTTGGAAAGTTAAAATCCTTTACCATAACCACCCTATTACTTTTTACAGATAATTGAAATCTCTTTCCAAATTTGTTTCTCAATTTCCTGCTATTTGGTGGTGGTGGTGGTGGGGTTGTCTCTATGATACAATCCGAATAAGGTTATCACTTTCTCATTCTTCAGTTCTACCCAAATAACATCGCTGGATGTATTCCCAGAAATATCCTCCCTAAGTATAGCTGTAACACTATTCCTTATCAAAACACCATTCCCCCTCCTCCTCTTGCCTCCCTTTCTATCCTTCCTATCACATTTGTATCCTGGAACATTAAAGCTGCCAGTCCTGTCAATCTCTGAGCCACATTTCTGTAACTGCTATGATATCCCAGTCCCATGTTCCTAACCATGCCCTGAGTTCATCTGCCTTCCCTGTTAGGCCTCTTGCATTGAAGTAAATGCAGTTTAATTTATCAGTCCTACCTTGTTCTCGGCTTTGTTCCTACCTGCCCTGTTTGACTCATTCCTTTTCTCAACTGTACCAGTCTCAAATTGATCTCCTTCCTCACTATCTCTTGGGTCCCATTGCATCCCCCTACTAGTTTAAATCCTCTCGAGCAGTTCTAGCAAATCTCCCTGTCAGTATATTATTCCCCTTCCAATTCAGATGCAATCCATCCTTCTTGTACAGGTTGCGTCTACCCCAGAAGAGATTCCAATGATCCAAAAACATGAACCCTTCTCCCATGCACCAGCTCCTTAGCCATACTTCATCTGCTCTATCCTCCTAACCAGCTCTCAGCACCGGGAGTCATCCAGATATTACTATCCTTGAGGACCTCATTTTTAAATTCCTGATTAACTTTCTATATTCTCCCTTCAGAATTTCATCCTTTTCCCTTCCTATGACGTTGGTTCCAATGGGTACAATGACCTCCTGCTGGTCCCTCTCCCCTTTGGAAATATTCTGCACCCTCTTTATCCTGACACCAGGGAGACAACACACCATTCTGATTTTTCATTGCTGGCCACAGAAACATCTGTCTGTGCTTCTGACTAGAGAGTCCCCTAACACAATTGATCACTTGGAACCTAACATAAGCCTCATTATATTAGAGCCTGTCATGATACCAGAAACTTGGCTGTTCGTGCTGCATTCCCTTGAGAGTCCATCATGCTAATGGGGATAGCCACAGAAAACTCCTGTGCTATCTGCCTACCTCTCCTATCTTTCCAGGAGTTAACCCATGAATCTGATTATATCTGCGGCTTTCCTCACTTCCAATAACTGCCATCCATCACACCCCTTTGCTCTTGTAAATTCCTCATTGCCTCTGTCGTTCTAACTGATCCATTCAATCTGTTAGAATTCGCAACCAAAGATATCTATTGCAGATACAATCCTCAGTAAAACTTAGACTCACTCTCAACTCCCACATTGAACAAGAGCATATCACTCTAATAAAGGCCATTTATGCTCCTTCACAATCTACAGACCCAGAAAATAGCATTGTTGTATTGCTCTAAAAACACTGCTCCAAGCTAACTTAATACTTATGGCTTATGTTTTTAAAATTTAATGAAGATACAGATCTCAATAAAACATAATCAAGAAAGAACCCACCGGACTCTCTATTGTAGATTTACAGCAAGGCTACACAAAACTTTGCACTTATGTTTCTATGCTGTGACCTCTCCCAACAGGTTTCTCCAAGATCAGTTGTGAGTTTCACTGTTTACGTTTTCCTAGATGCACTCAGATGTCCAGAGATACAAGAAGTCAAACAGCAAAGGTAGTAACTGCGCAGATTCACAGCTGTGTCAGTTTTTTCTCTCTCTTCTTCACTGACCATGTGCTGCCTATTGTCTGTCCTTCTCCCTTTTAAAAGTGCTGTTGTTTTGACTTACCTTTTCCAAAGTTCCAAAACAATACAACAGCATATAAAACAGTAATTGCTGCTCCTGGAATTCGAGGAAATCACCTCCAACACCTAAAATACCTCCAAAAAGGAGCAGCTCTTACAGCCACAAACTTTTCCCGTTCTCCATCTTGGATTACCCAGAATTTAACATCTTGCTCACTTCTAATAATGTTTTGATATCTGACATCAAGCTTATTGATTTTTTAATATTAAATGACACGAGCTTCTCTCCAATTCATAGTCTTCAGACTTTCCTGTTATATATAAGCAAATAACTAACTTAACACAGATTATCTTTGAGTACCTCTCCTTTGGCCAGCTGATCAGTTTCATTTAAAACACTTCATTTCCACTATAAGATCTGCATTCATGTTACCATTTACAATTTTAGTGTTTCCAGGTTCTACCTGAACTTGCCTTATGAGTAACTATGAAGGTCCAGACATTAAATTCTGAAATTCCGTTCCTCAACCCCTTTATTTCTCCACCTCAATTTCTTTCTTTAAGATACTCATTAAAACCTACCTCTGTCCGAGCTTTCTGCTCACACACTTAATATTTCTTTCTTTGGCTCAATCTTTTGTGTAATTGTTCCTGTGAAGCAGGATATATTACTTTGTTAAATGGCACTACAATTCACAATTTTGCTATTTTGCTCAATGGCAATAGTGCCAATCTTATGCTTCTATATCGGATGTCCTCATATGCAGTCCCACCAGAATTACTGGATACTGGTCATGATCAGTAAAAACAACGGCCGATTGCCTCTCAGTGATACAGAGGCTTGACAGGATTGTATACGGATTCCCATTTTGGCATCTCCTGATCTGTGAGACTAATATTCACTACCTTAATCAGTGAGCTACTGTCGGAATGCACTAGCAAACCCATTTTTGACATAAATGTTTAACTTGAAGTGAGGTTTTGTCTACAATACATATACTCACATCAGATAAGAACAATCACTTTCTCTGTTGCAATTCAGTTTGCAACTGAGATTTCTGATCCAGCTCAGCTAAATTGGCAGAATTTTAGACCTTGCTCTGAACATACAAATTGTGCAAAATGATTAGGAACCTGTGTTCCATGACTGATAGTAAGTATCATGTACAATTGATGTAATTTTGCTACTTTGTCATAGCTACATTTGCATGCTTGGAGAGATGTTATTCATACACCAAAACCATGCATTTAGAGTTACAAGGTCATTATATTTTTGACATTGTTGCAAAAATGCAACAGCATTAAAGAAATGTTAAAACTTCGTCATTCCAACAAAACTGTGCCAGAATAAATTAGTTTAAAGGCACACAACCATTGTTTGGTAAATCTGTTTAAGGAGGAAGCACACAACAGCAGGGCTGAGTCATTTAAATTAATTTCTTCTGATATCAGGTTTAGAGCAACCAAACTTTGCTGTGATCCCATATGGTGTCTAAAAGAGCCTTCATTTAGAGTAGCCTTACAGCTACAATGTATGATACTGCAAAATCTGAAGTATTTTCAAAACCTGTTCTCAAGAATTCCAGAATTCTGGAACATTAACTACTTTCTACTGGAATTGCTGTATAACAACTGCTACACTCGGCCAAAACCATGAACTATTTGGCATCGTAAGCCTCTTTCACTCAGTGAGGTCATACTGATCGGAATCTTGCCTCAAGTCCACAATCTTTACCTCTCATGACATTTAACTAATATTCAATTGTTTATAAAAAAAACAGGTGCAAGATGCATTGAAGCTTTGTTACAATTTCTGTCACGACTCTCATTAAAATTCTGGCTCTAAATGTTTAGAGTCACAGTTAAAGAACTTGTTAGAATTGATTCTACAACAGCAAGATTACCCTTCACCCACAGTATTGTCGAAGTTAGAAAAAAAAACACATGGTCCACATTTCTTTCTTTCTGACTGCAGGACAAGTAAATAATGATGGAACTTTGGTTTACAAGAATGTTGCTGGAGTAAAATTTCACTTTTTTAAAAAAAAAGTCTTCAATTTCCCAAATATAAAAGATCACTGTAGATTTATGACTGTTCTTTGTGGACAGACATGTGGCCTGTTTCCAAACATTGACAATCCTTCCTTTGATTGGTTACAAGATACTGCCAATCTACTAAGTTCAATCTTTTCCTGCTGGGTCTACGACAGTGTTCAACACGTCATCCACAGTTGGTTGGTCTGCCTGGGGCAGTACATCTGCAACCTCCCACTTTTTGGCATCTAATATCAGTGCTCTAATATGCATTAAAACAGTATTGCCATCAACAGCAACAGGTTGCATTCACCTAGCATGTACAAGAAAAACAAGGTTAAGACAATTTCTAGGTAAGGAGGGGAGAAAAATGTTGAAATCAAAGTTCGTCTGAAGTAATTGGGCTTTTAAAAAATGAGGAGCCTGCAGATGACAGAAGAGTTTAGACATATTTCTGAAGACATTAGCAATAATGTTTTGAGTGGGGCTGCAAGATTTGTAGTAGAATGCACATATCCTGAAATGGCTGGAGATTAATGGAAATTAGAGATGTTCTGAAGGGATTTAAACACAAAGGTAAAGTCAAGGAGCTAGGGCACTGAGAATCAGTTCAACATTAATAGAATGTGTGTGTAAGATTTTTTATATCCCAGGGAATATTTGTCTGCCCCTAACAGAAGGATATTGGAAGTTGGATATTGTAATTATTTGGGCATTTTCTGGATTGAACATAATCATGTGCTTTCCTGGTTTTATATTCAGTAGTACACAGGCTATGATCAATTATAGAAATTGAAAGCTTTAATGTGTGCTGTATGCCATCCACTATTTGGTTGGACATCAAGTGATTTTGCAGCAGCCAAGCAAATCCAGGCAATAAGTAACAGGTTTATTGTTTTAGTTCCAACAAGAGAAAAAAACAACTTTTTTTAAAAAAGATCTAGTGGCATGTACTAATAGTTGACTAGGAACTCTCTCTAGTACCAGAATACAATTGAAATCTAGTAAATCTCCTTTGAACCACCTCCCATGCAATTTCTGCTTTCATTATGTAAAGAGATGAAAACGGCACATAGCATTTGAGGTATGGTCTCTAAAACTCAAGCATACCATCCTGACATCTAATATCTAATTCCTTTCATAATACGGGATAAGAGTCAAAGAGATATACAGCACGGAAACAGACCCTTCTGTTCAACCTGACCATGCTGACCAGCTATCCGAAATAAACCTAGTCCCATTTGCTAGCATTTGCCCATATCGTTCAAACCCTTCGCTATCCAGCTGCCTTTTAAAGGTTGTAATTGTAGCCTCCACCACTTCCTCTGGCAGCTTATTCCATACATGCACCACTCTCTGCAGGAAAACGTTGCCTCTTTGGTACCTTTTAAATCTTTCTCCTAGCACCTTAAACCCATGTCCTCTAGTTCTGGATCTTGTCTATTTACCCTACCCATGCCCCTCATGATTTTATAAACCTCTAAGGTCACCCTCAACACCCGACATTCCAGAGAAAATAGCTCCAACCTATTCAGCCCGGTCCTGTAGCTCAAGCCCTCCAACCCTGGCAACATCCTTGTAAATCTTTTCTGAACCCTTTCAAGTTTCACAACATCCTTTCTATAGCGGGCAGACCAGAATTGTACACAGTATTCCAATAGTGGCGTAACCAATGTCCTGTACAGCCACAACATGACCTCCCAACTCCTTTACTCAATGCACTGAACAACAAAGACAACATACCAAACACCTTCTTCACTATCCTATCCACCTGCGACTCCACTTTCAAGGAACTATGAACCTGTACTTTAAGGTCTCTTTGTTCAGCAACACTCCCCAGCAACTTACCATTAAAGTGGCTAAGTCCTGCCCCGATTTGCCTTTTCAAAATGCAGCACTTCACATTTATCTAAATCCAACTTCATCTGCCACTCTTAGGTCAATTGGCCCATATGATTCTGATCCCATTGTACTCTGAGGTAATCTTCTTCGCTACACCTCCAATTTTGGTGTCATCTGCAAACTTACTAACTATTCCTCCTATGTTCACATCCAAACCATTTATATAAATGTTGTACCTGCACACTAACTTTGTGACTCATACTAGAACACCAAATCCCTCTGAACCTTAGAATTCCCCAGGTTTTTTTCTGTTTAAATAACCTCTTTTATTCTTCTTTCCAAAGTGATCAATTCTACATTTTATCACATTATACTCCACCTTTGAGATCTTTGCCTATTACTAAAGCTATCCATATTCATCAATACACTCCTTGCATCTTCTTTACAATATACTTCACTACACATTTGTGTCATCTGCAAATTTAGTTAACAATACTCCACTCATTTAGTAACTGATGAAAATTGTAAAACATTAATTCCTAAGCACATATCTCTGCAGCGCTACACTCCTGCCAAAGATGCACGTATGCATTTTTGTCTTCTGCAGCAAAGCAATCTTCTATCAATGAGCTTTTATTTTCCAAAATAATCTTTGATGTGGCACCTATCGAACACAGTCTAGAAATTCAAGTAAGGTATGTCAATATACTCCTATTTTATCCACAGCAACTTCTTCAAAGAACTGCATTAAAGATTTCCCTTTCACAAAAACCTGATTTAACTGCATCTGATGAAACTGTGACATGACAATGAAGCTGTCATATTTATTGAAGATGGTAGTGAAGAAATTGGATACTTTTGATTATTCAACTAAATGCAAATCATCGGAAGTATAATATTGCATGCAAATTCAAGCACGAAATCCATTGGTAAACTCAATTATCAATGAACTGATCAAACTGAATAAATTGTATTACACTGCAGGAGGAGTTTAAGCTTCAGTGTGTTTAGGAAAATGCACTGAGACTCTAACCCAAATATTTAGATTATCCCAGTCTCGTCCTGTAATTTTTTAAAAGAACTTGGAAAATTAGTTAATACCATAAGATATAGAAGCAGAAATTAGGCTATTCAGCCCATCAAGACTGCTCCACCATTCAATCATGGCTGATAAAATTTCTCAACCCATTCTCCTGCTTTCTCCCCATAACCCTTGATCCTCACCTATCTATCTCAATCTTAAATATACTCAATGACCTGGCGTCCACAGCCTTCTGTTGCACAAATTCCATAGATTCACCACTCTCTGGCTGAAGACGTTTCTCCATATCCCAGTTCTAAAAGGTCTTCCCTTTACTCGAAGGCTATGCCGAGTCTCTCCTATCAATGGAAACATTTTCTCAATATCTGCTCTGTCCAGGCCATTCAGTATTCTGTATGTTTCAAATAGATCCCCCCATATCCTTCGAAACTCCGAGTATAAACCTAGAGTCCTCAAACATTCCCCATATTTTAATCTTTTCATTCCTGAGACCATTCTCGTGAATCTCCTCTGAACATGCTCTTGGGCCAGTACATCCTTCCTGAGATATTGGGCCCAAAACTGTGCATAATACTCCAAATATGGTCTGATCAGAGCCTTACAGAGCTTCCGAAGTACCTCCCTGCTTTTATATTGAAGTCCTCTCAAAATAAGTGCCAACGTTGCATCTGCTTTCTTAACTACTGACTCAACTTGCAAATTCACTGAGTGAATCCTGGACTAGAACTCCCAAGTCTCTTTGACTTCTGAATTTTATCCCCTTTTAGAAAATAGTCCATGTCTCTATTCTTCCTACCAAAGTGCATGACCTCATATTTTCCCACGTTGTACTCCATCTGCCACTTCTTTGCCCACTCTCCTAACTTGTCTAAATCTTTCAGGAGCCACCCCTCCTCCTCTATGCTACCTGTTCCTCCAACTATCTTTGTATCTAATGCAAACTTAGCCAGAATGTCCTCAGTTCCTTCATCTAAATCGTTAATGCATATAATGAACAAGTTGTGGTCCCAAAACCGAGCCTTGCAGAACACCACTTGTCATGGCTGCCATCCTGAGAAAGACCCTTTTATCTCCATTTTCTGCTTTCTGCCAGACAGCCAAGCTTCTATCCATGCTGACACCATGGGCCCCTATCTTAACTCAGTTGCCTCCTGTGCAGCACCTTGTCAAAGGCCGCCCTGAAGTCCAGGTAGATAACATCGATTGGTTCTCCTTGGTGTACAAAATGATAGCTAACATTGTTTTAAAGGTAAACACTATAATTCACAGATATAATTTAGAGAAGGGTTGCCAAAGTTAGTGAAGTTTATGTTGTGCAAGCTGACTTTCAAAGGCTTTGGCAACATTATATTTAAAGTTAATAGAATTGTAAATAGCAGCAGAGAGACAAAGGTGTCCAAGTGACGAAAAACCGGGACTAATGACAAGTTGTTTTTCAGTCAGGAAAGTACATCATAGGAGTCAATATTAACCCATCAAGGATGACATTATATTGTTGACTGGGATTTGGGTTATACAGCATTTTCTTTTACTTTTCAGACGACAAAACTGAGAGTAGTAAATAGTGAAAAAGATAGTAGTATTGAATAATCAATCACTTGACAAGATAAAATTTGATGCAAAGAACTGAAGTGATGCACTTTCAGAGGAAGAATGAGTGGGGTTATACATATTAAATGGCATCATTTTGAAAGGGATGCATGAATAGGGTTTCCATACATCAACTTGTTCTGCTACTTTCAAAGATTTATAAAGCTTTTAAGATAGAGTTTAATGCAGAGATTGATAGATTTCGGACTATAAATGGTGTAGAGGGTTATGGGGGTAGTGTGGGTAAAAGACATTTAAGTGTTGATCAGCCATTATCTTATTAAATGATGCAGCAAGCTGGAGGGAATACTACACTTCAGCAGGAAGAATAGAAAAGCAGCATTTATTTAAATTGAGATTGCAGAACTGTGGTATAGAAGGATTTGGTGTCCTGGTACTTGAATTACAAAAAATTAGCATGGAGGTACAGTAACTAATCAGCACCGATTGGAGCTCAGGAAATGGACAGGTTATCTTATTTCAATAAGATCATAAGGGGAATGGATAGAGTGGATGCTGAAAATGTGTATTGCCTTGTGGGAGAGACGAATGGAAATGTGGAAAATTTCTGAGGGTCACTAATCTATAGACCTCTCTTTGCAATAAGGGAGTAACAAAAGCTGAGTTTGATAGATTCTGGATTGTTCAGGGTGCCAAACAGCAAAGGAAAAGATAGGAAAGTAAAGGCCACAATTACATCAGCCACCACTTTATCACATGTTAGAAGAGCTTTACCAGAGTGAATGGCCTGCTCCTAATTCAGATGCATGTATACAAGGCTAAGGCATGATGAATGGAACTGATCCAAATTAACTGCTTGCTTAAATATTCCGCACTCTGCAGGCAGACTGAGAAAAGGGTGAGAGGAGAGGAGCAAATGGGAGAGAAAAAGGCAAAAAAAATTATATAGGATCTTTGGTTTGCCTAGACAAAAAGATCCAGAGCTTGTACAGTATTTATAAATCCTCTGCAGTGTTTCAGTATACTTTTAAAGAATGCTTGAAAAAAAAATGTTCAGGAATAAAACAAAGTCAACAGTTTCTAGACTTTGGCATCTATAAACTGAACAAATTCCACTCAAAGAACACAGTTGCTTGTTTCATTTGAAACAATACTAACTAGTTGTTTTGATTTCTACTCAGGAGATGGAAAATTCTAACTCAGCAAAAAAGTAGACTCAAGACAAAATATGAACAATATTTTATAATTTTAAAAAGAATCTTCTATTTATAAATACAAACTATTTAGTCTTTTGTGGAGAATGTTATTCACAAATATAAAACTTCACGGTCTTGCATCTTTATTCTTCTAGACCATCTAATCTGAAGAAGCAGATAGTGAGTGTTCCTGTCTGGAGCCACTGCAAATGGTCTTTGCTTTCGCCTTACTTATAGCTGATGGTGCTGACACCAGTGTTTTGGAATTATTTGGCTCCTAGTTATTTATTGAGGAAGTAACATGGGAACCATAGAATTCTTGTTTTAGAAGAATGGCTTCCTTTGCATTGCTTTGCCTTGGAGGTGTCCTGCAGAACGTCTAAGTCGTCTTCTTTCTTCATGATGCTGCTTTTCAGCTTCTTGTCGCTTCTTTTGCTGTTCCGACTACAAAGAAAAGGTTGAGATGAATGAATAGCTTGTATTTTGCATGATATGCAGAAAGGCACATCAAAGTGCCTTACATTCAGAAAAAAGGAATGAATGCAGCAGAGAATGAGAGAAAAGAAAAATGGAGACGACTAGTTTGAGATACTTATTCTTCCAGTGAATTCAACCACCCCTTGAACTGAATAAATGTTAGGACATTTGAGTTAAAAGTCAACTATATCACTGCGTCTGGAATCATGTGTTGGGAGTTTTCTTTCTCTAAAAGACATTAGTGATTAGATGGGGTTTTATCCCCACAATCAACATGGTAGTTTGATGGTCAGTTGTTTTAGAAGCTGCTGAAAAGAATAAGAACTCTTTTTTTGTTTGTGCATGTTAAGGTACAAATCTTTTTTAATTTGCCAAAGGAGAAAATGTTATTAGCAGCATAGAGTTTTCATAGTTTCATTAAAACATAAAACAATCAAAAAACCAATCATTCAATCCTTCTGGACTGGATGGGTGTCAGGTCGTCATCCAATCCTAATATCCCATCCTACTTTTCCTTAATTGTTCCACTTTCATCACTGAACTTTAGGAGGTTTCCGACTCCCACAGCTACCTGGACTGCACCTCCTCCCACCCTGCCTCCAACTACATGGGATCAATGGGGATTTCACCAGTTTCTTCATTTCCTCTCACCCCACCTTATCCCAGTTCCAACCTTCCCGTCTACCAATCGCACTCGCTACCTTCCCCCCAGCCCCACTCCCCTCTCATTTATCTCTCCACCCCCTCAGCTCACAAGCCTCATTCCTCATGAAGGGTTCTTGTCCAAAACGTCAATTCTCCTGTTCCTCGGATGCTGCCTGACTGGCTGTGCTTTTCCAGCACCACACTCTCAACTCTGATCTCCAGCATCTGCAGTCCTCACTTTCTCCTGGTTGCTTTAATAGTCAATGCTTGTGTTCAAAGTTGCAAGTGTTTATGCTGAGAACAGAACATTTCTTTTGCTACTCCATTAGCATTAGATGTCAAAAACAGAATGATGGTCAATTAACTGTCGAACAAGGCAACCATTTCCTCAACTCGGAATAGTGCTCCTATAGGACCAATTTGATTTTTCCCCACTGTATCACCAATGAAATTTTAATACTGATTTAAAATGAACATTGTAGTTTTTAAAATAATCTCCACGAGAAAGAGAATTTATAACATGGATAAAGTGCAAGTTGGAAAACTGTTATTTTTAGCATGACTTTGTTGTTACAACATTGAGTGCACACTGGAGTTAGATTTCAACCTTCACCAAAGCAGTAATCTGGCAAATTGCCGATCTAGTCATTTTCTGTATATTTCCAAGTCCCTGTTGGAGGTTTGCAATTTGTTTAAGGCAATTATGCAAGATGGGGTTTGTGCTTTATGTCAGTCACATTCATAACAAATCATTTACACTGGATCAGATTATTATTAATTGAAGGATTAAACAAACCTAGCTGAAAACATTATTGAAAGTTTGATTTGAATAAATGTTTGCAACCCCAATTCAAGGTCATTGTACATTACATAAAGCAGTGACACAGTAAGCAAACCTCTAGTCAAATGATCCAAAATGAGTATCCTTTTTGTAAGATTTGAGTGTCATTTATTAAGGATGCGATTGCAGAGTACTTGGAGGTGCATGGTAAAATAGGGCTGATTCAGCACGGCTTCATCAACGGGTGCTCATGCTTGATAAATCTGTTAAAATTCGTTAAGGTACAGAGAAAGGAAAGCCAGCAGAGGTGATCTATTTGGACTTCCAGAAGGCCTTGGACAAGGTGCCGTACACAAGGCTGCTAAATAACGTAAGAGCCTATGGTGCTAGGGGCAAGGAATTGGCATGGATAGAAGATTGGCAGAAGGTAGGACGGCAGCCACTGAAAAGTGGGGTTCTGTAGTTGGGACCATAACTATTCAAGTCATATTAACAATCTTCATTAACAGATGAAGAAACTGAGGGCATTATTGCCAAGTTTACAGACCACACATAGATATGTAGAGGGGAAGATAGTCTTGTGGAAATGGGTAGGTTAAGAGAGTGGACAAAAAGTGGCAGATGGAACTGAATGTGGGCAAGTGCGATGTTATACACTTTGGCAGGAAGAATAGAGGCATAGACTATTATTTAAATGGGGAAAGACTTCAGAAATCTGAAGCACAAAAAGACATAGGAGCCCTCGGTCAGGATTTTTTTTTTTTTTTTAAGGTTAATATGCAGGTTGAGTGGCAATTGGGAATGCAAATGAAATGTTGGCATTCATTTCAAGAGGGCTAGAATTCAAGAGCAGAGATATACTGCTGAGGCTATATAAGGCTATGGTCATAGCATTTAGATCATGCAGTTTTGGGCCCTGTTTTTAAGGAAAGATTTGCTGACATTGGAGGGGTTCTAGAGGACGTTCACAAGAATGATTTTAGGATGCACAGCTTATCATGTGAGGAGCATTTGAGGATTCTGGTCCGTACTTGGGGTTTACAAGGATGAGGAAGGGGGATCTGATTGAAACCAAGAGGCTTGGATAGAGTGGACTTGGAGAAGATGTTACCATTAGTAGGATAGACTAGGATCTGAGGGTACCATCTCAGAATGAAGGGACAAGCGGAGGATGGTGAATCTGTGGAATTCATTACTGCAGAGTGCTGTGGAGGCCAAATCATTGACAGAGATAGGTTCTTGATTGGTAAGGGGATTAAGAGTTATGGAGAGGAGACAGGAGAATGAGAACGAGAAAAATATCAGCCATGGTGGAGCAGACTCGATGGGATGAATGGCTTAATTCTGCTCCTATGACTTATGGCCAATGAACAAGGAACCTGAATTGCAAATCAAAGTATTTTCTTTTCCAGCAATTATTTATAGAACATTCCTGAGTTGTACACCCTAAAAGATTTTAAAAAGCCTAGTATGACCTAACAATGACTCCAGAGACACAACAATGTGACTGACTCTTAGCAATCCTACTAAATGGCTTCAAAAGCCATTCAGTGCAAGGAAGGTAAGGGACAGGCAACAAATAATTGCCTTTGCCAGTAACACACACTTTCCAATCTGAGTAAATTACAGCCTTGGTCCAAATGTGGACACAAGAATTGAATTTAAGAAGTGAGGCAACAGTGGACATCAAGGGAGCTTTTCAGTGAGCCCTAGAAAAATTGCAGTGAATAGGATTTGGGATTAAAAAAAACCAGCTAACATCTGAGTAATCCAAGTGCCAGGCATTGACCATCTCCAACAAGAGAGAATTTCACCTTCACCTCTTGATGTTCAATAGCATTACCATTGCTGAAATCCCACTAACAGCAACTTGGGGGTTACCACTGATCCGAAATGAACTGGACCAACCATATAAAATATTTGTTCTACAAGAACAGGCCAGAGGTTAGGAATTCTGCAAATCATTCACCCATCTCTCAAGTGCCTGACCACCACCTACAAAGCACAAGTCAGGAATTTGATGAAATATTCTACATATTGTGGATTTAACTCACCTTTTTAAGTGTGAATGTTAGCTGTTTGCTGCCTACAGTGGTGTCAGATAGATGAAGTGTTCCAGTCTTTTCCTCATGTTTCAAGCGATCTTCAAGTGTTGTTCTGTACAATTGGAAACAAAAATATTGGCAAAGTTAGAAATTATATTTTGTCTATTTCTACAGGATGTTAGTGCCAGATTTATAAAATATATAGCATAACTGCAATTAAGTTGATCAGTAATTTTATTTTGGAGGCTACCATGGCATGAGATCAAGATTTCATAAATACTTCAAAGCAGAGATCATGCTAAGATAGGGTTTCAATATGCAAACACCTCGGACCCCAAAAGATAATGGATTGAAAAAAATTCAGGTTATTCAACAATTTCTTTCACTTACCCAACATCCTCAACTAACAAAGCAAGAGTGTGTGCGCGTGTGCATTGTGGTGGTGAGGGGAAGGGGGGGGGGGTTGGCTGGCAGAACAATGCAGTTCATATAAGTAACAGACCTACAATTTAATACTTTGATTCATCATTTACATTTTGCAGAATTGCAATAAGAACGAACAAACTTCCTTTATACGTTTCCTCTCGAACACCAAAAACATGCGTTAACTTTTGAAGTACCGTCACTGTTCTAGAGGCAAACTTGGTCGTCAAACTGCATGTTACAAGAACCTAGACACAGTTAGGTCAGGTGAATGATTAGTTACTGTTGATGCTAAGGTATTAGCTGAACAACTAACACTGCTCAGGACAGAAAGAACTCCCTGTTCTTTTTTAAATAGTGCCATAGTATCTTTTATATAATCTCAGCAGGTAGACAAGGCCCATAATTCAATATAATCTAGAAGTGTTCCACTGAAGTATCTGCATAGATTACACAACCATACCCAGAATAGAACATGAACCTACAACTTTGATTAAAAAAAACCAAGGCCACCAGCTAAACAAAGCAACACGAACATTTCATCAAATGCCCACAAATACTGTTTTACATTCAGTTAGTTTTTGATACCTTCTATTAAAGAGTAAGAAAGCTTTTCCAGATTTCTCACTGGGAGATAGGAGAGGAACAATAACATATCTCAATAATGTATTATTCTGTCATTCAATGTAATTGTGGTCAATCTGTATCCTAACATCATTCACTCATTTTATCCTGGGCTTGCAATAATCCACCAAATTCAGGTTGAAAATTAATTGGAGATAGCATCTACTACATTTTTGTGGGAAAAACTCCACACTTCTACCACTTTGTGTGAAGTGTTTATTAACTCTTCCCTGAAAATGCCTAGCTGTGATGTTAAGATAAAGTCCCCAAGACTTCCACAACAGCAAAACGTTTCTTTGAAAATACTAAAAAAACTTTGGATTACCCGTTAACCTTATATTACAAGGAATACAAAGCTAGTCTATGTAATCTCTCTTTATAGCTTTTTTTTAAAAAAGATGCCCTACAGTCTGACCTAGGAGTCCCCAAAGTTATTTGCAGGACCCTAAATGGGCGGCACGGTGGGCGGCACGGTGGCACAGTGGTTAGCACTGCTGCCTCGCAGCGCCAGAGACCCGGGTTCAATTCCCGACTCAGGCGACTGACTGTGTGGAGTTTGCACGTTCTCCCCGTGTCTGCGTGGGTTTCCTCCGGGTGCTCCGGTTTCCTCCCACAGTCCAAAGATGTGCAGGTTAGGTGAATTGGCCATACTAAATTGCCCGTAGTGTTAGGTAAGGGGTAAATGTAGGGGTATGGGTGGGTTTTGCTTCGGCGGGTCGGTGTGGACTTGTTGGGCCGAAGGGCCTGTTTCCACACTGTAATCTAATCTAATCTAATCTAAATGGGGTCAAGAGCTAAAATTAGGGTGTTGAGAGTTCTGATGCAATTGCTGCCATTGACCTTTGATCACCTTACAACAGTAATTCAGCATCTCTAACAGATCTTTACAGAGGATGGTGACAATTTTCAAGCATTAAAAATGTTAAGAGGTTAAAAGTTTAAGAAGCACAGATGTAACTCAAGAGCTGGTAGAATCTCATCCCTCTGGTACTCAGGAAATCTGTATTTAAGTTTTTTTTGACACTGTGCAGTTTATTGAAACATAGGAGCCACACTCACTTGAGCAACTTATGTTTTTGGGCAGCATTTTTAAAACTCTTGAACTCTTCCCCAGTTTTGATTTCAAAAAATTTTGGTTTTGAATGAATTTGCTGATCGTCTTCCATCAGTCTCAATTTCTGTTCTGCGCGCAGGAGTTTGTGCTGTTTTTGGACTTCTTCAACCCATCCACGATCATCATCAGAGCTTTCAGAGCTCTCAGCATCACTTGGTTTTCCTTCTAATTCGTCTTCCTCCTATAGATCACAAACGTACATTTATATGTACAAACTCAAATTCTGAAAATGCCCACAATTTAAAAAAAACATTTGTTTTACTACTCTCATTCTTGTGCTTAAATCATTTCATGGGTCACCATTAATACTAACCAACTTTTAATTTTTAACATAATTAGTCATAGAGATGTACAGCATGGAAACAGACCCTTTGGTCCAATTTGTCCATGCTGGCCAGATATCCTAAATTAATCTAGTCCCACTTGCTAGCATTTGGCCCATATTGCTCTAAACTCTTCCTATTCATATAGCCATCAAGCTGCCTTTTAAATCTTGTAACTGTACTAGCTTCCACCACTTCCTCTGGCAGTTTATTCCATACAGGTACCACACTCTGCATGAAAAAGTTGCCCCTTAGCTACCCTTTTAAATCTTTCCCCTTCTCTCATTTTGAACCTTGTCTATTTATCCTATCCATGCCCCTCATGATTTCATAAACCTCTTTAAGGTCACCCCTCAGCACGTGACACTCCAAGGAAAACAGCCCCAGCATTTTGTCCAAATGAGTTATTAGAAATAGCATTTTCAAATAAAACAATTCAACTCTAGTTTTGCTATGAATTTTCATGTATCTGAACTTTCATGCTATATTTGAACAGGTTGCAAGTTTAAGGAAACAAGAAAAATCCACACAAGATGTTGCTTTAAATTCAGAGGATCTACCTTTGCTGGCTGGGCCAGCATTTGTTTCTGATCCTTAATTACCTTTCAGAAGGTCTTCCTGAACTGAAGCAATAATTTTGTATAGGTACAGCCACAATGTTGTTCGGAAGGACTTCCAGAATTGTGTCCCCGTGACACTGAAGGAATGGCAAAATATTTCCATGTCAGGATGACAAGCGGCTTGGAGGGGAACTTGAAGATGATCACATTCTCACATCTGCTATCCTTGTTTTCTGTCTGGTAGTAGTTACGTTTGGAGAATGCTGTCTACAGAGCTTTGGTGAATTTCTGCAGTGCATCTTAGAGATGTACACAATGCTAATAATGCGTGTTGGAGACGGGGGGGGAGGGGAGTGAATGTTTGTGAATTTGATGCCAATAAAGCAGGCTACTTTGTTCTGGATAGTACCAAGCTTCTTGAGCATGTTGGAGCTGCACTCAACCATGCAAGTGGGGAGTATTCCATCACTTTCCTTACTTGCACCTTGTAGATGGTGAATTCTGCACTGCTGGATTCCTAGAATTTGACCTACTTTTGCACTCATGTGGACCAGCCATGTAAATACTGACTTTCTGTGAAATGTTAATCCCCAGGATGCTGATAGTGGGAGATTCATTGCATATCAAGGGCCATTAGTTTTTCTCTTTTGGAGATAGTCACTGCCTGGCGCTTGTGTAGCACGAATGTCATTTGCTACTTCTCAGCTCAAGCCTGGATATTATCCAGATCTTGCTATCAATGGACAAGGACTGCTGCAAAAGATGCTGAATACTGAGCAATCATCAGCGACCATCCTCCAGTTCTGACCTTCTACAGAGAAGGTCATTGATCAAGGAGCTAAAGATGATTGGACCTAAAGCACTCTCCTGAAGAACTTACGCAGCAATGTCCTGTGACTGATATAACTGATCTCCAACTATCACAACCATTTTAATTTGTACCAGGTATGACTAACCAGAGTTACCCCAACCCCTCACCCTACTGATTCCTACCAACTCCTGTTTTCCTAGGGTGCCTTGATGCCAGTCGGTCAAATGCAGCTTGATGACAGGACAATTATTCTCTCCTCCCTCTGGAATTCAGCTTGAATGACACCACCTCCACAAACATACATTCCCTTCACCACTGACACTTAGTACAAGCAGTATGTACTGTGTACAAGATGCACAACACAAATTCACTAAAGCTCCTTTCACAGCGCCTTTCAAACCCATAAGCACTATCTAGAAGGACAAGTGCAGCAGAGGGATACCACTCCATCCAAGTCCCCCTCCAAGCCATGAGCATCCCGACTTGAAAATATATCACTAATCCTTTAGGGTTACTCAGTCAAAATCCTACAGCCACAAAGTTTGTGCGAAGATTTGTAACTCGGGTGCTCGTTGTTGTGGTTCTGTTCGCCGAGCTGGAAGTTTTTGTTGCAAACGTTTCGTCCCCTGGCTAGGCGACATCATCAGTGCTTGGGAGCCTCCTGCGAAGCGCTTCTTTGATGTTTCCTCCGGTGTTTATAGTGGTCTGTCCCTGCCGCTTCCGGTTGTCAGTTTCAGCTGTCCGCTGTAGTGGTTGGTATATTGGGTCCAGGTCGATGTGTTTGTTGATGGAGTTTGTGGATGAATGCCATGCCTCTAGGAATTCCCTGGCTGTTCTCTGTCTGGCTTGCCCTATGATAGTAGTGTTGTCCCAGTCGTATTCATGTTGCTTGTTGTCTGCGTGTGTGTGAATTTGACTGGGACAACACTACTATCATAGGGCAAGCCAGACAGAGAACAGCCAGGGAATTCCTAGAGGCATGGCATTCATCCACAAACTCCATCAACAAACACATCGACCTGGACCCAATATACCAACCACTACAGCGGACAGCTGAAACTGACAACCGGAAGCGGCAGGGACAGACCACTATAAACACCGGAGGAAACATCAAAGAAGCGCTTCGCAGGAGGCTCCCAAGCACTGATGATGTCGCCTAGCCAGGGGACGAAACGTTTGCAACAAAAACTTCCAGCTCGGCGAACAGAACCACAACCTGGAGCCACGTCCCTAATGACATTGAGAGTATACCTATGCCAAATAGCCTGTAGTGGTTCAAGGCAGCAACTCACCACCGTCTTTGAAAATAAAAAAAGATAAAGCTGGCAATAATTTAGACATGTGATCACAAAATATATCTCTATACTACCCACCGCAGTGCTCATTTAATAAATACAACAGACATGGGGAGAATGTGCAAACACAGACAGTCGCCCAAGGCTGGAATCAAACCTGGGTCCCTGGTGCTGTGAGACAGCAGTGCTCACCACTGAGCCGTCCCTTCTTTCTGCCAGTTACAATATGAAGCCACTTGTTAAACAAACAACGATTGAACAAGTGCTGCAAACAAACATATTTGCACGGGAAGAACATTCTGCTGCTCAGCTGAACATAAAATGCCGTGGATTTTATCTGCAACACTTTATGCAGTTTCCACAGAATACAATTTGTAACTAAAATTTGGAATGACTAATTTCTTACATGAATTTCCTATATTCTTTTCCTATATAAATACACAACTTTATAAAAGTTAGAAACAATTTGAAACATCTTATTTGGAAACATCCTCTTCCTACAATCTTTGGGCTTGAAAAAACAAATCCTTTCCACTTAATGCAGATGTTTCTTTTAAACCTCTTGTGGTGTATAGATTAAGACTCTTGTATCAAGCTGGTTTTACAAACACATTGGTTATCAGTAACAATTAATTTGTAAAACTTCTAAGAAGCTGATATTAAACCACATGGCTCACTATTAAGATGCTGCCAACATTTTTAAAGTGAATGTTACCTGTTCAGCCTGTATGTGTTCTTGTAGTTGTTTAAGTTTTTTCCTCCTTTTTTCTGAGGCTTTGGAGACTATGGGATTTATGAGTCTAAATTCTTCACTGGCTTCATCCACTTCAAAGTCTGGATTTTCAAACATGACCTTGAAACGCTCATCTCGCAGAATATTGGGTAGACTCTGAAAACAAATATGTCTTATGTTTGTGACAAATCATGACTGCCATATTCTTTAGAAATAACTGGTTATTTGGGTATTCTTGTAATGAACAGAAATTTAGAGTGTAAGAAAATCAAAATTTATGCAGAGTGAATAGACAGGGAATATATACAAAGAAAATCAAGAAAGATGGAATTATATTTGTACACCATATGTATTGTAGGGATGGACAAACTTTTGTTATTTATTAATTGGATGAGCAACCAGAAGCACCAGTTTCTAGGTCCGCATATTTTCCTTCCTGATAGTTCACAAAATTAAGGTTGAAATTACAGTGGATTAAGAGCTACTCTGATGGACAATATGAAAGACGAAGAAAAATACAAGAGTCAAGAAAAGAATATCAGAAAGCAGAACTAATTGAGGAAACTTGAGACATGTACAAAATATATCACACTTAACAGGCTGAAAAATTTGCTGTCTCCAAGATCAGAAACTTCCTGGCTAGGTTTACATAGGTGGACAATTTTAAAAGTCAGCTTTTTCAGAAAAATTTCACATCACCAACATCTCAAAAATTAATGGTTTGTTACCTTTCCTTTCTTTTTCTTTTGTACTTGCTCTTCTGCTTCCTCTTCTTCCATAAATTTCATTGCTAGCTCTTTGTTTACTTTTGGCAGTTTCTGTTAATAAGTTTTATTAAAATAAAATTATTATTAAAAATTTATGAAGTACCTCACATTTAAAGAAGAAAAAGGAACTAACAACATATTTCTCAAATACTTGGAAATTTATACAATGGTTAATTGAATTTCTGGGAACAGTTTCACACTTTCAAAACATTCTCATTTAAAAGTGATGCTGCATCCAGATTCAAGATTTTTACAGAACGCACTGTTATAAAACAACTGCCCTCTTCAAAAGTATTTCTTGGATGTAAATAGTTGTAACATTTTGAATATGATGCTATCAGAGTCACCTACAGTGTGGAATCAGGCCCTTCGGCTCAACAAGTCCACACTGACCCTCCAAAGAGTAACCCAGACCCATTTCCCTCTGACTAATGAACCTAACACTATGGGCAATTTAGCATGGTCAATCCACCTGATCTGCACACCTTTGGACTGTGGGAGGAAGCTGAAGCACCCAGAGGAAACCCCTGCAGACACGGAAAGTGGCATAATTCATCAGGAAGTAGTTTGAGGAGATTTGTCAGAGAAATTTGCCCAATAGGTTAGAGATCACAAAACACAGCTCGAAGTGAAACTGATGAACAGTTTATTGCAAGCAATATCACTGGAAGAGAGCCAGACTAGGCTGACACAGAACTGACAGTCTGTACAGGTAGATCAGATTTCTCTTCCCAGAGCTGAGGATGAGACCAGTTTTATAATATTGCTGCACAATGACACTGATTAAGAAATGGGAAACTACAATGTATCTGGAAATGGAGTAATCTAGTTACAAGGATGCTCATTAAAAAGTTATCGGGTGAATGTCCTGTTCCTTCACACAATGCAACATTCTGACAACATCAATGGTTCCATTCCTCTTCACAGGTAGGTGTTAATGTCTCCTCTGAACTGGTGAGGTGCTTCCATTGTCCTGTTCCTGGAGCATGTCCTTGCTGGTGCCTCTCTGTCTGACCTCCTCTGTGTGGCTTTGGTATTGCTGGGTTGTGAAACTGCCCTCGGGACTTTGAGATATTTGAGGTGCTCTGTCATTGTTAGTGGGAGCTTTGTCTGCGTGGGCTGTCTGATTTGGCTTGTGAGCTGCTTGGGAATTCTGGCTGGTTTTGGTACAGTTTGGCCAATTTTGCTTTTGTGGGCCTATCGTCGGTTAGCAAATCTTTTCCAACAAGATTCAAGACTGAAAATAGCCATATTTGGAAGAGGAAAGGCCAAGAAGCTCCGTCACTAACAATTAAGTTCAGAAATATGAGAAATCATCAATTTCTATTAACCTCATTCTGACATCCAAACCTCCAGGACCAATTCAAGAACCTTCACATTTACTTCCGTCAATAAAACACATTTATATGTACACCATTCATTGAAGATGGTGTCATGTTTACATTATGAAAGGAATATTCAGAACTTAGGCAAATTTTGTTAACCCCCAAATAAGATAAATAAAAATGGAGAAAAAGGGTAGAAAGGAAAGTTATCAATTTATTTACAGAAAACAAACTGCTAATTCAAATTAAACTTTGTTTTTATTTCTATTGGCCACTCAGCACCACAATTTGATGTTTCAAGGGCAAAGTGGAAAAGCAACCAATTTTCTTTGTTACACTCAACACTTATTCCGAATAGTGTCTCTTACCTTTACTTGGACCCTTTGAGCACGTGTTTCCTCTATCTTCTGTCTGATTTTCTCTTTTCGATATTCCTCATAGGCAAATGGATTTGTCATAGCTTTCACCTTTTAATCACACAATGTAACAATTGGTAACATAAAAACCAAAACTGGAAAGGTGAAATTAAAGAAAGCAGAAAATGTGGTAAAAACACAGGTGTGGCAACATCTGTGAAAGAGACAAGAGTCCACAATAGTTCTCACCTTTGGTAAAAAAAAGTTCCCACATTTTAAAATTGTTTTTAGAACAATTGGTAACAATCTTATTTTATAATAAATTACCGCAAGATACATTTGAGTTGAAGTAAATACAACTATACAATTGTAATTATTATATATGAATGGACACACCTTTATTATCAATGTCAAAAGGAAAGCTTCACTTTGTCTTTAAACTGTAATATGAAGATCACATCCAGAAAAAAAAACTGCACTGGCACACTTGCATACCTTGTGATATAGACGGATATCCATAAAGAAGCCATGCATGTACGCACGAAGCAGTGGAGAGCCAATAAGGTGAGCCAGACCTAATGCAAAAAGTATAGCACTTAAGTACACCTGCAATGTTTGCTAAAAATATATTACAATAATAATACAAGTGTCATATTTACACATATCACTCAGTTATTACTGTTCTCTCAAAAATGTTTATTACTCTAGTTATAAAAATCATCATAAGGAGGATGAGCCGTGATGAGGATGCAGAGATGTTTCAGTATGATTAGATTCATTTGCGCACTCGCTAAATGTATGGCAAATAAAGTATAATGTGGGTAAGTGCAAACTGCAATGAGTCCTGATTGCCCTTCTATGCCAGTTACTGAAAGTAAGCATAAAGTTACAGCAGGCGATGAAAAATGCAAATGGTATATTGGCCTTCATAACAAGAGGATTTGAGAAGGGATGCCTTGTTGCGTATTGTACAGGGCCTTGGTGAGACCACACCTGAAGAACTCTGTACATTTTTGTTTATATTGTCTCCTCTTTTGAAGGAGGATGCTATGGCTATGTAGGGAATGCAATGAAGGTTTGCCAGATTGATCCCTGGGATAGGAAGACTGAAATATGAACAGAGACAGGATCGGTTAGAACTATACTCCCTGGTGCTGAGAAGAATAAGTCAGATACATTAGGGACATTTAAGCGACTCTTGGATAGACACATGGAAAGTTGCACAATGAAGGCATATAGGTTAGTCTGATCTTAGAGTTGGATAAAACAGTGGCATAACCCTGAGGGCCAAAAGGCCTGCACTGTGCTGTACTGTTCTATGTTCTAATGAGGAGGGATCTCATGGAAACTTATGAAGTTCTAATAGGACTGGACAGAGTAAACACAAGGAGGTGGTTCCTAATGCCCAGCAAGTCCAGAATCTGAGGTTACAGTTCAAGGATACGAGGTAGGCCATTTAGGACTTAAATAAGGAGAAATTTCTTTAGCCAAATAGTATTCTTTGCCACAAAGTAGTTGGGGACAAAACAATCAATGTTTTCAAGGAGCAGTTAGATACAGTTCTTAGGGTACGGGTAGAAAGTGAGAACAGAGTATGGAGCTGCAAGATCAGCCATGATCATGAAAGGCTCAAGAGGCTGAATTGCCTTCTGCTCTTATTTAAAAAAAGGGAAATTCTGTCAACCCCTAGAGATGTTGTAGTCTTGCAATATTACAAGTACTGAAATTAGTTATTTAATCCTTTTTCATGCTCCATGAAAACATGCAATGCAATGCTCAAAAGGTCACTAACCTTATGTAATGCTTACAAAATAAAGTAACATAAACCATCTTACGACTTGCATACCAATAGTAATAACAGCATATTTAACTAGGCCAAGTTTGTGACAAATAATTTATATTTTCCATCTAGTAACTGATGAGCGCAAGTCAAGTAGTAAATAAACATACTAGACAAGAACCAAAACTGGGGTGGAGTTTAACTGAAATTTACTGAAGCAAACGCAAACATTTTGATTCAAAAGACTAAGGTTTGCAATCAGAAAACGTTATTTCTATCCAAAGCCCTGAACAGATAGCAAGTACAAATTATCTTAAAGAAAAAGTTACTTGCTTTTCTCTGTAATTAATTTAAAAAACAAATTAAGTACACTTGCTAAATATCAAAATAAGTTATTTGTTTAAAACTTTACCTAGATTTTCTAAATCCTTTTTGGTGACAAATTTATAGTCATCATACACTGTAGTTTCTGGGTTTTCTTCAAGTTCCTCTGTTAAATTATCCAGGAATGAACACCAGCGTGGTGCAGGTCCTAAAGACTATGTTTCAATAGAGAAATTATTGAAGTATTAACTGTTAGATCTTGAATTTAAAATCAAAAAGTAATCAGTATTTGTTCCAAATTATCTGGATGGCAGTTCAAATGCAAGACTGTTTAAAAAAAAAAGATGTTTCAATTACAAATAAAAACATCTTATGACAATGAGCACTGCAAAATAAAAAAAAAACTTTTATTTTGAAAACCCCTTCATGATCTTTCGTCTTTTTCCAAAGGTGTTGAAACTGAACTATAGTTGTAGGATCAAAAGCTCAACGTGGGGTACCTCACTGAAATAGTCCTTAAGCACTTGCATATCTCAATAGTGAAAGCTGGCAACCTATAATGGGAAGTAGAGGACACAATATATAACTTGAAGCACCAAGTATTTGGATATTCTTTAAAGTAGATCAAAGACCTCAACAACTCAATGGAGCAAATGTATTGTGTGGAGATACCCACAGCAATTCAAAGTGCCAAGTTCAAAAATCTTGTCTTAAAGGAAAAACAAAACAGTGACAGATTCAAAGTGCTAACTTCTCGACCTCGCAAGTACATAAAGAAATGCTGGGAGTATTCAATGGGATTCTATTGCAATGACCTCATCCTCGAACAGATTCCCAACATGGACTGTCCAGGTTTGTAGAGTATGAACAGCAACACAGACAAAATATCACCAAGAATGTTTTTCAATCTACTTACTGGAACATAGAACGTATTCATTTTAGGTGATTCATTAGCTAGGAAAAAGAGTCCTGGAAAAGTAAAAATAGAACTGAATGTTGTTTCGCTTAGAAAACAAATCAAGATATATTCAGGCAAGTAGAGATGCATGTTTCTAGCTCTAGTAAGTGCGGAGACATTTGCGTGGACTATTTGCTGCTGAATAAAGATTTTACTACTCACCACAAACCTCCACTGTTAGCTGAAGTCTTTGCTGGGAGTTTAAAGGCCAAAAGTCACCACAAATATCCCACCAGTAAAAAAGGGGAGAGAGGAAACAAGCAAGAGACTGATCTGCCTTCCTCAAGGAAATGAATTTTTCCACCTTCACAAAATGCAAACTTTAAATTAAACTATTCCTTGTTTCTTCATTCTTGTGGTTAGGAATCCTGATCCCTTAAGCAGCACGAAAACATCTTACACAAGAATGCTGAAGTTTTTATGCTGATATTATTTTCCTGCTCTTTGTCAAAAAAAGGCATTAGAGAATACGATACACCTGAGAATAATTGAGGTGCCATTTTAAATTGGCACATTTAACAGGACAAGAAAACAGCACAGAAAGCAGAATTCCTGTTAGACAAGATGAAATTTCATAATGTTTAATGTGATTTTTAAAATAAATTAAAAGCAATTTAAACAATTTTGGATGATAGACTGTGAAAATACACTAATTACAAATAGTAATTACCTGCATATAGACAATAGGAGCAGGAGTAGGCCATTCTGCCCTTCGAGCCTGCACCACCATTCAATATGGTCATGGCTGATCATCCTTAATCAGTATCCTGTTCCTGCCTTATCTCCACAACCCTTGATTCCACAATCCTTGAGAGCTCTATCCAACTCTTTCTTAAATGAATCCGGAGACTGGGCCTCCACTGCCCTCTGGGGCAGCCATATATTTCAACATGGCTGAGTGATAGGCTTTGCTTTTCTAAATTATATATTTGTCAACTCCCTCCAAGTTTTAAAAGTGGTGCAAAATCTATTATTATTGTATCAGATGAGAATCTTGTATCACAAAAAAGACCAGTGATGCACAATTTGCCATGACAAAACTCACTACAGCTCAACATCAAAGTTAAAAAAAATGAAAACAGCTTTTCACAGATTTAATTTTAATTTTTGTTTTAAGATCGGGAGTGAGCATTTTCCACCTAAACCTCCCATTTCCAGTTTAAATTGCTTAGATTTAAATGCTACTATTTTTAAAGCAAAGGTATACAACCTGCAGGACAGAAAAGGGTAGATGATCAAAAAAGAATTCTTTTACTATATCAGCCTATCATAACGTAGAATGGTTTTATCAGACTTGGATAAATGTTACTATATCAGGAAAGGATCAATTCAATAAAGCAATTGAGAATAATTGATGAGCATCAGTACTTGTGCACTTTGGATTTAATACATTCCATTTGAACCAATAGCGTAGATAATGTAAATATATAAATATACAACAACATAAGATCTTCTGGAGGCAGTAAATTATTTTTAAAATTGAGTTAATAATTTCATTCATATTGGTACCAGGAGTATCCTGGTACATCATATTAGTACCAGGTGTATTGTATTCTGTTCCTATTGAATAATTTCACTGGGTTGGACATAAGCACAGTGTGGAGGATGGCCACATCTAAGGATTTGCTATACAGGGATGTAATCTGCACAAAGAGTAAAGCAGTGTGCTCAAAGGCCAGTTCAAGGATGCCGTTCAAAAGGCACATTGAAGTCCTCAGCGTCAATTATGACAATTAGGAAACTCTAGCTGATGATTGATGCAGGTAACACCACCAGGAATTTAGGTAGGAATTTGTCACTGATGAAATGTGGTTTCAAAAACTCCAACGCAAGAACCAGTTCTGCAAACACACAAAAGGAGGATCATTCCTTGCCACCAGCAAGGAATAACTTCGTGTGTGGCACTTGCGTAAATTTTGCCTTTTCAGCACTGGTTTATTCAGTCATCAAAATAAGTGCAGAATATATCATCTGAGTTCAAACCCTCTGTTTAGGAGCATTTTCATTTCTTGCAAATGAAAGGATGCTAACAATTAGGATTTCAAAATTTACATTTGAATGCAAACTACAAGAATGATATGCTCATTTACGCATTGGCAACAGCTAAACTCAAGATCCAAAAGTTTACAACTACAATACTGCTATGTTATTCTTGACTCCAAGTCCCAGATAGGCAAAACCAGGATCATAACAACCTAAAAACTTTGAGGTTCATAAGGAGGTGTTAGCAATTCTGGAAAGTATGAAAATAAATAAGTCCCGTGGGCTGGATGGGATTTATTCTAGGATTGTCTGGGAAGCTAGGGAGGAGATTGCAGAGCCTTTGGCTTTGATATTTATGCCGTCAATATCTACAGGAATAGTGCCAGAAGACTGGAGGATAGTAAATGTCCCCTATAGACCAGTGAGCCGTACTTCAGTTGTGGGTAAAGTATCGGAAAGGATTATAAGAGATAGGATTTATGATCATCTAGAAAGGAATCATTTGATTAGGGATAGTCAACATGGCTTTGGTAAGGAAAAAAGAAAAAAGCTGAGATTTTCCAGCATTCTCTCTTTTGGCTTTGGGAAGGGTATGTCATGCCTCACAAACTTTACTGAGTTCTTTGAGGAGGTGACCAAACAGGTGGATGAGGGTAAAGCGGTTGATTTGGTATGTATGATTTCAGTAAAGCGTGAGATAAAAGGTTAACTACGATTGGTTATTGCAGAAAATCCAAAGGCACGGGATTGAGGGTGATATAGAGGTTTGAATCAGAAATTGGCTAGCTTAAAGACGACCAAGGGTGGTGGTTGATGGGAAATATTCATCATGGAGTTCAGTTATAGTGGTGTACCACAAGGATCTGTTTTGGAGCAAATGCTAGTTGTCATTTTTATAAATGACTTGGATGAGGGTTGGGTTAGTAAATTTGCGGATTACACGAAAGTCGGTGGAATTGAGGACAGGGTGGAAGGATGTGGCAGGTTACAGAGGGACCTGTAGCCGCAGAGCTGGGCTGAGAGGTGGCAAATGGAGTTTAATGTGGAAAAGTGTGTGGTGATTCACTTTGGAAGGAGTAACAGGAAGAGAGAGTACTGGCCTAATGGTAAGATTATTGGTAGTGTGCATGAGCAGAAAGATCTCGGGTGTCCATGTGCATAGATTTCTGAAAATTGATTGTTAAGAAGGCATACGGTGTGTTAGTTTCGGAGCCAGAAGTTAATGTTGCAGCTGTACAAAACTCTAGTGCGGCTGCACTTGTCAGTATTGCATCTAGTTCTGTTTGCCACATTATAGGAAGGACGTGGAAGCACTGGAAAGGGAGCAGAGGAGATTTTTTTTTAGATTAGATTAGATTAGATTAGATTACTTACAGTGTGGAATGTCAGTATTGCATCTAGTTCTGTTTGCCACATTATAGGAAGGACGTGGAAGCACTGGAAAGGGAGCAGAGGAGATTTATTAGGACGTTGCCTGGTATAGAGGGAAGGTCTTATGAGAAAGACTGAAGGATTTGAGGCTGTTTTTGTTACAGAAAAGAAGGTTAGTAGGTGACTGAAGAAAGACATACAAGATGATCAGAGGATTAGATAGGGTAGATAGTGAGAGCCTTTTTCCTCAAATGGTGATGGCTAGCACGAAGGGACATAGCTTTAAATTAAGGGTTGACAGATATAGGACAGATGTCGCACGGTGGCTCAGTGGTTAGCACTGCTGCCTCACAGCGTCAGAGAACCGGATTTAATGTGTGGAGTTTGCACATTCTCCTCGTGTCTGCGTGGGTTTCCTCCGGGTGCTCTGGTTTCCTCCCACAATCCAAAGATGTGCAGGTCAGGTGAATTGGCCACGCTAAATTGTCCATAGTGTTAGGTGAAGGGCTAAATGTAGGGGAATCGGTCTGGGTGGGTTGCGCTTCGGCGGGTCGGTGTGGACTTGTTGGGCCGAAGGGCCTGTTTCCACACTAAGTAATCTAATCTAACGTCAGAAGGAGGTTCTTTACTCAAAGTAGTAAGGGTGTGGAATGCCCTGCCTGCAACAGTTATAGACTCACCAACTTTAATGGCATTTAAATGGTCATTCGATAAATATTTAAATGATAATGGAACAGTGTAGGTTAGATGGGCTGCAGATTGGTTTCACAGGTCAGCGCAACATCAAGGGCTGAAGGGCCTGTGCTGCATTATGTAGTTCTATACAAAATGATAGAATTCCTTGCATAAGATGTTGCTTTAGTAAAATAGGTAGTTACGAAGTCGTTTTGAGGTTGTACAAGATGTTGATGAGGCCTCTTCTGGAGTAGTGTGTGCAGCTCCGAACGCCCTGTTATAGGAAGGGTATTATTAAACTGGAAAGGGTTCAGAAAAAATCTACCAAGATTTTACCAGGGATGGAAGGTTTGAGATATAAAAACAGACTGGAAAAACTAGGACATTTTCCCACTGAAGACTAGGAGGCTAAAAGTGTGACCTTATTGAGCTTTATAAAATCATGAGGGGCACAGGATAAAGTAAATGGCTAGGATTTTTTCTTTAGGGTGGGGGAGTTAAAAACTAGGGGCCACATTTTTAAGGTGAGAGGAGAATGATGTAAAAAGCATCATTAGGGTAAATTCAGGAATAAGAAATGTTTGGAAGGATATGGGCCAAGTGCAGGCAGGTGGGACTAATTTAGTTTGGGAATATGGTCGACATGGACTGGTTGGATCAAAGGGTCAGTTTCCATGTTGTATGACTCTAAGAGAAGAGTTAAACACAAAAATATTAATACTGAAAATCCTTAATTACTTAACAAGCTCCTTGGGCAGTCTGATGTTTCAGAGTTTCATGCAAAAAAGACAAGATACTGAAATAGTGGATTTTATTCAGAGGCATTACAATGATGAAGGACATGCATTTGTACCACCATTCTAATGTGCAAAGTAATTTCGCACTTACCCGAGTTTGGATAAATGCACAGGTCATTAATTTCATGCTCTGTTTCAATCGAGGTGAACATTTTCCCCTTTAAAAAAAGATGCAATTATGGTCACTAAAATTTCTTAGCCTCGGTATTTCTTAGTCTCATTTCAGCATTCCCACTCCTGGGCACTATATTTCTAGATTTCACCAACTTCACCACCATACCACACTCCGCACCCACCCCTGTTTATCTTAATCTATTTTTCTTAATTTGCTGCTACCAGTAATATTAAGAGGATTGCACTTCGTGGAGATGCCCACACAATTTCTGTTGTTTGCAGATCTGAGCTTTTGCAAAATTGCCAATCAACGTGAAATTATGGTAAATGTTGCCCATTTATAAACTAAGTGTTCATATTTGGGAGAGATTGCAGATGGTAGAATCTGTCTATCTCACATCAAATCAGTGTGATGACTCTCTTTTGCTTTGAGTCTGAATCAACATTTTATATAAAGTACATACTAAGCAATCACATTTCAGCACTGCCCAACATGCAAGAAAAACAAACACCATAAACGATCACTTTTTCCTGCATTTCTGTAATGTTTATGTTCACTCTTCATATCATATGGTTCAATTGTATTTTTCATTCTACATTTTCCTATCAATTTTCTCCAGGTTCCAGAATCAACTGCTCATTTCTGGGATTCAGTTACATTGAAATTAAGGTCTCTCTGGTACCTCACCACTGCAGCTTGCTAAGGAATATTGATAAATTGTTCAACTTTGGGGACACCACTGCAGGCCCACAGATGAGCATTTCTTGTGCAGACCAATGGCTAGTGGCAGGGTTAGAAATCTTATCTGGAGAGCGCTGGAATTTCTCCTGACTCAGACAGAAATCTTGGAGTACAAAGGATGTTACCCAAGACAGACAGTCAATGTATCCCCTCTTGCACAAGTAGATTTTGAGAGGTGGTCAAAGGCAAACTTTTCAGGTTTTACATCTCTCCTTAGAAATTTATTGACTTCTTATGAATTGGGAGTGTCGAAATTGTGATGGTTAATGCAATCTGGGTTTTTAAAAAATTTGTTCATGGGGTGAGGTGACGGCATCACTGGCTAGGCCAGCAATTATTGCTCATTCCGATTTTGTTGGAGCACAGTTCACAGCTTCGACCCACATTGCAGTGGGTCTGGAGTCATATGTAGGTCAGATCAGGTAAGGACGACAATTTCCTTTCCTACAGGATATTAGTAAACCAGATGGGTTTTTAAGCCAATCAACAGCAGTTACATGGTCACCATCAGGCTAGGTCTGCATTCAAGATTGTTATTGAATTCCATTTTCATCACATGCCATGGTAGGATTTAAATGCATGTCACCAGAAAACCAGCCTGGAGTTTAGGATTGAGAGATAAGTGACATTAACACGATGCCACCACCTTCCCATTTGAAACAGAACGCGGCCCAATTGTTCTTCTTTAGTTTGATATCTCCTTTGTTCTTTTCTTCCATAACGTGGATAGTGGAACCAAATATAACCCTATCAGGGCCCTGGTTATGACTATATGCATTGCACAAACATGGCAACAAACTGGTGCATTTTTGATCTAACTGGTTTAATCGGTAGAAAAACTATTTATTGTGGCACTTTGCCCTTAGTTTCATAGGAACATTTAACTGACACTGCACTGCTATCTTACTCCTAAACACAACTTGGCCACATACCATAACCTCACTGCATTGCAGTTGACAGAATGGAACTTCTGCAGTAGCTATGTTCTTGGTGGTTGGTGGCAGTTGCTGAGTGGTTGGTATTGAACTCTGCATATAAACATCACCAGGTAATGCTCTCCAGAAACAACAACCCAAAGTCTGGAGTTTCCTCAGCATCCAGTGACATCTGCTTTCTGTTGCTGAAAATTTGAAAAGGCCTTCAAATCTACTGCCACATATAAAGCGAGCATGTCACAATCTCTTTATATGTGACTTTAGCAAAATTGCAATTAGAAGTGTGTGAATCAATGTATTGAGGGATTTAATTATTTAGAAGAAAAATCCTATCAGGATACAGAGAGAGTTAGAATAGTACTGCTAACATATGCAATCTGTTGAATGGCATATGATTTCAGTTTCTAGAATTACACTAAAACTCAGACTTTTTTCCCAGCAAACATAAAATCAGAAACAGAATCATTTGAAGCAATACATAGTTTGCAAGCCTTGAGTGGACTACACTAAACTGTGCACCAACTCTTATAGCAAATTAATTCAGAGTGTCTGGGCCATCGCAAACTGCATTGGTACCAAACATCATAATTGTGACTAGATTTCTGGTCAGACTCAGATACTGGGAGAAGACCTGCTGAGACATCAATACAAAAAAATTTGGAATGTGTTGTTGACTTGTAAATGCAGGTGGATTTCTGTGCCTTTGCAATCAACACCATCACTTCCTTTCTATTCAGGATACTTAATAGCCTACCGTATTCTGATTCCACATTTTTACAATCCTAGAATCTGCTGAAATGATCAAATCTAACTGCTCCTGGAATTCAATCGATTTAATTGGCAGTCCATAATGATGATCCTTGACAATCAGTGGGGAGCTTGAACGAAGATCATATAACAAAACCTAGTGTTGAAGATCAAAAGAGCAAGAGTTGATAAATGGTTAACTGAATTGCAATTCTGTCAACTTCATAAAATACAAACTTACTGCGTGGTCTCAAAAGAAACATTCAACAAATACTAATTAAATTTTAAAAAAATACAAGAGTGTCATGCTGGCAATACGACATTGATCATCCATCCTATGGTGTCCTAGAACTATTTCCTTGAACTACCACATTCCTGTATCAATAGTAATCCCACAGTGGCATAAAATCAATGGTCACCCCTGCCAAATCCCTACTTCCCCAAGAAATTAAGGGAGGATACTCAAGAACAGCTGTCCCATCATACCTGTGGCAAAGGTATTAGTCAAAGAAGGGAATTGATTCATGGGAGAAGCAGAGAAGAGTAGAGATAATGGACATTTTCAAGTTGACAGGCTGTGATGAGTGGAATATCGCACGGATCAGTGCTGGACTTCAGCTATTTACAATCTATATTAAGTACTTTTGAAGAGACATAGGATTACATTCAAGTTTGGTGATGATACAAGTTTAGATGGGAATGCAATCCAGGAGTCATCAAACAGGCTGCAAAGAGATATAGACAGGTTAAGTAGGTCAGACACAAGCTGGAAGATGGAATATTGTTACAATTGTAGTAAAAACGGATGATCGATCTTCAATTTCTCATTATCTAATTCTAATATCAGAAATCTTGATGGACAAGTGACCTTTTAAAAGAGGGCAAAACTGACTTAAAAGAGTTGCTGTGTCCCGTGATTAAGCTGAGCCAAGCTTAATGAAACAAATAGTAAATGAAGATAACATGTCTTTACCTTGTTATCTATACCAGACAACCTTTTACCTCTTCATCCCCAACCACATCTACTTTTTAAGATTATTTCATTTGTGTTTGATACTTTTTTTTTGGAGTTAGTGGGTAATAAAATTCCCCTTTGTTTCACTCAGAGAACACTTTGTAATTTGGCTATTTCATTTTGATTTAGTTAATTGTTTTTTAATTGAAGTGCGATAGCTGTGTGATATAAAGAAAATTAAACTTAAGAGTGTTCAAACCAGAGTGGGTAAGAAAGAGGGGAGACAATTTCTCCTCAATTTGTCACAGCAGAGTAATGTGGGGAAGTGAGGGTTACTTACCTTGTTCATTAGAATAGAAAAAGTAGAACATTTCATAAAGTCGTAATTGTTGACATTCAAAAGAACTCAGTGTACTAGTACAAAGAATATAGTTAACATGAAGAAACAGCAAGCAATTAGGAAAGTAAACGTAGGTCTTTTTTGCAAAGCATCAATTTTAAAAGAAGTATATATTTGTATCAGAAGTAAAAATTGGCCTCTGGATTAGAATGTTGGCCTGTGATTAGGGAACAAGTAAACTAGATCTATATTCTCTGGAGGTGAGAAGAATAAGAGATGATCTTATTGAAACACACAAGATTCTGAAATGGCTTGATAGAGTAGATATCTTTTGCCCTAGCTAGGGAGAGGTCTTTTGCCCTAGCTAGGGAATCTAGAATAAAGAGGCACAGTCTAGGAATAAGGACCCAATTATTTAAAATTGAAATGAGGTGCAACTTCTTCACTCAAATGATTGTGGATCGTTCATTGATTAGTATATTTAAGGCTAAGGACTGATTGATAGGACTCTTAAGGGATCAAGGAATATATGGAACGGTTGTTTTTTTTAAAATTCTTACATGGGATGTGGGCATTGGCAACGTGACCAGCACTTCCAGTCCAAACCCAAATGTCTTTGAACCAAGTGGTTTGCCAGGCCAAATAAGAGTCAACCACATTTAGACTAAGACTAGGTAAGAATAATTTAGTGAATCAGATGAGATTTTATACAGTAAACAATAGTTACATGGTTATCATTATTAGACAAGTTACCTAGACTAGCAAATGCTCCCCAAAACGCTAGCCGGGATCTCTGGATTATTAGTTGAGTACTATGCCACTGCCTTCCCCATATGAAATGGTTAAGCAGGTTCAATGGGCTGAATGGCTGCTCTAGCTTCTGTTTATGAAAATAATAATGGAATTGTTAGCAAGCAACCCAAAACAAAGATATCGATGAGACTTGCAAAAGATAATAGGGGTTAAGGGCGATTCCTCAAGGAACTCCTGTAGTGATGGCAAGCCTCTGACAAGCACAACCATTAATATACTTTCAACCAATGAAGATATTTCCCTTTGACTTTACCAACTTTACTGTGATTTCGTGGTGCACCTTTTGCATAAATGCTTCCCTAACAGCAACAGCATTACTATCACAAGATAACAGGTTGAAATGGAGAAAAAGAAATTTGAAGAATGCTTTTCCAAAATTAATTTGTGTGACAGGCATGCTTCAGAAATCTTTTGAGAATAATGTAACCATGCTATCAATTTCAGGTCCAAATTTTTGCAGTTTAATAACTGTCAAGAGTGCATTTTATACTTGAACATATACAACACTTCAGATAGGAGAAAGTGAGGACTGCAGATGCTGGAGATCAGAGCTGAAAATGTGTTGCTGGAAAAGCGCAGCAGGTCAGGCAGCATCCAAGGAACAGGAGAATCGACGTTTCGGGCATAAGCCCTTCTTCAGGGTTTATGCCCGAAACGTCGATTCTCCTGTTCCTTGGATGCTGCCTGACCTGCTGCGCTTTTCCAGCAACACATTTTCCACACTTCAGATAGCCAATATAAAGTGTGCTCCATTGATGAATGCCAGCTGAACGGACCAGTGATGTACTTCAGGACTCTACTTAGAGTGGACTTGTACTGAATCTTTGGAAAATGAAATCCTTCTAGGGTCACATTCCTCAGGAATTTAGTACAACATAGCATAACACAGGAGACTGTCATTGTAAACATCGCAAAAGACAAACAATATGTTGTCAAATAATATTGGCTACAGCTGTAACAGTCAGTTCAGTACTTGCTGCTTAGCTGATCGGAAAAATATTCCTGTGAAGCAGAATAGGCACAATATAGTAAAACGAAAATCATTTTAAGTGCATAAACAAATAATTTAATTTCTAACTTTCTGAATTTTTTTTCAATTATTCAGAAGAAGAGACATCAAGAATAATTCCATTGATGGTGTGGTAATATGACAATAGCAATTAAGTGGGAGCATCAATTATTTTGTAAATTTGCCTTACACATAATGCTTACACCTATACTAATCAGCAACAATTTGGTTGCATTTGCACTGATGCTAAGTGGTTTTGGATGCACATCAATGCAGAAATGACAGCATAACAGACTACCCCGGACACTAAATTCCTGAGGAATCCTATCTGGATGGATCTGAATTTCTAGAGAATGCAGTACAAATCCAGTCTGACTAATTCTAAAACAATCCACTGGTTCCATTCAGACTACATGTTATAAATGGTGCACACTTCTCATGAAAGATAATCACTATTCCAACTATGAAGTCATTGTTGCAATGAAAGGAGGAAGAGAGCAAAAAAAAAAGGAGTGGGGAAAAATAACTTTATAATGAAAATGAAATTATTACACAAAAAAGTATGAAGAATTAATCCTTCTACAAAAAATACAAGGTTATGAATTTCTCATGTTACGTTATGAAGCTACTGTTTCTTAAATTAAAGAAAGGCTAAATGCAATAACTCAGTAGAAATGTCATATCTAGATACAATACTCACTTGCCCTGTTGTAGTGCCAACAACCATATGCAGTGCTCCTTTAAACTTCAAAGCAGAAATAGAAGGCAAACCTTCGACTCTAACAGAAAATACAGATAAATTTCAAACAGGGCATTAATATACACTATTGGTAATAGTAGCGTTATCACCCTGCTTATTCGCCAAATTTCCCCAGACTGAAAAAAAATCAAAAATGTTGGAAATGCTCAACTATGGAGGAGGAGATGCTAACGTTTCAAGTCTCCGAGCAGAACAGAGCCTGAGGGGACTCAGGGTTTAAATCAATCTTACAACAAATTATAGTCTTGATGATTTGAAGAACGTCTTTACAGAGGCCTGTACATTTTTGTACACAATCACGTACAGGGTGATTTAAACGAATCTACATGTGCACAGCATCCTTCAGGTTGCTCTATGGCTAAGATTTACCTACAGATTTTGAAGTTCTGATGTCGGATACATCCCCATTGTGGCAAAAGTTCCTCTTAAGTAATTTGAAAGTATAACCATCTTTAGTCTAGTTTCTCAGGAGGGGACAGCTTATAGTATTAGTAGGATACGATCATTTTTGATATTCTTTTAATTCCAATAAATCAACATTGTCAGCCCTCATTAGGAAGGAGAAACAGAAATTATTCTTAAAATAAAACGAAGGTGTTCAATGGTCTGTACACAACTCTCAAAATTCAAAACGTACAAATTAGTGGAAATAGAATTGAACTGATGCACTCCATTGGGGGAGATTGTCAGAACTTGCAGACAGCCCTCGTTGTAGTTTGGAATCAAGATTTTTCATTCCATATTCTCTGTTGGGCTGTTGAAGAATCACAATTATTACAGTACAGAAGGCCATTCTTTAGGTCCACTGTTGCCAAAATGAATATTTCACCAAATGCCATTCTCCAGCTTTCTCCTTGTTTCTTGCATACTGCTCCTTTCCAAAAAATATCCAACTTCTTTAAGAATGCATCAGTTAAACTTGCCTCTACCAGATTCTCAGACAGTGCATTCCAGACATTAACTAATCAACACATGAAAAAGCTTTTGCTTTTGTTGCCAATTACTTTACTTGATGCACTCTTATACTTGATCCTTTCATGAATGAAAATAGTTTCTCCATACCTACTTAGCACAAATCCCCCCTGATTTTGAAAATATCTGGCAGATTTCATGTTAGGCTTTCCTTCTCTAAGAAGAACAATCCTAACTTCTGCAATCACAAATCAACACTGACATTCCTCAAACATAGAATCATTCTTGCAAACTGTCTTCAATGTCTTTGAATCATTCCTAAAGTGTCACCCAGAACTGGATTCACTACAACAGGTGAGGCCAAACTATATTGATACATGTCTAACAAAACCTCCTTGCCCTTGCACTCTGTGTGCCGGTCAATAAAGCATACAGCACCTTTAGATTTTATCAACTGTGCTCTCAATTTGGCTTGCCACTTCAATGACTTATGCAGATATTCATTTTGGTTGTTCTACTTCTGCATTACCTTTAGAATTGTACCCTTTTATCTATGTTGTTTCTCCATGTTCTTCCTCTCAAAATGAATCACCCGTATGTCTCACATTAAACTTAAATCTGCCACTGATCTGTTCATTCCACTAACTTGTTTATATTCTTCTGATGTACTCATTATCCTCCTCCTTTGTTTACAATGCTTCCAAGTTTTGTATTACCTTCAAATTTTGATTTGGAGATGCCGGTGTTGGACTGGGGTGTACAAAGTTAAAAATCACAACACCAGGTTATAGTCCAACAGGTTTAATTGGAAGCACACTAGCTTTCGGAGCGACGCTCCTTCATCAGGTGATAGTCTATCACTTGGTGAAGGAGCGTCGCTCCGAAAGCTAGTGTGCTTCCAATTAAGCCTGTTGGACTATAACCTGGTGGTGTGAGATTTTTAACTTCAAATTTTGAAATTGTGCCCTGTACTCCAAAGTTGAGGACATTAATTTACATCAGGAACAACAAGCATCCTAACACTGACTCTTGGGGAACTCCACTACAAACTTTGCTCCAGTCCAAAAAGCATCCATTAACCACTATTGTTTCCTATCATACAGGCAATTCTGTATCCATGCTGCTATTATCCAGTTTAGATTTAGATTAGATTAGATTAGATTACAGTGTGGAAACAGGCCCTTCGGCCCAACAAGTCCACACCGACCCGCCGAAGCGAAACCCACCCATACCCCTACATTTACCCCTTACCTAACACTACGGGCAATTTAGTATGGCCAATTCACCTAACCTGCACATTTTTGGACTGTGGGAGGAAACCGGAGCACCCGGAGGAAACCCACGCACATTTGTAACGCACATTTATTCACACGGCTACTAAATTTGTCTCAAATTATTATTTCTATAAGTTTTCTCACAAGAGAAGTTAAACTGACGGCCTGTAGCACAGGATTTATTGCACTGTGCATCAAGTGGAAGTACAGGTGACTTGATGACTACAGGGCCAACTGACTCCCCATCTCTATCAAAAAGGATCAAATACAAATTAGGAAATTAAATCAGTCCAGCAAGCTTCTCATCCAATGAGGAGCCTTACCACTAAAGTCCAACCACACCTGAAGCTGTCAAGCAGAGGCCAGTCTTATCTTGGGTGGTGAACAGTGTGATGAAGTTCCAGGTCACACAGCATGACAACCTCTACTGGGGTGTGGGATCCCAGGGTTGATCTTGCTGAAATGGAGTCCAAGGCTTGGGTGGTTATTCCCCATCTCTCACTCATGCCTCTAAATAGTGGCAAATTAAAAGGTCACCCTCCAACCTGGTTTCCTTGTTGGGAAAGCAACCGCTTTTCTCTGATGCTGAGAAGGCAGATGGCAGGTTGCCAATGAATCATTTTAATTGCTGCGGTGGTTTGCATCAGTCTTTACGATGGAAGATACTTTGAACATCCATTAATACCAAAAATATGAAACAGAAAGTACATGGCATCACCATCAATGGAGGGGCAGTAGAAAACAAACTAATGGGGCTAAAGGCTGATACATCTCCTGGTCCTAATGAGGTGCAGCCTAGGATCCTAAAAGAAGCAGATACAGGATAATGGCTGCACTGGGTGATTTTCCAAATATCCTTGGATCCTGGAGAACGGGAAAACTGCCAATGTGACACCCCCCATTCAAAAAGGGGAAGATACACTGCATCAACTATTTACGCTCTTTCAAAAACACATTTCAAAGTCCACCATCACCTCTGCTACCAAAGATTACAAGGGCAGCAGATGCATGAGAATATCAACACCACAGGTTCCCTCTGAGCAACATACCATCCTGAATTAAAAGTATATAACTACGCTTTCACTGTGGCTGGGTCAAAGTTCTAGCAGCCCTTTTTTAACAGCATTGAAAGTGTACACACAGCCCCACGGACTAGAGGTGTTCAGGGAGGTGCACCCGCACCTTCATGACAATTGGAAAATGTAATAGATGCTGAACTCGGCAACGAATCACACAAGTTATGAATGAATTAAAAATATACACATTGTATTGCTTACTCAGTGTCAGTTGTCACACTGCTCAGGGCACAATCAAGAATTCCGACTCGGTTTCTTGTACGTGGATCCCAACATTCCACTTTACCCTAAAATGGGCAGAATATTTCAAGAGATGAAATATATTTATTTAATGCACAGCATTCAAAAATAAATCAGGAAACTCAAGTGCCTTGTTATTACCTCAACTGTTCCAGCAGCAAACAGGTAGTGTGCAGGATTAATATCACAAACGTTGCTTTGTCTGAGAATATAAATAGTTGACATTAAAATGTATTTTAAAAACAGCACTTTGTCTGACATCTTGCTACCATATATTGTAATAAAATCATATTAAAATAAGAAAAAAAGAATGCTTTTAATGTTTCTGAAAAGCATCAATTATGTTCAGACAATAATCAACTTAATTTCAGTGATAGTTTGCCCACCATTTTTCAATTTCAATATCAGCATTCCACTTCCCTCCTAATTTAACCTTCAAAGTAGCAACCTTTGTTTAAAATAGAAAATGCATTTCTCTCTCCTTTTCACCTTCTAACATGTTCCCTATTTTTGTTGGGCAATGTTAAATTGTTCTTGCCATATTTTATACCAATTTTAGGAACTCAATACTGAATAGGAAAATGTTACTAGTCTGTTATATCCAAGAGTTCTGGTAATTATGCTTATGATGTAATGTAGTCATTTAATTCAAATTTCAACGTTTTTCTCCTTCCTCAGGCTCAACATGATTCAGATTCAGCATAATCTGCAAGGAAATAGCTCCACCTGGTGGCAGACTTACATGGTTCAAAAATTGAAATGTGTAATTTCTGTTTTAGTGTCCTGTCTGAGTCAAATTTCAACCTGAACATCTATTTTTATATCTTCGTTATCTCTAATCCTACTGTAATTCCTATCAAAACGTCTAACACATCCAGAGTCACTTTATTGACTTTGGTGGCCTTCATAAAACTAAATTACAAGATCCATCATATCCTCACTTCCTTCATCTTTGCAATTTGTGTGTGTTGCTACGCTCACCTAATCCTAATCAGTTTTATACCTAGTCTTTGAGCCATCTTTAGAAGCAGAATATTTAGTCATTTCAAACCAGGCCCTGGCACCATTTCCTTAAACGGAGTCTTCTTACATCCTTGTCCCTCTCCTGAGGTTCAACATCTTCAATCAGCAAACCTGTCCTTTCTCACATAATGGCTCAATATCCAATTATTTAGCTTTGTGAAACATTAAGACATTTAATTGTATTAAAACTTTATCACCATGCAGGTTGTTAAAATACTTACGAAGCATCCATCTGTAGGGAATTTAGGAATCGCCCCTGTTCCAAATTCAACCTGTAGATTTCAGAGCTGCAGGATACACAAGAGTGTAACAGCATTTAAAATAATTCACAAAAGGTCTCATTTTCAGATGTATTTAGTTCATTTCTATCAACAGCAATTTCTTTGCCATCCACTCGTGCCTTTAATGACAAATGCTATAGAGGCGTTCTTTTCATAATGATTACAGTTCAGGATAGGCCATTCAGCCCATTTCACCCAACGCTATTCATTAGTATTCTCCCTGTAATCTGGAACATTGATCCCTTAAACTAACTTTTGCATTCATCAATCCAGCCAGCCTATATCAGACTCTCAGGGAGCACATCCCAGTGCATTATTCGATGCATGAAGCTTTTTCTGATATCATTTTTGATTCTTCCGTTAATTACTTTAAATCTATGCACTCTTTTTTTCAAATCTTTCATGAGTGGGTACAGTTTCTCCTCATCTATTTTGTTCAGACATCTCAATCTCTAAAGAGGGTCAGAGATCTCTGGAATTCTCTTCCTGAAAAGGTGTTGGAAGCAGAATTCTTGTATATTTTAAAGACAGAAGTAAAAGATTCTTGTTAAACAAGGGATTGAAAGGTTATGAGGACTAGACAGAAATGTAGATTTGAGGTTACAGCCAAATCAGGCATGATAAGACAGGCTCAAGGAGATTAATGACTTATTCCTCCTGATCCTGATACGTATGTTTCTGTTTTGAATCTCTCTGCTAGATTTCCTCTTAGACTTCACTTCTCTAAGGAAAACTGTCCCAACATCTCTAGCTTACTTTCATCACTGAAGATCCTTATCTCAGGACCATTCTCTGAAATCTCTTCTGCACATTCTCCAATGCCTTCATATCCTGGATACAAGTTTCTCGCTGAGTTGGAAGGTTTCTTTTCAGACATTTTGTCACCATACTAGGTAACATCATCAGTGAACCTCCGGTGAAGCACTGGTCCACTTTTTATTTGTGTTTAGGTTTCCTTGGGTTGGTGATGCCATTTCCTGTAGTGATGTCATTTCCTGTTCTTTTTCTCAGGAGGGTGGTAAATGGGATCCAAATCAATGTGTTTGGGAGAGCGTTCCGGTAGGAGTGCCATGCTTCTAGGAATTCTCGTGTGTCTGTTTGGCTTGTCCGAGGACTGGTGTTCCCAGTCAAAGTGGTGTCCTTTCTCATCTGTATGTAAAGATACTAGTGTGAGTGGGTCATGTCTTTTTGTGGCTAGATGATGTACATGTATCCTGGTGGCTAGGTTTTGATCTTCCGTAATTACACCGGCACCACTCCCCACCTCTTTCTCCGCTACATTGATGACTGCATTGGTGCCACCACGTGCTACCGCGAGGAGGTTGAGCAATTCATCAACTTCACCAACACATTCCACCCTGACCTTAAATTTACCTGGACCATCTCTGACACCTCCCTCCCCTTCCTGGACCTCTCCATCTCCATCAGTGACGACCG
>NC_057712.1:17181908-17244040 GCF_004010195.1 Chiloscyllium plagiosum | reverse complement strand
ACTCTTCAGGCTCTCTGCCTTTATTCCTGATGAAGAGCTTTGGCCCGAAACGTCGATTTTGCCTGTCCTCGGATGCTGCCTGAATTGCTGTGCTCTTCCAGCACCACTAATCCAGATTCTGCCTGTTTGTCCAATGTAGTGTTTGTTACAATTCTTGCAAAGTATTTTGTAAATGACATTAATTTTGCTTGTTGTCTGTATAGGGTCTTTCAAGTTCATTAGCTGCTGTTTTAGTGTGTCGGTGGGTTTGTGGAACCGGGGGCTGCCGAAGAGGTAAATTTCCCATTTAAATTAATGGGTTTGTCACAATCTGCGGTTTCGGGCATCCGTGATAGATTTTGGAACATACTCCCCTGCGGGTACGGGGGGGGGGACTACTGTATCTTCTTTCTTCAACACTGCAATGCTCTCCTTACTCAAGGCTGTTACTGCCACTCCCCATGTTTCTTCCTCAAGTACTTTCCAGAGCACATTCTTTCAGGAATATTTAACATCCTCCCTCTCTTGCACCATCTTTCCAGCAACACAAATTTAGTTTATGAACTTTGGTCAATTCTTCACTCAGTTAAGATTCAGTTAAAGCAACAAATTTACAACTTTAGAAAATGCTCTGTGTAAAGAGAATTGCAACATTTTGAAATGCTAAATTTTCATCCATTGCTATTGTTCAAGGGTTAAAGAATTTACAGATAGGCCTGGTTGGTCATTCCTCCACTCTACCCAAAGAAACAGACATGGATGAAATCAAGCACATTTCTCAGTGTGATCTTCGTATAAAATACAGATGGATGTTGTTACAAGCACTGTCAAATCATGGATCAAGTTCAATGGCAATCCCAGTGAAGGATAGTTAACCTAATCAGCAGTATGATTATAAGAAAATAAGACAGCGGAGCAGGAGTAGGCCATCTGGCTCCGCCATTCAGTAAGACCATGGCTGAGCTTTCTGTGGAATCCTCTGTTTACCAGCCCGTTCACCATAACCTTCACTGTTCAAAATCTATCTGTGCCTTAAAAACCCAGTGTTTACATTTAAGTATGGTGAGATACGAAACAAAAATAGAATGAATATAAATCAATGTTCCATTATTGTATGGTGTCACATTGCAGAATTCAAAAGAAAACAGAAAGCATAAAGATTCAGAAGTATGGGTCTACTTACCTTCACAGGTTTGTTTCAGCAGCATATATCAAAGCAATTCTTAATACTTATTTATGAAGTCCCCAACAGTATTTTGTCTATGTTTTACATATACGTCCCACATCCTCACACAGTGTTAATGTCAATCATCTGAAACTTCTTAAATCCTTCACAGTAATGTAACATTCCCATACCTTGCTCCTACAAAATAGAGATCACATGATGGATAATGATAGGAGAAATCTCGACCAAACTTAGGGATACGTGTCCTATAATAGTGGCCATGCTGTGACTGAAACTCCACATAACGATCACACTGGAGGAATACTATCTGTAAAATCAGAACACTTATTTAAAAAGTGAGAATTGCAGCATAATTACTTGCTATTTGTTTGAAGTGCTTGGAGTGACACATTTATACAATTTAATAAATGGAAACTAATAGTTTAAAATACAACCTTAAGAATGTACTTACCTTTGAATAATCATCTGATAAAATTTCAAATGTTACAACTGCAAAAGAAAATTGATTATAAATTACCAAATTATGGAAGAATATTCATATAATGAAAGTAAACAAGCTGAAATATACAAAATATACATTCAACAAAGATCAAAGTAAAATGTATAGTTCTTAGTCTTCAAAATTGTTAAAACATTTGAAATTATGTTCTTATTTCTAAGTCAGTGTTATGAAACTTTCTTTTCTGGGATCATAAACATTTTGGCATAATAAATTTTGTAACTAGCTCAATCAAACACAAAAACTGATATTGAAACAAGCTAAACATGGGTGGTTCGATCCATTTCAAAACATATATAAGAGCCATGTTAATTATTGCTGTTAAATTTTTCCACCCTTCCAAGCTAGAAAATTGCATAGCAACCATCTTATACTCCCAAAACCACACTGCAACTAATGAGAAGATCTCCAACACTCATATTGTAATGCCAGCTTTCCAACCACTAAACTAAGAACTAGTTAACATAAGGTTCTGTTTGCTGATGTTTTACAAATCATTAAATATAAATATAGTTCTTTAGAAGGCATCCACAGATTAACCTTCACAACCTCCCACTGTTCCTGGGACTCTTAGTGGATCAACAAATATCACCTTTCTCTTAACTTTTCCCTTCAAAATATGCTGTTAGGGTTGAATAAGGTTTGCCATCCATAATATCACTACATATGACTAAATAATATTACAGCTTTGAAAGATACCCCTCTCTCAGGTGGATTAGCCTCCCTCGTTCCGAGCTTCCATGACAATCTATTCAAACTCTCAAAGTCTGGCTTTACCATCAAATCATATCATTAAGTTTTCCACTTGTCCTAGCTTAGCCTCTTATGGCCCTGCTAGATCACATTCCCACGAAACTCTTAACCATCCAACTGACTTTGCTTCCTCCCATGCTAGTTTCCAAGAAGGTTTGTTCTCCTCAGGTACTGTCTCCCTATAATTCAAACATTGTCACCATATCCTCCTCTTCAAAAAACACACCCCACATGCCATTTTTTCGAAGTATGGTCCCTTAAAATTTGTATTTGGTTGTCCATTCTTTAGTAACTTAAAGAAGCTTGCCTTGTGTTTGGGAACTTTTGAATTGCTGCATAACTTACAAGATGTTCAAGTCTTAGTAAAATATTTTCAACCTCCTTTTTTCTCTAATATTTTAAAACATACTAGTGGCTCCCAAATCCATTTCCATCTTGCCTACAACATTTATTCTCTTAAATTATGCTTTCAGCCTCACCACAGAATCAAAACAGTTCAAATTAATGTCCTTGGTCATTGTGATTAATCCTTTCCTAAACATTCTTCCTCCAAGCTTCTCAGTTGCCTACCTTAAATGGGACAGTTTTGTTTGGTTCCACTTTTCCAATCCAATTAGAATATCTCCAGGAATGATTTCTCTTCCTGTCATCAGCTAAGTCTGCAGTTACCCTATTTCTGGAAATCTCCTCCCTTTCATTTATTACACTGAGGATAGCACAAAGACATAGGATTTAGTTCCTCAGGAATTTAGCCTATACACATCACTATTTCTTCACCACCTGTTTCAACACCTTCACTGTTTGCAATGTCAGCATACTTCTTTGACATCTAATTCTAAATGGACTGCAACTTTCACCATCTATACCATCCCGTTGTAAACTCTACATTCTGGGCCATTGATTCTGTTTTCTTTCTCACCATCAAAATGTTAAATTTCACTGTAAATGGTGCAAGTTGTCAAATTCACATCTTTGCAAATCACAAAGACTGCTTATTCCATAACACACTATTTTTCCCTTTCTGTCTCAGGCCCATTGGCTGCATAAACCTCATTAATGCCACTGCCATCTTCATACTTAAGTGATTCAAATGCCATCCAGCTCAATCTACATCTTCAGTTCCGCCATTACTTTCAGCTTATTCAGTACCAAATCCCAATTTAATTTTCACCCCTATACTTGCTGACCTAAATTGCCTCAAAGAACCACTATTGCCTCAAATTTAATTTTTTTTTAATCCCAATATTCAAATTCCTGCATTGGTCATATCTCTCACTATCTCTGAAATTATCTCCATCCCATAGCACTCCAAGGAGGTTACCATTCTTCAATTCTAACCTGATGCTGCCCAAGATTACATTTTAGAACCCCTGGTGGCTAAGTCTTAATTAATGAGTCCCAAGCTCTGAAATTATCTTCTGCCTTCTTTCTTCTCCTGTCAAGACTTTTTCTCAGTCACATCTCTTTAATTATGCATTCAATTAGACCTAAAATTAATTTTTTACTCTATCAATTTTTGACCCATTATGTTTGTGCACCTTAAAGCATTCTTCATAACAAAAACCCCATTTAAAAATCATTTGTTTAAAATTCTTGATTCTTTTTTGGACAAAATTATTTCAACATCAGATTTTTTTCTTGAATGTAGCTGCACAAATAAAAACAGAAATAAAATAAAAATCAGATTTTAGTACTGAAAACTTAATATGGCACATCCGACACAATGAAACATATAGCAATGTTAAAATATTACATTTTCTTAAGTGTGTTTAAGTTAGTTTTATTTAAGCTCCATATTTTAATAACTTAATTCCAAATTTACCCAACCTTCTGAATCTAGGCATCGTTCAAACTTCATGGATAACTGGTACGCGTCATAACATCGAATCCTTGGCTTATATGTGCCTGCAAAGATGAACAGTATTAAAAATTGAACAGCAATAATATTTATTCATTTTCAAAAAATTGTTACTGCATCCCACTCCACAGTGGTTTAAAATATTGACAGATTAAAGCCTGATTCAATAAACCAATTTGTAAGATGACAATCTAAATGAAACAATTAAGTAAAAGGGTAATAAATAGTTCATTTACAAAAAAAACGTACCAGCTGCAATGATATACTGGCCATCTCTTGAAACTTTAATGGTGGTACTAATTGTAGGCATCTCAAAATCTTGTATAAGCTCAATTCTTCGACGTATATCTAGAGAAAGGCAATTTTTTTTGTTATTAGTCATAACCAGTTGATGAAATTAAGAATAAAGTGTTTTCAACTAAGGCACCTTCCATAAAAAGTAGATTAACCCATAGGATTGTTGACATCCTCCTAATAAAAATAGAGACAAAAATTGCATTGTACCAGAACCTGCTTCAGGTCGAAAGCAAGCAGTAAAGGTTTAATATTAAAGATTTAACACATGGTAGACAAAGAAATTTCCATGGTTGGGTTTCACATCAAGTCTGGAATATTGAGAGATCAAATAGTGAATCTATATGAAACTTTAATATGGCTATAATCAGATTAAATGCTTACAGATTTGAATTCCACATTTACAAAAGAATTTCATGCAATTGAGAGGGTAAGTAGTACGTAAATGTTTAAATCCATTTGCATCCAGCTAACATAACTTATAAGTAGGAAAATGCTTCAAATTTACGATACAGAGGACATTATGGAGTGATTTAACAATATTTGAGAGTATCCCAGGAATAAAGGGGAATAACCAGAAACAAACTGTTATAGAGATTGAGAGATCTGGAACAGTATGGAATTTTTAAATTAATCACAGAATTAAATGGTGACTCATGAGAAGGTAGATCAATATACAAGGACATTAATAATGTTACACATTCATCTACAGATTACAAAGTTGTAAACAAATTAGACCATATGCTATTATCTGTTATCCATAATATACGGAGTTCTCCGAACTATGCCCTGTTCCTTCTTTGTATACTCAAAATAATTCATAATAATGTAAAAATGGTGCAGACATGTCAAACAAACATACCAATAAACTATGACCATCAGTTTTTGTATTGGTAGTGTAAGTAATTTAGTGGAAATATTACTGAATGCAACTTGATGTAACTACCTCTAAAATTACATTTATTTTAATTTGGGCATAGAGTTGAAGAAATTACATAGATGACTTCTAAAGCTGCTTTCTAACTTTAGAGGACTGATGAAAAAACGTCTACGCTGGAACTTCAATATCAACAGAAGAATGAGACCAAACTTCTTTTTATAGGCATAACAACATTGTTCTTTCAGGCTTAGGATTGCAGACAGGTTTAAGAGGCAAGTCTAAGTTAGAGCTCTTTGCCACTCTATCTCCCAATCAAAGTTCTCTCTGTTCTTTCATGCGGGCAGATAAAGAGTTGTTGATAATAAGCTAGGGGAGAAAAGGAGCTAAACGGATGGTGATGGGGACTTGGTAGTAGTCAAAATTGGATTAGTTGCACTGAAAACAACCTATTACATGACAGTGAATACCATGGGCAAATGTCGAGTCCTGAAGGCTGTAAAGTCCTCAAGCCGAAGGGGAAGTCCTTTTCATCCAGTTTGCATTGAGCCTCACTGCAATAAACTTGAGACAGAAATCTTAGCAATGGGAACAGTAGCATGTGGATGTGTCAGGCAACTGGAAGATCTGGGTAACTTTTATAGACACAACCAAAGTGTTCTGCAAATCGGTCAACTCATCTGTACATCATCTTCCGAATGTAGAGGAGACTGGTCTGTGAGCAGTGAATACAGTAGACTAAATTGAATAAGGGGCAGGTTAGGGATGCTTCCATTTTGAAATAGAAGAACATGCAAAAGGTCTTAAATATTTAAAGTTAAAATCTCATGTCAATATATTATAACAAGACATTTGTGTGAAGTCTTACACTCACCAACATCATTCTTCTGCAAGCTTCTCTTCTTTCTATCTGAAAGCCACTGAAATGAAAATGAAAATTCAAATACATGCAGTTATAGTGCAAACAATAAGTACTGCCATTTTTGGAGAGAATGCGATTGTGTGGCCAAGTTATTGGAAGTTAACCTCAAACAAAAACTCAATGACCCTGAAATACAGATTAGGAATGTAAAACTACAAAAGTTCTGCTAACCATGCAGTAGCACTTGTGAGGAGATGCATCGCGAGGACTCAGTTTTACAAAAAAAACTATCAAGAACCCAATAGAAATATCAGGAGCACAACTTTCCTTTTTTTTGTACTCTCTCAGCACATTGCTTTGAAGATATTTACGGGGTTTAAAAAAGAAAGCCCAATATCAAATGGTTAACACAGTACAAGGAAGGACATGTTCCATTTTCTTTTCATGAAAGTGCCATTCTTAAAGTCAGGTGAAAGAATAGATTCACAATGACATTCCTAACTCCATTAAGTTTTTCACTGGAAATTAAATAGATACATGAAGTCACATTTACTCTATGTAGCACCCAAAATTTATGATGCAAGTGTTTAAGCAGACCTAATTAAGCCACCTCATAACCAGCAAAAACATCTCCACTATTTGATTAATCTGTGAATTGAGTAATGCAGAATGTCTCTCCAAACTTTTAGAAAACATCACCCTTGAGGGCCTCTCTCATATTATTTACAGCAAAGTGTTTAATGATTCAATCCTACTCCAAATAGAATGTTATTAGCTTCCTCTTGCACCCGTATAATAAAACAATTGCTTCAGTCTGAAGCAATTCACGATCAAAAATGACAAAACTATTGTCTCAATACATGTTCCTATAAATATTCTGCAATAAAAATATTCTACAAGGCACTGCACACGAAAATCAACAGAAACTCAATTCAGAAGGAAGTTATTTGTTATTATAAGATCTGCAAAGTTTTTCTGCAGATTTCCAATGATAATCCATGGTCAGAATTTGCAGTCTCTGAAGTGCAGAATAGCACAATTCACACGCTTTAACGTGTACGTGGTGAAAGATCATGAAATATTAAAAATACTGTAGACAATTAGGTGTTCAGATGAATTTGTGAAAGAATTTTCAATTGCAGCTGTAGCTAAGTCATCTCGTGTAACCAAGTCATGACACAGATATTGTCCTCACAACTCCCAGTTGAGCCAGAAATTGGCTCCATTTCTTTGGAACCAAATTACCTCATTCCTTTTCCCTTCAATGGAATTTTTCTTCTTACCTGAATATGATCTAAGTCATTATCTTTTTGTTTCTGGAAAATCTTCTTCACATAAGGTATTTGTCTTACTCATTTCCTAGACTCGAGAGCACTTCTTTTTCTCCTGCACAACATGTGTCCACCTCTCAACCACTCCCTCAATTCTCCAAGTACGCTATACCACAACTGAAATAAATATATTCACCAGTAACCTAATAGTACATTAGAGCTATTTATTTTCTAAAATGAGGGACCATAACTTCAGTGCAAGACCAATGAGTTTATGAGGGTGAAGTGAATGCTTGATATTTTAGTCAGTAGGCCAGTATGTACATTTCTGGAATACTTACAGATGCTACAAGTTTAGTGTAGGCTGAATAGATGGGGATTATGCTATAAAGAGGTCAATGTATCCTGAATTCAGGGTGTTCAAAACCACTGGCAGTTATGTTCGCATTAAAAGTCAGTCACAGAGACATACAGCACGGAAACAGGCCCCTCAGTCTAACTCATCCATGCCGACCAGATATACTGAAGTAATCTAGTCCCATTTGCTGGGTGAGTAAAAGCAAGGCACCTGTCCATTTAATGTATGATTCTATGATGTTGTGCCTCTTAGAGAGACTTGGCTGAAACAAGGGCAGGGTTGGCTGCTCAAAGTTGCAGGGTTTCGGTGTTTTTGACGAGATAGAAAGAAAGGTAAAAGAGGTGGAGGAGTTGCATTACTAATCAGGGAGAACGTTAAATCTGCAGTCAAGAGGGAACATACTGGAGTGCTCATCCATTGAGGAAATATGGGTAGAAGTCAAAAGTAAGATGGGTGCGATCGCTCTGATAGGACGACATTAGAGGCCCCCCCCTACAGCCACCAAGGCATTGAGGAACAAATACGTAAGCAGATTATAAAAACAGAGTTGTCATAGTGGGCAACTTTAATTTCCCCAATATTGATTGGGCCTCCCTTACAGCAAGAGGCTTATAGAGAGTAGGATTTAAGTGCATCCAAGAAGTTTTCTTGAAACGGTATGTGGATCGTCTAACTGGGGGGGGGTTGGTTGGGCATATTCCTCAGGGTGGCACGATGGCTCCATGGTTAGTACTGCTGCCTCACAGCACCTGGGACCCGGTTTGATTCCAGCCTTGGGCGATTGTCTGTATGGTTTCTCTCCGTGTCTGCTGATGTGAGTTCAGGACTGGCATTTTCCAGTAAGGAGGAAAGACAATGATGGCAAGGTAAGGGACTCTTGGATAACGAGGGAGGTGATGAATTCAGTTAAAAGGAAAAAAGCATATGTAAGGTTTAGGAATCTAAAGTTGAACAAGGCCCATGAGGAATATAAAGGTAGTAGGAAAGACCTTAAAGTAGCTCAGCAGGGGAATGGGAACCTGTGATGTAGTCCCAGTGCACAGGTGGATGAGGGTAGGGAGGACATGGACAGGACTTCATGGTCACAGGAGTGTGCTGGCAGACAGCAAGCTGGTTTGAAGTGTATCTACTTCAATGCCAGGAGTATCCAGAATAAGGTAGGCGAGTTTGCAGCATGGATAGGTACTTGGGACTTTTAATGCTGTGGCCATTTCAAAGACAGAGATAGAGGATGGTCAGGAATGGATGTTGCAGGTTCCAGGATTTAGATCTTTCATTAAGATCAGGGAAGGTGGTAAAAGAGAGGGAGATGTGGCTTTGTTAGTCAAGGACAGTATAATGGTTGCTGAAAGGACTTTTGATGAGGTCTCGTCTACTGAGGTGGTATGGGCTGAGATTAAAAACAGGAGAGGAGAGGTCACACTACTGGGAGTTTTTTCTAGGCCTCTGCAAAGTTCCAGGGCTGTGGAGGAAAGAATTGGCAAAATGATTCTGGGAAGGAGTGAAAAGAACAGCGTGGTCAATATGGGGGACTTTAACTTCCCCAGCATTGACTGGAAATGCTATAACTCTAGTACTTCGGTTGGATCAGTTTTTGTCCAATGTGTGCAGGAGGGTTTCCTGACGTAGTATGTCGAAGGGCCAACAAGAGGAGAGGCCACACTGGATCTGGTACTTGGTAATGAACCAGTCCAGGTGTTTGATTTAGTGGCAGGTGAGCACTTTGGAGAGTGACCATAATTCAGATATTTAGTTTAGCGATGGAAAGGGATGGGTATATGCCACAGAGCAAGAATTATAGTTGGGGGAAGGGCAATTATAATGCAATTAGGCAAGACTTATGATGCATAGAATGGGGTAGCAAAATGCAGTGGATGGGGGCAATAGTAATGTGGAGCTGGTTTAAGGAACCAATATTGCGGGTCTTCGATAGGTATGTCCCTGTTGGGCAAGGAGGAAGTGATAAGGTAAGTGAACCATGGTTTACTAAAGTAATTGTATCCCTTGTTAAGCAGAAGAGGGAGGCTTATGCGATGTTGAGATGAGATGGTTCAGATGAGGCGATGGTGAATTATACATTAGCTAGGAAGGATTTAAAAAGAGAGTTAAGAGGAGCAAGGAAAGGACATTAGCAGTCTTTAGCAGGTAGAATAATGGAGAACCCTAAAGCTTTCTATAGGTACGTGAAGAATAAAAGGATGACTTAGGGTAGGAATAGGGCCACTCAAAGACAAATGTAGGAAGTTGTGTGTGGACCCTCTGGAGGTCGGAGAGGTGCTAAACGAATATTTCTCATCTATTTTTACTCAGGAAAAGGAGAACATTGTAGAGGAGAAGACCAAGATACAGGCTATTGGACTAGAAAGGACTGAGGTCAGAAAGGAGGAAGTGTTATCAATTCTAGAAGATGTGAAAGTAGATAAGTTCACCGGGCCGGATGGGATTTATCAGAGGATTCTCTGGGAAGCTAAGGAGAAGATGGCGGAGCCTTTGAGTCGTTATTGTCTACAGGTTTAGTACCAGAGGACTGGAGGATTGCAAATGTTGTCCCCTTGTTCATAGAGATGACCCAGATAATTATAGACCAGTGAGCCTTACGTCTGCTATAGGAAAACGTTTGGAAAGGATTATAAGAGATAGGATTGATAATCATCTAGCAAGCAACAATTGAAGATAGTCAACATGATTTTGTCAAGGGCAGGTCGTGTCTCACAAACCTGAGTTTTTTGAAAAGGTGATCAAGCATGTGGATGAGGGTAGGGCAGTTGAAATGGTGTACATAGACTTCAGTAAAGCCTTTAATAAGGTTCCATATGGTAGGCTTTTAGAGAAAATGCGGAGGCATGGGATTAAGGGTGATTTAGCAGTTTGGATTAAAAACTGGCTTTCTGTAAGAAGGCAGCTAGTTGATAGAAAATATTCAGCCTGGAGTCTGGTTACTAGTGGTGTGCCACAAAGATCTGTTTTGGGGCCACTGCTGATGGTCATTTTTATAAATGACTTGGACGCAGGCATAGGTGGATGGGTTAGTAAGTTTGCAGGGGGAGTGGTGGACAGTATGGAAGAATGTTGCAGGTTACAGGGGGACTTGGATAAACTGCAGAATTGGGTCGAGGTGACAAATGGAGTTCAATGTAGATAAATGTGAGGTGAATCACTTTGGGAATAACAATAAGAGGAAGGCAGAATACTTGGTCAATGGAAAGATTTTTGGTAGTGTGGATGTGCAAAGGGATCTTGGTGTCCATGTACATAGATCCCTGAAAGTTGCCACCCAGGTTGATAGTGCTGTTAAGAAGGCATACAGTGTGTTAGGTTTTATTGGTTGAGGAATTGAGTTCCGGAGCCGTGATGTCATGCTGCAACACTAGTGCAGCCTCACTTGGAATACTGTGTACAGTTCCAGTCGCCCTATTACAGGAAGGATGTGGAAGCATTGGAAAAGGTGCAGAGGAGATATGCCAGGATGATGCCTGGTCTAGAGCGAAGGTCTTATGAGAAAAGGCTGAGGGACTTGGCTCTGTTCTCATTGGACAGAAGGCAGCTAAGAGGGGAATAAATAGAGACAAACAAGATGATCAGAAGATTAGATAGGGTGGACAGTGAGCATCTTTTTCCTAGGATGTGGACGTTGGCTTGTAGGAAGGGGCATAGCTCCAAGTTGAGGGGTGATAGTTTTAAGACAGATGTCAGAGGCAGCTTCTTTACTCAGAGTGGTAAGGGCGTGGAATGCCCTGCCTGCCAACATAGTTAACTCAGTCACATTAGGGGCATTTAAACAGTTCTTGGATAAGCATATGGATGATGATGAGATAGTGTAGGAGGATGGGCTTAGATCAGTTCACAGGTCGGCGCAACACCGAGGGTCTGCGCTGTATTGTTCTATGTTCTATGAACTCAAGCAGGGAATTAGGAGAGCAAGAAGGGGCCATAAAATTACCTTGGCAAATAGGGTTAAAGAGAATCTCAAGACATTCTGTACCTATATTAGAAACAACAGGATAACTAGGGAGAAAGTAGGACCACTCAAGGATAAAGAAAATCATAGAGATGTAGAGCATGGAAACAGACCCTTCGATCTAACTCGTCCATGGCGACCAGATAAACTAAACTAATCTAGTCCCATTTTCCGAGTGAGCATGTTTGTGCTTGGAGGCAGAGGATGTGAGTATTTTGCTTCAGTATTGACCTAGGAGGAGGATATGGAATAGTGAGATTTGAGTGGAGCATGCTAATATGCTAGGGCATTTTGAGATCATGAAAGAAACTGTGTTGGGTCTCTTGAAGAGCATGAAGGTGGATAAGTCCCAGGTTATTGAGCGGGGCAAGGGAGGAGATTGTTAGGGCCTTGACCAAAGTCTTTGTATCTTCATTAGCCACTTGAGGGGTCCCGGAGGACTGGTTGTTCCACTATTCAAGAGGGGAAATAGGGATAATAAACTGGTGAGTCTTATATTGGTGATTGGGAAGCTATTGGAGAGAATTCTTCGGGATAGGATTCACATGCATTCGGAAAAGCATGGCCTAATTAGGATCGGTTGGCATGGCTTTGTGCAGGGCAGGTCACATCCTACTAACTTGATTGAATTTTTCGAGGAGGTGACGAAGGTGTTCGATGAGGGTACAGCAGTTGATGTTGTCTACGTGGATTTTAGTAAGGCTTTCGACAAGGTCCCTCATGGTAGGCTCATCCAGAAAATTAAGATGCATGGGGATTCATGGTGAATTTGCCACGTAGATTCAGAATTGGCTTGCCCATAGAAGGCAGAAGGTAGTGGTGGAAGTTTTTTTTCAGGCTGGAGGTCTGTGACTAGTGGTGTTTTGCAGAGATCTATACTGTTTGTGATGTATATAAATGACTTGGATGAAAATGGGCGGGTTAGTAAGTTTGCAGACGATACAAAAATCAGTGGAGTTGTGGATAGTGTAGAAGGTTGTCAGAAGATACAGCCAGATATGGATCAGTTGCTGGTATGGGCATAGAAATGGCAGATGAGAGTTTAATCCGTCTAAGTGTGAGATGTTGCACTTTGGGAGATCAAATGTTAAGGAAAATTATACAATTTAACAGCAGGACTCTGAACTGCATTGATATACAGAGGGATCTTGGAGTTCAAGTTCATAGCTCCCTGAATTTGATCACGCAAGTTAATAGGATAGTCGAGAAGGCATATGGCATGCTTGCCTTTTACAGCCAGGGAATTGAGTACAAGAGTCAGGATGTCACATTGCAGCTTTTAAGACTTTGATTAGGCCACACTTGGGAGTACTGCATTCAAACCTTGGCACCATATTATGGGGAAAATGTGGAGTCTTTGGAGAGGGTGTAGAATATGCTGCCTGGACTAGAGGATATCAAATATAAGGAGAGGCTAGAAAATCCCTGGTCATTTCACTGGAGCAACGGAGGCTGAGGGGAGACTTGATAGAAGTCCATAAAATTATGAGATACCTAGATAGAGTTGACAGTCAGAATCTGTTTCCCCCAGAGTCGAAATATCTAAAACCAGGGGGCATGCATATGGATGAGGAGGGAAAGTTCAAATAAGATGTGAGGGACAAGTTTTTTTGTACACAGGGAATGCACAGACAGGGTGGTGGAGGCAGATACAATAAGAGCACCATGTTTGGAACAACATTGTGGCCAAAGGGCCTGTTCCTGTGCTGTACAGTTCTATGATTCATTTTCATTTTAGTTACAAAGAAATGCACAGACATTTACAGCCTATTTTTCTTTTGTTAGTCTATGACTGCATTTTACTAAAGACACGGTGGGTGGCACTGTGACACAGTGGTTAGCACTGCTGCCTCACAGCGCCAGAGACCCGGGTTCAATTCCTGCCTCAGGCGACTGACTGTGTGGAGTTTGCACGTTCTCCCCGTGTCTGCGTGGGTTTCCTCCAGGTGCTCCGGTTTCCTCCCACAGTCCAAAGATGTGCAGATCAGGTGAATTGACCATGCTAAATTGCCCGTAATGTTAGGTAAAGGGTAAATGTAGGGGTATGGGTGGGTTGCGCTTCGGCGGGGCGGTGTGGACTTGTTGGGCCGAAGGGCCTGTTTCCACACTAAGTAATCTAATCTAAAAAAAATTCCACACAATGGAAAAAAAAAGAGAACAGAAACCTGTCATGAATGAAAACACATATGGCTTTATGTCTTCCTCCGTGATCAAAAGAAACATAATAACGGATGTAGAGATATACTGTTACTCAAATGAACTGTATTTTCCCTTGTAAAGTTGTCAAATACTCACTGGCTTGCACAATATATTTGAAGCATGGTATGCAGTTTGGACACCAATAAATCAGAAGGTGATTCCAAGCTTCAGGGAACCAAGTTATAAAAAACGTTTTTTGCTGGAATAAAGAGGTGTAGGAGTACTGAAGAGAAGAGAAGATCACGTTCTTTAAAAAGAGAGATACGCAGGCCATTTCTCTCGGACAAAATATTGACTTTCCAATTCTGTAAGATTAAAAAGAGTTCAGGCATGCAAAAAGGATGGTGGCATTGTTGGAGAGAATGTGAGACAAAGTAGTTAACACCAGATGATATTATTCTCTAATAGGAACAAGATTAATACCAGTTCAAAAGGTGGACTGGGGGTTGAAGTTATTAAATGAATGGTTTCAATGACATAAAATGAAAGAGAATTTACTGATCTTCACTGGGATTCTACAATGAGATGGCCATGCATAGATAATAGGAAGAAAGTACAGCTAATGACGGACAGATATCTAACCTTATTCCACATTTTCTGTACAAGTCAATTGAAAGAAATGCTGAGCCATTGTTGTGGAGATAAAATAGCACAGCTCAGGCTAGTAAACAAGACACCCGAATTATTTGAATGATAGTTGCTATATGTATTAACTCACTAAACCTTCAAGGCAGCACCAACTTTTACAGAGTATTTTATTTTGACACTTAAAACATAAAACCGGCATATAATTATAAACAAACTAACTCTCACAATGTAAGTATTTTCAGATTCTGAAGGATGTTGTACCAAGTAAATAAATACAAATTATTAAGATGTGATACAGACCAAGTGCAGGCAGATGAGATCAGTTTAGTGTTATGGTCGGCACAGACCGGGTGGGCCGAAGGGACTGTTCCTGGGCTGTACTGTTCTCTGGTCTATGTTTACACATACTATTTTACATGCACACAAAACAAACTGTCCACAAAAAAAAGTTAAGAACAAAATAAATTATATTAACTTGGTTTACCCAATAAAAAGATTTGCAGTGTCTGTTTTAGATTATGCTATATTGCAGCTTCAAGACATGCATAAGGTCTGCTTGGAATTGACAAAAATAAACATGAATGCAAAAAGTATGGATATAGTCTGCCATCAAATGACAGATGGGCCACTGCCCTTTGCCATTATTTACGCATAAATGGCATCAGCAAACTCAGGCCAGGGACAGATGCATGGTTAAACTCAAATGACCAAACGTTGCTGACCAAAATGTGCTGATCCATCAGTAGCGTCATTGAACATCTATGAACATGCATTGAATGAAATGAGGTTGCTATATTTGCATCAGAGGTAGGACTACAATCATTGAAAGTTATGTCCATTTCAGTTCAAATAACCCTTAACGTGATTTTTAATATGGTCAACTTCTCTAGCACTGAAAAATTACTACAAGCTTAAAATTTTCCCCTCTTTTAATCCAAATTTAGTTCTTGTTTTACATCTGATTTGACATTGAATCACTCCACTCCAGCTGATACCGCCTCCCAATGTCCTCGCAGTTAGTTTCAGTATCCTTCAGTTTCATTAGTTAAGGAAATGTGTGGTAACCAGTTCCCACAAGTCACCCATGCCTGGCATCCTTCAATGAACTTTTCACTTTCAGCCAAGTTGCCATGAAAAATAATTTAAAAGCTGCTGTTAGGTGGGTCTGCCACAACAAATTATATTCCCATATATGTTTGAAAGAAAAATTACTACTGAAACTGTAAAAGCAGAGTAGACAAGCATGGGAATTTGTGGAAAACGTTTGCCAGACATTCAACACATCACTTTTTTTTTTGCTTTTTATTCATTCACAGCACATGGGTATTGCTGGCCAGCATTAAATGCCCATTCCTAGTTGCCATTGAGGTAGTGGTGAGCTGCGTTCTTGAACCCCCGCAGTCCACATGCTGCAGATTGACCCACAATATCCTCGGAGGAAATTCCAGGATTTTGACCCAGTGACAGTGAAAGAATAGAGTAGCTCAGATATTATAAAATTTATCCTTATTGTTGTTGGGAAGAAATTAACTACTCAGGTGTACTGAAGTAGAAAAGGTAAATCAATGTAGTTTCTTGAAAGTGACAGAATCACCCTCTTCAAACTTCTGTTTACAAGACCATCTCTTAGGAGATGGCACAGGATGGGAAAATTTTGCAAACAGAAGAATTGGTATATTTACAGTCCTGAGTCACAGCAAGTGGGTTTTTTGCTGTGTATGGTTGCAAAACCATTAGTGTTGACATAATAAACTCAAAGCGGACAACGGACTGAAGTTCTGCAAATTTGGAGAGGATTGGTCGCACCATACTGTAAACCTTCCTCAATTACCGTGATTCTGCATGGCTTTCTAGTTCAAAAGGAAAAATATTGGTTTCCTTTGTAGCCACTTGCATCAGCTGACAGGCATCACATAACATTGAAAGCTGCAAGTGGAGAAATAAAGTTATGCTTGTATTTCGTCTTCTACTAGCTTTTATCATTGGTTCCCCAAACAAAGATAAGATGCAACTAGTATAGAGCTGGAGTTACATTATCCTGTTGAAGTATACAATTTTAAAAGTTTTTACATTGAAGAAGAACTTGGTACTAGATACCATCTAGTGAGACTACAGCATTGGACATGAGTGCTAAACAAAAACACTCTGCAGCCAGACAAGTAGTCCCATATGCAATAGATCAGAATAACATTATATAGCACTACTACATAAGTAACTGTCAAGGGGGCAAGAAAGCTTCCCTTAAACTTAAACAAACGTTCAACATTTAGCTCCAAGGAGTTGGAGCAAACTGAAGCCAATGGGATCAAGTGAAAAACTCTTCATTGAGCAATATCATACCCAAGGGTTAGTTGTGGCCTTGAGGAGAGAGATCACAAATTAAAGTTTTAACTAAATTGTCTAAAACACAAAGTGGCTACAAGAACAGCTCAAATTTGGAGCATTTTGGGACAACAGGTTTGGATTCTGACTCTTCGAGATACAATGGTGAAGTCAGGACTCTCACGAACAGGTGCAAGCTGCAACACAAGATGTTCATAGACCAATCCCATTGATTAACATCTCCAACACTTACTTCTAAATCCATTCTTCTACCACTGGCTCATTGTGACTGTGGTATTTGCCAGCAACTCACCAAACATTTTGTGACAGCACCTCACAGATTCACAACCTTTATCAAAAAGGATGAGGAAAACACAAACATGTGCATAACAACAATGTCAAGTTCCACACTTGTTGAATTGAACATATATACTGTCTTTTCATCGAAATCCTGCAGTATACATTGTATTAAGAACCAGGCTTTCCACAATCTTTGCACATCAGCCAGGAATGCACATTAATAATTCATTCAATAGCCCACCTGCTCACAAGGTCATTTTCCTTAAATTACGCAAAAGACCATCAACAACTTAACTTGATGCTAAGTGGTTTAGGTGGTCAAGTAAAATGGGATGAATTTTTTTAAAAACACAAACTAACCATGTATTGGAAAAATTACAGCAATCTGATTACAAAGATCAGAAAGGAAGATGCATCCGCCCGAATCTCAGTGAAGAGTCATCTCATCCCCATGCAAAAGCTTGTGTTTAGCTGATACGAGTGCAATCAATTTCTATTCAGCAACTTTTCTGTGCATTTCTTCAATGTTATTTGCTGTAGTTAATGTCTCTTCCCATTAAAACAAATTGCCAACTAAGTTCACATTTAACATGAGTTCCACAAACTCAGTTTTCAACCTTGAAGAAAGTCTTGCTGCCTAACCGCTTTGCAACCTTCTGGAGCTTACACTTGCACAGTGTGACCACACATAGCTTTAACAGGCCATTTCTCCCAACTGGTCAAAAATGTGCTTTCGCACTCCATGAGTCACCTCATTTCATCTTCATTTAACCCTAGTAACATATTCATTCACCTGTGTGCTTTTCTAATTTCCTTTTAAATGCAGCTGTACCATTCACAAGTATTCTATACAATAAGAAATCTCACATTCTAACCAATCTCTTGAACTGTCCATTGACTTTGCGACTCATATTTAAGGTCCCTAATTATTGTAGCCAGGAGTGCAAACATATTTGCATTTACTCAAATCATAAAATTTCATATTCTAAAAGGCCTTATCAGGTTCCCCCTACTGCCATGTCTTAGTGCCAAGCCTATTCAACCTTTACAAATCAAGTTGCGTGGACAAGTATGATTTAACAAAGAAAAGCTAGCACAAATTTGCTGAAAACAAATTAAGTTCAAATAGCTTGATTTTAATGTTTTATTGATTAGACAACAGGGAGATTGATGAAGATAACGATTGATATAGTAAACAGATTTCCACAAAGAGCTCACAAACTGCCACTTATTAAGCATATCGAAGTTCAATTGCATATGGTGGAAAGGATGGTGACATAAATATAAAGTTGGTTTAGCAACTAACTGAGTTATGATGAATGGCTGCTTTACAGACAAGTATTAAAGATTGCAGCTCCACTAGGATTGTAGTAGGACCACTGCATTCCAGAAGGAATTTTCACATCTTGGTCGATCATATCAGTAGGTCTGTCTAAGCTCTTCAAGAGTGCTTTGAGGACTAAAGAGTTTTCACCACACAACCCCGGGCTTCTGCAGCTGTGACTGCATTCCAAGTACAACGATTGTTTTGCAAGTTTGATGTTCAGACATACAAACGACATGTGCCACCCAGTGGAGCTGTTTTCGAATAAAAGAGGATGCTACTGTTAGAACTCCTTTCTTGCCACCAAATTTGGAAGACCTTGCAAAGACATCACTTCAATCCGTTGAGGTGACTGCTCTAGGTCAATCCAAATCTCTTATGCATGTAGAGGTGCAGGGATATGACGACTCATCCTCCGAGTGTAGACAGTTCTCCACAAGCTTAACAACTTTTCTGCCTTCCAATTCTACACAAATAAGGGCCATAAAATGTTGGAGATTACAGGATCTAGTGACAGGATGTAATGTTTAGGGAATAAATTGCACTATTGCCCTGGACATTAATGTAATATTAAAGGGTTAAACTGCACTGTCTTCCTCCGGAAACTGAACATTGAAAGTGGATGGGACGACATTCTTGCAGGAACGCAGATGAATCCCACTTCATGTAAGCAGTAAATTACTACTACTCTCCAGCTATTATCAACCCCTTCCATTCAGAAATACTTTCACAGCCATCCCTCAGCCAATCAGGTTCGTTTGCGTGATCATCCCCAATACTGAAGCATATCACACCTACATTTTCTGGGGAAGGAGTGGCGCCCGATCTTGTTTGCAGGGCCGCCCCGAAGCTAGGACGTATCACACCTACATTGTTTTTTTTGAAAGAATTCCTACCGTTTGGAAACAGACCCTTCGGCCCAACAGGTCCACACCACCCTTCAAAAGAATATCCCACATTTCCCCTGACTAATGCACCTAACATATACATTCCTGAATACTATGGACAATTTAGCATAGCCAATTCACGTAACTTGCGTATCGTTGGACTGTGGGAGGAAACCGGAGCACCCAGAGAAAACCTACACAGACACGGGGAGAATGTGCAAATTCCACACAGACTGTCGCCAGAAGGAATCGAACCAGGGTATCTGGAACTGTGAGGCAGCAGTGCCACCCCTTGGATAATCATGGAGTCTGGAAATCGTCTGCATAATGATTCCCTAGGATTAGGGCATTTACATTTGAAGTCTTCAGGAATGAGATAATGAGAACCCAGAGAGAGTATATTTGTGTTTGGGTGAAAGGAAAGGCTGGTAGGTAAACGGAATGCTGGATGACTAAAGAAATTGAGGGTTTGGTTAAGAAAAAGGATAGATTGAGTGAATCCTTAGAAGAGTATAAAGGCAGTAGGAGTATACTTAAGAGGGAAATCAGGAGGGCAAAAAGGGAACATGAGATAGTTTTGGCGAATAGAATTAAGGAGAATCCAAAGGGTTTTACAAATACATTAAGGACAAAAGGGTAACTAGGGAGAATAGGGCCCCTCAAAGATCAGCAGTGCGGCCTTTGTGTGGAGCCACAGAAAATGGGGGAGATACTAAATGAGTATTTTGCATCAGTATTTACTGTGGAAAAGGATATGGAAGATATAGACGGGAAATAGATGGTGACACCTTGCAAAATGTCCACATTACAGAGGAGTAAGTGCTGGATGTCTTGAAATGCATAAAAGTGGATAAATCCCCAGGACCTGAACAGGTGTACCCTAGATCTCTGTGGGAAGCTAGAGAAGTGATCGCTGGGCCTCTTGCTGAGATATTTGTATCATCGATAGTCAGAGGTGAAGTGCTGGAAATCTGGAGGTTGGCAAATGTGGTGCCACAGTTTAACCAGGGTTGGAGGATTTGAGCTATAGGGAGAGGCCGAACAGGCTGGGGCTGGTTTCCCTGGGGCATCGGAGGCTGAGGGGTGACCTTATAGAGGTTTACAAAATTATGAGGGGCATGGATAGGATAAATAGGCAAAGTCTATAGAGGTCGAGAAATCCAGAACTAGAGGGCATAGGTTTAGGGTGAGAGGGGAAAGATATAAAAGAGACTTAAGGGGCAACTTTTTCACACAGAGGGTCGTAGGTGTATGGAATGAGCTGCCAGAGGAAGTGGTGGAGGCTGGTACAACTGCAACAATTAACAGGCATTTGGATGGGTATATGAATAGGAAGGGTTTGGAGGGATATGGGCCAGGTGCTGACAGGTGGAACTAGATTGGGTTGGGATATCTGGCTGGCATGGACGGGTTGGACCGATGGGTCTGTTTCCATGCTATGACCCCATCTCAGAGGATGACCTGGGGCACGCAGAGAGAAGAGTACCTGTGATAAAGGGGATGTGTTTTCTTTGTCCGGGGCCTCATTTTGACTCGACTTCACACAACCAGCAAAGAGTGTCAGATTGAATAAGCGATCGTCTGAGTGCTGGTTGCGAGAGACGGGTGGGCCCACAAGGTAAGTTTCACCTTGATCTCTCTCTCTAAACTCAACACTCAGTCAACTCTGTTTCCTGGAACTCGGTGGTGACGGAATCTTTGAGGCAACTCGCACAGCAACGAATCGCTTTGCTTGGTGGAAGCTGGGCGAGTGGAGCCCCCTTCCCCAGGATTCAGAGGCTAGAATCACCTAACAGCAAATTTAGAGTCCCAGGATACATACACTCAGTAAAGCAGAGTCACTGTGTCTGTCTCAGCACCCTGCCTTAGACTGGTCTTAAAAGGGGAAATTCCCCCACATGAAGGTCAGCAACCTGAAGTGGGTGCTGAGATAGATCCATAGAAGTCAGTTAGAGAAAGAGAAAATATAATAACATGGGACAAACATTAGATAAGTCAGGGGCAGGGATCCCTTTGTATTGATTATGCCAGGATGACCCCCAGAATGAGGATCAGCTCGGCTGTCCCTCAGGATGTTTAAATAAGAAATTGAACAATGAAATCTGGCCACTAGGAGGACATGGGACATAGAGGCATTCTGGAAGCATAATGCGAGCACTCAGTGGAAAACTTTAATAACCATGTGGCGAAAAGCGGCTGAGGAATTGAAAGTTTAGATGAATGAGGAGTGTGTCATGGAAACCTTTAAAATTGTAAGAGCTAGACATTGGGCTGTTCCCAATGACCAGGGAGTGTAGAACCAGGAGTCACAGTTTAAGGATACAGGATAGGCCATTTACGACTAATATTAAGAGAAATATCTTAAGCCTGAGTGGTGAGTCTATGGAATTCTCCACCAGAGAATGTGGTTGAGGGCAAAACATTGAATGTTTTCAAGAAAGAGTTAGGCATAAAGGGGTTAAAGAGATCAAAGGGTATGGAGCAAAGCAGGAACAGGGCTGGATGATCAGCCACCATAGTGAATGGCTTAGCAGGTTTGAATGGCCTGTTCCTATTTACTGTGTTTCTGGCCTGGAAAGGATGACTTTCAGGCACACATTTGAGTGAACTATCCTTGAAACCAAACTGCACACCATCTTTGCCCCCCCAAAAAAGTGAGTAGATAAATCCCCTTCCAAGCTCTGCTCTTCCACAAACCTGAGACCTAATCTGGGGGACATTCCTGGTCACAGCTCATTCCAAAACTTTGGAGGATTGGAGGCACAGTAGAGCCAGGAGTCACAGTAAAGGAGCGGAGTTGGGGAGAGTTGGAGGGACATTGATGCAAAATTCTTTCTGGAAGAGGGTGGTGGGGCATTTGGAACCCACTGTCTAAAGAGTGGGAGAGGCAGGAGTCCTGGGGGCGTTAGACCATCAGTTGAAGTGCCAACAACAGAAAGCAGGCCATTGTCACATTTTGATCACTTAACATGAACTGCCCCCCATCCCACAGCTATAGCACACAGGCTGCCCCCCCCCAGCCCGTTACCCCCCACCCCACAGCTATAGCACACAGGCTGCCCCCCAGCAGCCCGTTACCCCCCACCCCACAGCTATAGCACACAGGCTGCCCCCCAGCAGCCCGTTACCCCCCACCCCACAGCTATAGCACACAGGCTGCCCCCCAGCAGCCCGTTACCCCCCACCCCACAGCTATAGCACACAGGCTGCCCCCCAGCAGCCCGTTACCCCCCACCCCACAGCTATAGCACACAGGCTGCCCCCCAGCAGCCCGTTACCCCCCACCCCACAGCTATAGCACACAGGCTGCCCCCCAGCAGCCCGTTACCCCCCACCCCACAGCTATAGCACACAGGCTGCCCCCCAGCAGCCCGTTACCCCCCACCCCACAGCTATAGCACACAGGCTGCCCCCCAGCAGCCCGTTACCCCCCACCCCACAGCTATAGCACACAGGCTGCCCCCCAGCAGCCCGTTACCCCCCACCCCACAGCTATAGCACACAGGCTGCCCCCCAGCAGCCCGTTACCCCCCACCCCACAGCTATAGCACACAGGCTGCCCCCCAGCAGCCCGTTACCCCCCACCCCACAGCTATAGCACACAGGCTGCCCCCCAGCAGCCCGTTACCCCCCACCCCACAGCTATAGCACACAGGCTGCCCCCCAGCAGCCCGTTACCCCCCACCCCACAGCTATAGCACACAGGCTGCCCCCCAGCAGCCCGTTACCCCCCACCCCACAGCTATAGCACACAGGCTGCCCCCCAGCAGCCCGTTACCCCCCACCCCACAGCTATAGCACACAGGCTGCCCCCCAGCAGCCCGTTACCCCCCACCCCACAGCTATAGCACACAGGCTGCCCCCCAGCAGCCCGTTACCCCCCACCCCACAGCTATAGCACACAGGCTGCCCCCCAGCAGCCCGTTATAGCACACAGGTTGCCCCCCACATCAGCTCTGGTGAAGAGTCATCTGGACTGGAAACGTTAACTTGCCCTCTCTGCACGGACGCTGCCTGAGCCGCTGTGATCGAGGTTTGGTGTTCGATCCCGGTCACCGTACGGCCGCTGTAAAGACTCTGAAGGGGGGGCCGTTATAGGGGGGGGGGGGGGGGGGGGAGGGAAGCTCGCGACCCGCTCCCCACGCGCCGCGCCAGCCCAACCGCCACTCCCTCACCTCCGGCAGCGACTTGCCGTAACTCAGGTTGTAAATCTTCACGTCGTTCACGCTGGAGACCTGCATCGCGTCTCACCGGCCGCTCACACCACGCTCCGCCGCAGCTCGTGCAGCCTCAACCCTTCCACTGGCCCGAGGGACGCACTGAGGTCAGAGATCAACCGGAACTGACGTCGGACAAAACGCGAAGCAATCGTTGAGGGGGGGGGGAGGAGAGAGGCGAGGTGAGGGGGGGGCGTGGCTCATTATGTAAAGTAGGTGGCGCTGCGCAGCCGGTTCTGCGCACGAGGAGCGGAGCCTCCTGCCTTCACCTGTAACAATTTTGTTGTTGTTGTTGTTGTATCGAAGTTCTGGCTCCAGAGCAGGGAGGGAGAGGGCAAAAGCTGCAAGAACATTCTTCAACAAGAAGCACAGCGACTTTCACCCGGTCCACCCAGTGATACACCAAAACTTTGATTAGTAGTAAATCGGCGATAACTGAACGAAATGACAAGGGAATTGCAAAACTGAGCGAAGAGATTTCTTACAATCTTCAGGGCACTACCAGGTCCAGTATATCTGAGGTAACGTAAATGACGTTTCTTTTATTTCACAATTCATTTTTAAAAATATATATGTATGTAATACAGCAGTTGATTTGTGTCGGGAGGACGTAATCGGTCTAGTTTTAACTTGCTTAAATATTCAATAACGAATACAATACCCGAATTCTTTCATCCAGAACAGAAATTCTTTAAAAAATATATCAAGTGCCCAGTAAGAACAAGAATTGTGAAAGGTGAGCGGATTTGGTTAACTACGACCACGATTGTTCCGCTTTCTAAAAGACGTGGTCTGTTCTTTTTGATAAGGTGCATAAAACATGTTTAGTGAAGTGTTTCATTTTCGCAATAGCAGTGTAATTATTTCTAAAGTTAACTGTTTAGACTCGCGAATATGCTGATTCGCGTCTATCGTGTTACTTACCGTGGATTTTAAAAGCCGAAGCGGAGAGAAAACGTTTGTAATCTTTGAAGTGTCTGCATTTTGCACTGATTGCGCCGACTTGTCAGTTTGTGATACAATGGTGTACGCTCAAGATATGTGGATTTCTAGATAGTGAAATCAGCCGCAAACGATTTCTGCCTTCACGATCAAATAACCCCACTATGGGTCGTGTAATGAATCTTACGAATTTGGGGTAAAATATATCTTTTTTTTTCTCTATTCCAAGTTTGTTAGTCAAGGGTCCATTAAAACTGGTGTCTCGTCTGCTAGTCCGAACAATTAATTGGCTGTCCATATTGAATAACAGCTAATTTGTACATAGATGATAATGCTTGACAGAAGATTGCTTCTCTTTCCCTAAAAGCATTTTTCTTTTAATACACAACAGGCTTAGCGTCACAGGACAACATGAGCGAATACTGGTTAGTTTCGGCCCCTGTTGACAAATCGAACCAACAAATATGGGAACGAATGAACACTGTAACTGAAAAAGCCAGTTTATCAAATAATTATAAATTTCCGATCCCTGAACTCAAGGTAATTTCTGTTTCTGCTCATTACCTGTCTTCAAACCTACCTGTCCAGAAACATTTAAACTGGGACTTTATAGCACAGTTGGACTTTATGTGAAGACAAATTAATGGGGTACAGTTTCGCAAACACTTCAGTATTGACAGTGCCCTGAAGATTGCAAAAAATTAATAGGGGTACAGTTTAGCAAACACTTGGACCACAGCTATTTTAGCTCAATTAAATTTTACCTTTTACCATGCGATTGATACCTTTACTTTATTTTCAATTTCAAAACTTTTCATTGTATAAAGCAACTTGATTACATATTTTTGAATAAATCAATTCATGTGATTAATTTGGATGTGCTTCAAATAGTTTAATTATTATTTGCCACAAACATCATGATATTCTCCATTTTCGCTTAGGTGGGGACATTAGACTCACTGGTTGGACTCTCAGATGAACTCGGAAAACTTGATACGTTTGTTGAAGGGTAAAACATTATTTACTGTACACAAACGAGCTAAAGTATGTTTGCTTCGGTTTTCTGATGTAGACACTGGGTTGTTAGTCTTAAACCAACCTAATGCAGATTCCACTTGGTTTAGTCAGCTTTATCCAAACAGATATCACCGCACAGCAACAGAGATCTGCAAGTGTCTAGTTTCATCTAACACCCAAACTCTGAACTACACCAGAAGACAAGGTGACATAAAGATGAAAATATTATAATCAATGTTAGAATCCAATGACTTTTTTTGTGAAAGTAGAATGAAATAACTTGTCTTCAGCATGTGGCAAATCTGACATAAGAACCTTCAAGAAAAAAAAATCTAACCATGACTTTCAATAATTATTTGAAATGTTGTGAGTAATGTGTGAAGAAGGTGTGTTTCAGGTTGAAGTATAAGTCAAGGTTAATTGGCACTTGTTAATATATTTGCAGAGGAAAAAGGAACATGTAGAATTGAATTATTTTTGTCAAATCAAAAAGTACCCCTTCATAACTTGATATTTATTACCATATACTTTTAGATTTACAGCAATCTTTCAGATTTACATTTTGATCAGTGTTGACTCAGTTGATAGAATGCTTGACCTTTAGTTGGAACTTTATTATTTTAAATTCTTTGATCATAGTTCCAAATGTATAGATCAACTCAGGCAACAGAATGATACACAGAGGCCTAGCCAGGTTACAACAGTATGCTTCTGTCCATCAGATTACATCCCTTCCAGCTCATTTGGTGCCCTTCTTTGAAACCATAAACAACATTCTGTACTGTAGACAACAGTCTGTTCCCAGCAGTCACGGAAGACATCCACTGTCTTCTACTTCTGGTTTTATGAATGGTATAGTTACATTTTGTTTCACTTGCCTGGGATTTCCTGCAGTAACCATTACTGATAGAATTTGGAAAACTGTCACGGTCTTCTAAAAAAAGCCATAAAATGCAACTAAAGTAGAAATCTTATATTGGTATTTATAATTTCCCTGTGATTGAAGTAATATTGGCAATAACTGTTTAATTATATGTCACTGTTGCCAACGTGAAGAGTTTTTTTTTTCGAGTGATGACTATCCTTATCTAAAGAAAGAAAAAACACATGATTGCAGCTAGAAATATACCATGATCATTGTATGCCAGAATTTTGAAAGCTGTTTTTCTTTACATAAGTGGCACAATAATTAATTTTACCAGAATTTAATATTGAAATAATGTCATGCCTTAAAATAAAAATATTTTAGAACTAGACTATCTCTCTTAAAGCATGAGCTTGCAGGCTATTCAGAAGCACTGTTTGGTCATTTTAATTGATACTGGAGTTCTGGATGGTGCAGATGATTCCCACTATCTTCTCTGTGAAGATGTGCCTCCTGACATCATCACTTGTGAACACACAGTCTTCTTATGGTCACAATTGAATCCACTCAGGCAGATAGAATAAAAGTCATCACATTCCTTCAGCAAGAAATTAGTTGGGGCAGTTTCAGTCAATCCTTGAAGGTCATAAACTCCTGACATTAAATTGACTAACTTTGCACTCAATTTGGTATTTATTATTCAGAGACACCACAAGAATAATCGTGTTGAAGCTGAAAACATAGGAGTGTAGTTTATAGGGTATCGTGCTTCCTTTCTCCACCTGACAATTAGAGGAGGACCCATCCATGATCTTGATGGCTTCCTTACAACAATTTTCCACTGGGAGTGGTGTTAGTTATTTCAAGGGAAGACTTTTGTCCCCCTTTTCAGAGGAATTACTGCCTTAGAGAGCTGCCACCCAATTGGATTTACCAGAAGCTCCGTAGTCTGATCTGCACCATTAAAATGCCACTGCTACTGCACTCAGTCAGGTCAAATAGAATGGGAAAGGAAGCCTCCTGTTGATTAGTAACAAATGCTCCCCATCCCCAACCCTCAGCTGATGAATCAATGCACATCCACATTGAACACTACTTGGGGGAAGCACTGAAGATGGCAAGGTCTGACAGTGACTTTGGGTGGGGACTTCAATGTCCATCTCCAAGAGTGTCTCAGCAGCTTTGCTTCTGATAGTCACGGAGTCTACAGCAGATGGTGAATGAACCAACAAGAGGGAAAAGCATTCTTGACCACATCCTCACCAATCTACTTGGCAGAGATGTACCTATCCATGATAATATCAGTAGGAGTGATCATTGTGCAGTCCTTGTGGAGATAAAGTTCTGTCTTCACATCGAGAATACATTGTGTCATGTAACTTTGATAGACTTTTAACAGATCTGACAACTCACACCTGGACATCAATGATGCGCTGCAGTCCATAAGCAGTAGATGACTTGTGCTCATCCATAATCTGCAGCTTGATGTGCTGGTAGGCACCCACTCTACCATTACCATCAAGTGGAGAGATTCAATGAAGAGTACAGGAGGGCGAAGAAGAGCAGTACTAGGCACACATAAAAAGGAGATGTCAACCTGGTGAAGCTGCAGTACAACGCATGCCAAATACCAGAAGCAACAAGTGATTAAAGAGTTCGAAGCAATTCCATGGCCAATGAATGAGGTCTAAGTTCTGCAGTCCTGCCTCTTGCAGTTGTGAATGGTGATACACAATTAAGCAATGAACAGGAGGTGGATGTCACAAATATCCCCAAATAGCCTCATTGATGGGAAAGTGCAGCATATCAGTATGAAAAAAAACCTGAAGTAATTGCACTCATTTTCAGCCAGACGTACTGAGTGGGTGATTAATCTCAGCCTCCTCCTGAGGGCACCAGCATCGCAGGTGTCAGTCTTCAACAAATTTCATTCCCTAGGCATGGTATCAAGAAATTGCTGAAGTCCCTGGATACTGTGAAGACAGTGGACCAAAGAAACATTCTGGTAATCATATTGAACAGGTGTGCTCCAGAGCTAAATCGCTGGACAAGTTGTTCCAGTTCTGTTAAAACTGATCCAGGTCAGCATCGATCCAACTATGTGGAAAATTGGCCAGGTATGTTCTGTGCACAAAAAGCAGGATAAGTCCAACTCAGCCAAATACCACCTTATCAGTTTACTCCCTGTCATCATGATTGAAAGGGTCATTGACAGTGCTACCAAATAGCTCTTCCAAAAGAATAACATCACTGATGCTCAGTTTAGGTTCTGTTGGAGCCACTTAGCACCTGAACCCGTGGTAGAGTTGATGCAAAAAAAAGAACTGAATTGCAGAGGTGAGGTGATGGTGACAGCCCTTGATGTCAAGACAGCTTTTGATTGACTATGGTATTACTAAAACTGGAGTCAGTGGGAATCAGGGGAAAATCTCCACACTGGTTAGAGCCAAAGCTCGTGCAAAGATTGTGGTAGTTGAGGGTCAGTCATCTCAGTTCCATGATATCTCTGCAGGAGCTCCTCGGTATAGTGTTTAGGTCCATTTATCTTCACTATTGACCTTCCCTCCACCATAAGGTCAGTAGTGGGGATGTTTGCTGACAATATTCAGCACCATTCATGAAACCTCACATACTAATCTGTGTGCAGCTGCAGCTGGACCTGAACACCATCCACACTTGTGTTGGTTAACGGAAAATAACCATTGTATTATATAAGTGCCAGACAATGACCATCTCCAACAAGGAAGAATCTAACCATTAGCTCCTGATGTTCAATGACCTTACGATTGTTGCTGCCCTCAGTTCCACCATTTTATCATTGAGCAGGAATTGAACTGGAAAAGTCATATAGATACAATATCAACAAAAGCTGGTGAAAGGCTAGGAATGATGAGTAACTCAATCCTCATTTCCCCAAAGCCTGTACATCATCTACAAAGCACAAATCAAAGTGTTTTGGAATACTCTTTAACTGCCTGGATAAGTGCAGCTGTAACAACGCTCAAGAACTTGACACCATCCAGAACAAAGCCGACCACTTGATGGGCACTCTATCCACCACTGAGAAATTTTGCTTCATTCGCCATCGATGCATAGTCACAGCAGTGTTAACTGTCTAAAAATTCATTGCAGTAACACACCAAGGCTGCTCTAAAATCACCTTTCAAATCTGTGACCTGTACAACTGAGAGGGGCCGGGCAGTGAATATATGAGAGCACCACAACCTGTAAGTTCCCTTACAACACCATTCTGTCTTGGAAATTTCTTGCCATTCCTTCAATGGTGAAAGGTCAAAATTCCAGAAACTCCCTTCCTGACAGTACTGTGGCTCCCTGGACATTGCACAGACTGCAGCTGTTATGAAGGCAGATCACCATCTCCAGGGCAACTAGGAGTGAGCAATAAATGAAGGACCAGCCAGTGACAGCCAAATCTTATGAAAGAACACAACAAAAGTCCCCAGAGCTGATGAGCCCCATTGGACAAGTCAGTCTGGATTTGATATTCATGGGAAATGGCATGATTAGATGAAATGTAGGAGTGGAGTGTTGGGGTGTGAACTGGGATCAAAGGTCCATAGGGGACAGGAATTAGGGTGGGGAGCGTATGTCCAATCGTGCAGGGTCCTCCGAAAAGAGGTTACCCTACGTCTCTTTTGACACCAAACCATGCAGCAAAGGTTGATGGTCTACTCATATGGCATGTACTCCCCCTACTGCAGGTAAGCAATTGACAGTTCTGCCTTGAGGTGCTTTAGTGGCCTCTTAAGGACTTCAGAAGCCCCAAGGTAGGCCAGGTCACCCATGTCTCCCTTGCTGCCTCAGATAGGTTGTAGTGGGCTGTATGCAACAGGCAGGCCACTCACTGGATTTTATGTCATTCTGTGTTCAACTCTGCCAGCTGTTGACCGTAAAATCCAACCCATAATTTATGCAGTTGTTGACTCTGAGGAACATAAGTCGCAAGTTCTTGAACTTCTGATGTTCTTCTGAGTTTGGAATAAAATAGTGTCAGAACGAAAAGGATGTTTTTCTTCAGCGGTTTGTACGCTATACATAATGCAGCTGCTAGAGATCATCTCCGATATCATCCTGCTTTAAACGACTTGGAAGTCTGACCTTGCTGTTAGGCCTGGTAGAGCGGATGTTTGTGCCTCCGGTAAAACCTGAGGACTCACCCATATGCAGACTCTTTTTTAAAGGGGCTCAAGCTGATAAAGGTGAAGAAAATCTTTAATCTTCAGGAATCCAAGAATTCCAACTTGGATCTTACCTCCACTCCCGGAAGCCTTCTTCAGAAGGCTTGTAAACCTCTTCGCCATTGAATATGTGACTTGCCAAATAAGGATTATGTCATCACCTATCCTGCGCGCTCTGATAAGTTGCATCTTGCTTTGTAAATTATTCATCCTAACAGTCCAAGTAAGGCCGTAACCCAGTGTAAATTGCTCCTGATGAATTCTGCAGCCTCTGACAAGTCTGCCAGAAGAACTAAGGAACAATAGCCTTATTATGCTTCTCATACTCGAGATTACCAATAGGTTTCTGTTTTGTTACATTAAGATCAAATACCATTTTAAAGCTCTTATAAAACTAATTCCACTTTTTTCAATCAATCTATTAATAATGTTGAAATTATCCGAGCATTACTTAAACATTCTAGGAACAATGTTTTTAACTGTATTCTCCAAGGTTCTGACTAAATAATGGATGTAAATATTGCTTTTTTAATGGAGTACCTTTTTGTTTGAAGGTACTTTTTCATTTGATTGATTGCATTTTTTGCCTGGGTATTGTTTGTTTAACTCAAGACCTGTGTACCAATATGCTTTCACCAAAGTTTACATTTTAACTTTTATATGTTAAAAAAGTAATATTTTTTCTTGTCCCCTTCTTAGTAATTATTTATAAAAGTGAATTAGTAAAAAAAGTTGTTCCAACACTTGCTTTAAAATTGTACTATTTAATTTGTATTGCTCTTTTTTGTTCTCTCTAATAATGTATTGCTACTTTGCATAAAATTGTATCTGCAAGGTGTCTGCTCATTTTACCAATCTCTCTATGTCATCCTAAATAGGTTCCAATCCTCCTCATCCACTGCATTTCTGAGCTTCATGTTGTCTGTGGGTTTTGATATTGTGTGCTGTACATTCAACCTGAGATCAATAATATGGCTAACAAAAAAAGAATTAGTTCTTGAAATACCAATCACTGGGAGGAACACTACTGTTTACTTCCTGCAAGTTTGTATAATTCACCACTACATTTTACTGTTTGTTATTTAGCCAAGTTTGTATTCACACCACAACTGCCTTTTTTAATTCCATGGGCTTCGGTTTTGCTCAATTGTCTATTGTGTGCTAGTTTATAAAATGCTTTTTGAAAATCCATACCATTCTTCTCCCTTCACTAAATAACTCTATTGGTCAAAAATAATTTGGCTTTAACAAATTTGTGCTGTCATTCATTAACCCATAATTTTTCAAGTGGCAATTTTGACTCTGTTTATTGCCTTAAAACTTTTCCCACTACCAGTGTTCGGCTGTCTGGCCTGTAGCTGTCTGGATCACCTCTGTCCTTTTTTGAGCCTGATGTGCAATGTGTGGAGGAGTGAGGGTGGGAGGGGTTTGAGATGAAGTAAACAAAGGAAAAGAACGTAGCCTGTTTAGAAGCGTCACATATCTGAGGTGGGTAATTACAGCAGCAATTAAAATGTTTGCCGCGATTTATTCTTTTACTCATTTAAATATGTATTTTAAATGACTCCTAACCATGTTTTCTATCAGTTACTTAGAGTTGGTTTTGTTTGCATGTGTTTTTTTTTAAAGTATTGTAAAGAAGCTGGCGCAGTACACAGCGGATATTATGGAAGATTCGAAGGATAAAGCTCAAGAGAACCTATTAGCGAATGGAGGTGGGTTCTGTAAAATATACTGTCATATACACCTTTCAAAGACAAATGTTACTGAACAAGATGCCGCAGCTTTGAAAGATGGATGATGTACATTATTCAAAAAGGCACTGCATTTAGGTGCCCTGCTATACAGTTGGTGCGTATACTTGTTGTACGTCAAACTCTTATGCTGTACTTAAAAAAGATATGCATTTAACCCTAAATCCTTATTTCTGGTATATGTCTCCTAACAGGTATGCTTTATTTTGTCAATCAGTGCATGTTTTATTTTGTAAAGTCTCATTCAGGAATAATACCAATACTTGATTTTTGTTGAATAATGCTTTGCAGTTGAAAATGGCATCAATGTGATAACTGGCTCTGCAATACTTACATAGAGCTTATGCTTCGACTGAAGGATTACTATAATGCCATAAGAAATAGGAACAGGAGTAGGCCATTTGGTTCCACAAGCCTGCTCCATCATTCCATCGGGTCAGGGCTCATTCAAAGTTCCTCACATCCACTTTCCTACCCTTCCCTTAAACCCTTGATTTCCCTACTTATCAAGAATCTATCAATCTCAGCCCCACTGCTTTCTGTGCCAAGGAGTTCCAAAGACTTACAACTCTCTGAGAGAAGAAATTCATCCTCATCTCAGTCTTAAATTCTGAGACTATGCCTCTGGCCCTAGACTCTTCCCATGAAGAGAAGCATCCTCTCGGCATTTACCCTGTCAAGCCTCTTCAGAATCCCATACATTTCATTGTGATCACCTCTTAATCTTCTAAACTCCAGTGAGTGAAATCCCAAACTGTTTAATCTTTGCTCATGAGACAGTCCTTCCATACTGGGGATCATCCTAGTGAACCTTCTCTGAACTCCAATTCTATTCAATAAGGGGACTAAAATTGCTCACAGTACTCCAGGTGTGATCTGACTAGCAACTTATACAGTTGGAGTAAGACTTGCCCACTCTTATACTCAAATCCCCTTGATTCCATCATTCTATCGTTGCTTCCTCATTACCTGCTACACCTGTACGCTAGCCTTCTGTGTTTCATGCACAAGTCTCCCCCAAGACCATTTGTGTTGCAGCTTTCTGCGGTATTTCTCCAATTAAATAATCTTTTGCTCTCGCTTCCAAAATGAAAAACTGCACACTTTCCTGCATTATACTCAATTTGCAAACTTTTTGCCAACTTACTTGAAACATCAATATCTCTCTGTAAACTCTGTCTGTATCCCTTTCTCAACTTGCCTTTCCACCTATTTTTGTGTCTGTAAATTTGGCTACATTGCATCCTCTTCCTTCAAGTCATTATAGGATGTTGTAAACCGTTGTGGTCCAAGTACTGGTCCCTATTGAACTCCACTGGTCATGGGTCACCAACCTGCAAAAAGAACCTCTTGTCACTACTCACTATTTCCTGACCATGAGCCAATTTTCTGTCTATGCCAATATACTGCCTCCAATACTGTGGGCTGTTATGACTTGAATTTTTGTGAGGTCCTTCTGGAAGTCCAAACACAACACATCTACCGAGTCCTGTCTATCTACTCTGGTTGAGACTTCCTCAAAAACTTTAATAAATTAGTCAGGCATGATTTCCCTTTCATGAAGCAATGCCGTCTCTGTTTGTCTTGAATTCACTAGTCCTGAATTTCGAATATTGTCAAAATTTAAAATTTGATCTCTGCTTGAACAGTAGTATTTTAATTAGATGAAATTGAATATTAAATTTCAAACAACTGGGAATAATATTTTCTGTCTACAAATACCTTTCTGCATACATAACATACTTAATTGATGACAGTCTAGCACATTCTTTAAACGGCACGCTGAGGATGAACATTTTGAAAATTGGAGAATGAGAAAATACTACAAAATGCCAGATAGTCCTAGAATTGCTATATTGATAATCAGATTTCTGTTTTCTTTATCTTGAATTTAAGTACACTATGTTTAGCACCAGGTTTTATATCTTCAATTCATTAACTAGAAAGTAATAGGGCTTCATCAATTGGTAATTTTTAAAAATGGATTTCTATACCAGTGCAACTGTTACACTGCTTCAAGTGCTAAACCTGTAATCTTACCCTGCTGCCTCTTCTTTTAGTTGCTGCTGCTTTCTTCTAGCTTTTTGACTGGACTCTCCCTCTCAAGCTCCAAAATCAGATCTACCAGACCTAGAATAAAATTATTCTAAAACAATCCATGGCCATCACAAAGCCATTCCCAAATGTCAGATAACTTGTGAAATGAAGTTGATAGTTTGCTCTGTTCAGGTACATTATGATACATGTCTTGGGGGGGGGATGCAACTTGAACCAGATCTTCTGGGTGTAGGGGTAGGGACACTACCACTGTGCCAAAAAATGCACTATGGAGTGGGACAAATGGACAAAACAAAGGCAAACAAGCTAACCAGCAGCCTAATTGTCCACACTAGTGACTAACCTGTTTAAAATGAATGAACTCTTTAAGTATGTTCCTGAATGTCCATGTTAATTGTTAGTACCATGATTTTATGGCTAAATTAAATCCATGATGAATTCGATGATGCAGAAAACTAATTTTGCTCAAAGAATCTTAGAGTAAATATAAATCAGTGAACTTTATTACTTTGGGTGTCTACAGAGCAGCTGAATCTCATATATTTGGGTGGAGTTATGGAAAAAGGATGCAGCCGTTATATCTATCCCTCATGTGTCTTCTGCTGCTTGAATTTCTAGTTATTTCTAGTTACTAGATCTTTAGAAACATGAAAATCACTGTGCATTGTAATACTGTGTGGCCTGTGGCTTACACCTGACTCATTACTACATTACTGAGCTGCTACATTGATCATATTTTGATTTAGCATACATTTTTTTCCATTTAGCAACAATATTATTACAATTTTTGCACTGCACCTTTATTGGTGTTGTGAAAAGCCTTTAAGGTTGTGGAGCAAACTTGCGATATGTGACGGTGGTGCTCCCTACAGGGCATAAATAGCACCTTGTGGCTAGAGCTAAGTTAGAATGAAGAGGGAAGCACATGCAGAGAATAGTCTTTCAATAATGTAACCGTAAAATTAGAGCCTGGTAGATCTCAAATTGCCATGTATAAGAGTGCTTAATATGTAATAAACAGAGTTCTAAAAAAAAAAGCCTAAGTCTGAAAACACTTCTTGTCCTTGTAATCTTCTCAATCAGTCTATCTTGAATCCAAACTTATGGATTTGGGCATAAAACCACATAACAGAATAACTTGTGGTGACAATGCAAGTGCAACATAGTATTTATCAACACAAATTCATTTAACAGTTAAAATTACTGATTAACTCCCAGCTATTATTCGTGGGTGAACCTTTATTTACACATTTATTAGAATAAGTTGAAGAGATAACAAACAGGATAGATAAAGGGGAAGTGGTGGATGTGACATATTTGGAATTTCAAAAGGTGTTTGATGAGGTATCACACATTAGGCTGCTTAATAACATAAGAGCCCATGATGTTGGAGATAATATATTAGCATGGATAGAGGAGTGGCTAACTCATAGAAGGCAAAGTTGGGATAAGGATGACATTTTCAAGATGGCAACCTGTAACTAATAGAGTGCTATAGGGATCAGTGATGGGCCCACAATTATTTACAATATAAATAATGACTTGGTTTTGGAAAATGATGGATAATAGCCAAGAATGCAGATGGCACAAAAATAGATGGGCAGGCAAGTTGTGAGGATGACTCAAAGGGTCTGCAGAGGAATATAGACAGGTAGATAGGCAAATGGGCAAAGAAAGTGCAGCAGGAATATAATATTGGGAAATGTGAAGTTATGCACATTGATAGGAAAAATAGAGGAGCTGAATATTATTTATATGGAGAAATACTACAGAAAGGTACAGCACAGAGGGATTTGAGACTCCTGACATATAAATCACAAAAAGCAAACATACAAGTTCAGCAGGTAATATTTGGTGAAATTTCTTCCCTGAGAGGGTTCTGACTTTGTGGAATTATTTATGGTTGGGGCTGTAGGGATTAGGTTATTAAGTATAAAGATCATGGCTGAGAGAGAGATTTTTAATCAGTAAAGGAATCAGGGCTATTGGGAAGAGACTGGAAGGTTGAGTTAAATATTGTCAGATCAACATGATCTCATTGAATGGATGCACAGACTCGATGGGCTGAATAGGCTATTTCTGCTCCTATGTTTTATGGTCTTATGGAGATTAGCAGAGTAATGCCCAAAATGCTAAAACTGGTGACTTATACATACAGTTTCTCTGGGGTTTTCACAGATTTCTCATTGAAGTTGCAGTGTGAGAGCAGAAGAACTCCCCAATTAATTTTTCGAATAATCAGCTTTCTATATTATTCAGTATTATATTAATGCTTTTTCACAGAATGCATCCTCGTGGTGGCTGAATGAATGTTCACCATTATTAACAACAATGTTACATTTATTTCTCTCTTATCAATGCAGACAAAATTACTGAAACATATTACAGTATCTGCCTGATATTTATTTTAGTGTGGTTTGAAATATGAAAGAAACAGGAGCAGGTTTAAACCGTTTGACATATCGAGCCTGCTCCGCTGTTAATTTGAATATGTTTGTATTCTGTTCTTGCCCTTTGCCATCCTCCTCCCTGCATGCATTCAACAATCTAGCCTCCATTACTCTCTGTCAAGTGAATTCCAAAGTCTGAGGACACTCTGAAAGGTGAAATCCCTCCTCGTTTCCAGCTTAAAATGAAAATCTCTTTTGTTTAAACTGTGTCTGCTAGTTCTAGCTTCTCCCACGAGGGGAAACATCTGTTCAGCCTCAACTGTGTCAGACCCTTTAGATTCTGGGATAGTTCAATAAGATGAACTCATTCTTCTCAACTCAAATGAGAATAGGCCTAGCCTCCTCAACCTTTTGTAGTAAAATGACACCTTCATCCCTTGCATCAGCCAAATGAACCTTCTCTGGAATACTGTTTTTTATTTGGTTATGAGATTCGGGTGTCACTGACTAGGCCAGAATTTATTGCATACCCTTAATTGCCCTTGAGAAGATGGTGGTGAGATGGCTTCATTAACCACTGAAGTCTTTGAGGTGTAGGGACACCACCAGTATGTTAAGAAGGGAGTTCCAGGATTTTGGCCATGTAACAATTAAGGAATGGTAACATAGTACCAGGATGAAGGAGCAGCGCTCCGAAAGCTAGTGTTTTCAAATAAACCTCTTGCACGCTAACCTGGTGCCATGTGATTGTTGACCTTGTTCAGCCCAGTCCAACATCGACACCTCCACATCAAGAATGGTGCATGGCATGGAGAGGAACTTGTAGGTATCCCATGTATTGGCTGCCCTTCTCCTCCTAGGTGATAAGGGTTGCAGGTTTGGAAGGTGAGTTATTGCAGGTTATCTTCTGGATGATACACAGTCCTTCTGCTGTCCGTTGATGGTGAATGAAGCAAATGTCAAAGATGGTGGATGTGGTGCAAATCACGTAATTGTCCTGGTGTAGAGCTTCTTGTGTGTTGTTAGAGCTGCACTCTTCGAGGCATGTTGAGAATATTCCATCCCACTCCTGAGTTATGGTTTGTAGATGATGGACCGCAATGGGGAAACTAGAGGTGAGTCACTCACTGATCTATGACTTGCTCTAATAGCTACAGTACAGTCGGTTCTGCTATAACATGTGTTCCTTCAATGTGAATTGGCTATAATGCGATTAAATAAATTAGACCATTATTTGTAGAAAGTGAACTTTTCTTCCCTCTATTGGCTATAACACGATTCCGGTCCCATTGGCTTAAGTGGTGCTGGTATTACACAATTTTCTTATAATACAGTATCACACAGAAACTGAACTATCCGTTATATCAGAGCATGCTGTACTGGTATGGCCAGCTCAGTTCAGTTTCTGCTCAATAATAACCCATGGGGATGTTGATATTGAATGCTATTGAATGACAAGGGTTGATGGTTAAATTTCCTCTTGTTGGAGGTCTTCAACCTGGTACTTGTGTGTCAGAAATATTACTTATCGCTAATTAGTTCCAATCTGAATGTCGTCTGGGACTTGGTACGTAATGACTTGGACAACTTCAGAATCTGAGGTATTGGGAATGATGCTGAACGTCGTGCAATCATCAGTGAACATCTCCACTTCTGACCTGGTGATGGAGTAAAGATCATTGTGAAATGGGTCTCGGATACTAACCTGACAAAAAGCCGTGGTGGTGTCTTGATGCTGAGATAATTGTCTTCCAACAACTGTATCCTTTCTGTTAGGTATGACTCCAACCAGTGGAGAAGTTCCCCCCATATTCCATTAACTCCAGTTTTTCTATAAGATATAGGAACAGAATTAGGCCATTTGGCCCATCAAATCTGATCCATCATTGAATCATGGCTGATATGTTTTTCAAGAGAAAGTGAGGGCTGCAGATGCTGAAGATCAGAGCTGAAAATGTGTTGCTGGAAAAGCGCAGCAGGTCAGGCAGCATCCAAGGAACAGGAGAATCGATGTTTTGGGCATAAGCCCTTCAACCCTATTTTCCTGCCTTGTCCCTGTTGCCTATGATCCCCTTACTATTCAAGAACCTATCTGTCTCTGCCTTAAAAACATTCAATGATTTCTCTCCACAGCCTTCTGTGACACTGAGTTCCACAGATTCACCACCCTGTGGCTGAAGATGTTCTTCCTTATCTCAATTCTAAAGGGTTGTCCCTTCACTCTAAGACTGTGCCCCTAGTCTGTCCTACTCATGGAAATATCCTCTTCACATCCACTCTATCCAGGCCTCTCAGTATTCTGTAAGTTTCAATCAGATTCCCCCTCATCCTTCTAATTCAGAGTCTTCAACCGCGTCTTATCTGATAAGCCTTTCAACCCTGGGATCATTCTTTGTAAATCATCTCTGGACCCTTCCTATATCATTCCTTAGAATTGGAGCCCAAAACTGCTCACCATATTCCAAATGCAGTCTGACCAGGGCCTTGTACAGCCTCAACATTACCTTCTAAACCTCTCAAAATGAATGCTCACATTGCATTTGCCTTCCTAACTCCACCAAATCTGCATGTTAACCTTAAGAGAATCCTGAACAAGGATTCCCAAGCCCCAAAGCCTTTCCCCATTTAAAAAAAGCTAAAAATGTGTTGCTGGAAAAGCGCAGCAGGTCAGGCAGCATCCAAGGAGCAGGAGAATCGACGTTTTGGGCATGAGCCCTTCTTCAGGAAACTTGGATGCTGTCTGACCTGCTGCGCTTTTCAAGCAACACATTTTCAGCTCTGATCTCCAGTATCTGTAGTCCTCACTTTTTCCCATTTAAAAAATAGACTACCCCCCCATTCTTCCTAACCCGAAGTGCATAACCTCACACTTCCCCACATTGTATTCCATCTGCCACTTCTTTGCCCAATCGCCTGGCCTGTCTAAGTCCTCCTGCAGCCTTCCCACTTTTTCAACATAACCTGTCCCTCCACCTATCTTTGTGTCATCTGCTAACTTAGCAACAATGCCCTCGATTCCTTTATCCAGATCATCCTGAATAGTCTCTTTGATACTATTTTAGATTAAATGCTGCCTCAATGTCAAGGGCAGTTAGTCTTACTTCACGTCTTGAGTTCAGCTGTTTTGTTTGTGTTTGAACCAAGACTGTTTCAAAAAAAAAGATCTGGCACTGAGTAGCCCTGGCGGAAACCAGGTTATTCCTTTGCAATTTGATAGCATTGTTGATGAGCTCTCCATCATTTTACTGATGATGGAAGGTAGATGTGTAGGGCAATAATTGTCTTTGTTGAATTTGTCCTTTTTTTCGTACACAGAGTGCACCTGGGAAATTTTCCAAGTTGTCAAATAGATATCATTGTTGTAACTGTACTGGAACAGCTTTGAAAAACAAGATTTCAGTATTGCTGGAATTTTGTCGGTCCTCATGACTTTTGCAGTATCTAGTACCTTCAGTTGTTTTTTGATTATAATGTTAATGGAGTAAATTGAGTTAATGTCTAACACAGGTATATCCCTTGTTGAGAAAGAAGATCAAAACTATGCATAATACTCCAGGTGTGATCTCACCACTGCCCTGTATTCTCTCCCCCCTTGTATTAAAGATCCACATTTTATTGCTGTAGCCTGATGCTAACTTTGTGTGATTCATACACAAAGACAGCCAGGTCCCTCTGCACTGCAGCAACTTTAGCCTCTCTCCGTTGAAATAATACTCTGCTGATCTATTCATTCTGTCAAAGTGGACAGTCTCATGCCTTTGTGCAATATACAGTCAGTCCTTCGAATGTGCAAGGGTTCTGTTTCTGAGAATCCCTGTGACTGGTGAAGTGTGGAGCTTGTTAAAAACAGGTTACAAATCGTGGATATGTGAGTTTGCCTGGAGTTGTTAAATTTAGTTGCTACTTTTTGGCGTGGAAAGGCAAAATCACAAGTCATGGTCTCATGGATAGAGAGGATTTAATGTGCTCATTCTACCAAATTTTGATCACACACTCAACTCTATCACTTGCAAACTATTTCTATCTTCTTCACTACTTGATTTCCTATCTACCTTTTATCAAATTTAGCTGCAGTATATAGATTCCTTCATTCAAGTTATTAATATAGGTTGTAAATATTTCAGGACCCAATAATCATTTATGTGGCACTCCACTAGTTATAATTTTATAACTTGAAAATTACCTATTTATCTATATTCTCTGTTCCCTATCAGTTACCCAGTCCTCTATCCATGCTAAAATATTACCGCCAGTACTGTGGGCTCGCACCTTTTATGTGACATCTTATTGAATGCCTTTGGAAATCCAAATGCACTATATCTATTGGTTCCTGTTTATCTACACTGCTTGTTACATCCTGAAAGAAATTTAATAAATTTGTCAAATTGCGTGACCAGCAGAGCAGATCCCAAAGCTCCAGACATCTGATGCTTACCATCCCACAACAGTTTTACAGCGACATGTCCAATCGCACAACTCTCATTCCCAGTTGGGACTGGGAATAATCCTGAGGTCCTGTCTTTCAATATCCTCCCTGAAATTACTTTTTGGACCCAGTCTCTATTCTTCCTTAAGTCATTGCTACTACTGTGGAAGACAACCTCGATAAAATCAGCTTCCCCCGGATGAATATCTTGCTGCCTCTCCATAACACTCTTTCCCCTGATAGCATACCATCCTGAAGTTGCTTTGACTACTGCAGAAACATTTGCCTGATTCCCTTACTATGGAATCCCCTATTGCTCTTTTAATGCCTTAGGATGTAGTTCATCAGGTCCAAGCAACTGGTGTTAGCAAATCCATTTTTAAAATTTATTTTGTATTTTTGAGGCAGAACCTAACTAAAGCAGAAAATGAATTGGAAAGGAGATGGAAAGGTAACAGAATGGGTAAACATAAACAGGGAGCTAACTCTCCGATTCCAATGAAACAAAAAACAGAAACCAGAACAACTCCTGATGAAGGGCTTATGCCCAGATCGTCGATTCTCTTGCTGCTCGGATGCTGCCTGACCTTCTGTGCTTCTCCAGCACCACACTCTCGACTCTGATCTCCAGCATCTGCAGTCCTCCCCTCTAAAACAAAACATCTGACAAGTTGAACTTGTCTAAAATATATAAGAGAACAGAAATCAGTCTAAGCTGGGCAGCAGCAGTTGATGAATACACTGGTGTAATACAAACAGAAGAAGTCAACGAAGACCCTATGGCACTAAAGGCAGATGGGTCACTGGACCGAGAACTGATGACCTGAAAGGAAGTGGCTGCAGAGGCAGTGGAGACATTGGTCAAAATATTCCAGAACTCACTGGATTCCAGGAGGAATATGACACTAATGTGCAAGAATGGAGGGAGTCAGAAAGCAGGAAACTCTAGACTAACATCCATCAATGGGAAAATGCTTGAATCCAATTTTCTATCAGTGGGAAAATGCTTGAGTCCAATTTTAAGGAAGAAATATCAGGATGTTTAGTAAAACTTAATTCAATTAAATACAATCAACATTGTCTTGCAAAGGGAAATCTTATTTGACATATATGCTAGAGACCTTTTGGAGGTACAACAAGCAGAGTTGATCAAGGGGATTTCTAAAAGGCATTTGAGAAGATGCCACAGAAAAGATTATTGCACAAGATATGGGGTTCATGGTATTGGAGATAATGTGTTAGCATGGACTGAGGATTGGTTAACGTACAGGAGACAGACTGTGGGTGAATGGATCTTTTTCAGGTTGGAAATATGTAACTCATGGAATATCACAAAGATCAGTGCTGTGGTCTCAATTATTTACAGTTAACATTAGTGACTTGGCAGAGGGTGCAGAGTAAAATGTGTCCACATTAGCTGATGATATAAAATAATTGGGAGGGCTTATTACAATGAGGATATAAAAGATCTGCAAGGGGATATAGAGGGGCTTAATTCATTCACAGGATGTGGGTGTCACTAGTTAGGCCAGCATTTGTTGCCCATTCCTAACTACCCAGAGGACAGTTAAGAGTCAACCACATTGCTCTGGTTCTGAAGTCATATCTAGGCCAAACCAGGTAATAATGGCAGTTTCCTTCCCTAAAGGACATAAGTGAGCCTGATGGGTTTTCCTGATAATGATTTCCTGGTCATCATTCAACTGTCAATACTACATTTTAATTGAATTCAAATTCCACCTCCTGCAATGGCAGGATTCACATTACCTGGGTCTCTAAATTGAGGGTTTAGCAATGATATCACTGGGCCATTGCCTCCCAAGGCCGGAGGGAAATGTGAGATCATTCACTTTGGGAGGAAGAATCAAATGGTGGACCGTTATTTAAACAGAGAGAGATTCTAAAAAAAGGTGCAGTGCAGTGGGATCTGGGTATTTTTGTGAATGAAACCGGATGTAGGTACAACAAGTAGTTGAGAAGGCGAGTAGAAATTTAGACATTTTTGGGAGGGGTTGGGTTTTAAAATAAGCAGGTTTTGTTACACCTGTACGTGACAGCATTGGGGAGGTAGCACCTGGAAAACTGTGTACTGTTTTGGTATGTTTTTAAGAATGACCTGGTACTGGAAGCAGCACGGAAGAGAGTCAGTAGGCTGAATCCTGGAATGAAGGGTGTTGACTTCTTAAAAATGAACAGGTTTGGCCTTCATTCATCAGAGTTCAGCAGAATGAAGAGTAATCTTATTGAAATGTACAAGAGTCTGAGGGGAATTGACAGGGTTGATGTTGAGAAAATGTTTCCATAAGTGGGGAAATCTCAAAGTAGGGGACATGGTTGCACAGTAAGGGAGGGGATGTTCATTGAAAACTGTAATGCAAAGGAATTTCTTTTCCCAGAGTGTAAAGACTGTCTGGAATTTGCTACCCTACTGAAAGAGAAAGGATAGAGATGTTTGAACTATAGGGGACATTGAGGGCTGTGACGAACTGGCATGAAGGAGGTGTTGAAGTCGAATCAGCCATGATCCTATTGAATGGTATGGTAGGCTTGAGGAGCTGTTATTTTTTCTGAATATTTACTGATGCTAGTGTAAAACATGATAGGAGTGTCTAAAGCTGACCTAACTCTGGCTCAGCTGTTCTCCTCAATGTAAACATTGGAATATGATTTGTATTTTGGAATAATAATCTGGATGCATGGATACAGTGATCAGGTTACGATGGATTAAATAATTAACAGCCACATAGCCTGGTCACGTTGTCCATGTGATCAGGAAACTTCAATCTTTGAAGCGTAATAAAATTTACATGCTGTACATCTCTATGACATCTGACAAAATATGTTAGGTAAGCGAGCTGGCATATCTGTCAATCAGTGCCTTGAAGGCTAGAAAGAACTGTCAGGATGCTTCAGTTCTGTTTTACCTGGTGGACCTTTAGGTGTGTACTTCATCTCAATGTAGCTCGGTAGATGTACAAATTTTAACCAAAATATTGAACATTGGTTTTGAACATTACAATTATGCTGCATTGCAGTATGTCAGTCATGGAATGCTATACATTGATTTTTTTTCATGATAGCAATGATGGATCCAACATTGACATTTAAAAATCAAATGCTTTGATTCTTTTATTTCTGCCCCAGTTAATTAATTCCAGGGTGCTCTATGTCTTATTAATTTTAACTCTTTTCTCGATCAGTCAAACCACCTCCAATGACTTTTGGACATATACTTCCAGGTTGCATTGCTCCTCTACCCATTTAGAATTGTATCCTTTATATTGTTTCTTTGCTTTCTTCTTACCGAAACAAATCTCTTCATATTTCACCGCATAAAATTTCATCTGCCACTTGTCCATTCTTTCTACTAACCTCTTCGAAAATCTCTAGAATCTTCTTGCTGGTTCACAATAATTCCAGGTTGGATCATTTGCAAATTTCCAAATTATGTAGCAGTTATTTTAATAGTTCCTGACTGAAATATCAGTAAAAGTAATAAAATTAGCTTTCTTGACTTGATTTTTATTGTTGTCACATATACCACGATACATGTGAGAAAAGTATTGTTTTTGTGTGCTAACTAGACAAATCATAACCTTACAAAAGTAGTCAGGGTAATAGAACAGAATGCAAAATATAGGGTTACAGCTATAGAGAAGGTGCGAAGAAGGTTCAGTTCTAATATATGAGATGTCCGTTCATAATTCTGATAACAGTGAAGAAGAAGCTCTTCTGAAGTCTGTTGGGACGTATTTTCAAACTTCTGTATCCCCTGCCCAATGGAAGAGAGTATAACTGGATGTTAGGGGTCTTTGATTAAGTTGGCTGCTTTCCCAAGGCAGACAGAGTCAATGGAAGGAAGGCTGATTTTTATGATGGACTGTGTTGTATTCACAACTCTCTAATTTCTCGCTGTCTTGCCATACTAAGCTTTGTTACATCCGGATAGGATGTTTTCTATGGTACATCTATAAAAGTTAGTCAGAGTTATTGTGGATATGCTGAACCTTCTTAGCTTTCTGAGAAAGTAGAGGCATTGATGTACTTTCATGATGGTAGCATCGACACGGGTGGACCCGGATAGTTCGTAATATTTATTCCTAAGAACTTGAAGCTCTTGACCACCTCCACCTCAGCACCATTGATACAGTCAGGGGCGTATTCACCACTCCACTTCCTGAAGTCGATGACCAGCTGTTTTGTTTCGCTGACATTGAGGGTGAGATTGTTGTCTTTACATCATGCCACTAAGCTGTCTATTTCCTTCCTGTGCTCTGTCCAATGGTGGTGTCATCAGTAAATTTTAAAATTTGTTCTGCAAATTTGTTTTGAAAGTTGTGGAAATAAAGAATTCATTTCAAGTTTTCTGGACGTATCTGGGATGGTTTCTTAAAAATATGACAATGAAGGTTCACTGCATATTTTTAGCCATATTTCCATGACTGGTAATAACTGCTGGTGATCCTGGGCTGTTTTGAACAGTGATTGTCTTGAAAAGGCTCTTGTTTTAGCTGGTTTAGGTAAAGCCTGCTAAGAACCAGCTGAATTGTAGGAAAGCCTGCGGAGAGCAAGTTGATTTGGAGGGGTGCCCACCTTTATTAAGTTGAATTGGAGGAAATCTTGCAGGAATTGAAGGGAAGGTCGTGACTGACAAACCTGAGGATGTAACAAGCATGGTGGATGGAGGGGAACAGGAGGATGCTGTATACTTAGATTTCCAGAAGGCATTCGATAAGGTGCCACCTAAAAGACTCATCCATAAGATAAGAATGCATGGAGTGGCAGGGAATGTACTTGCATGGATAGAGGACTGGTTAACCAATAGAAAGCAGAGAGTTGGGCTAAATGGGTATTTCTCTGGCTGGAGATCAGTGGTGAGTGGGGTGCCGCAGGGGTCAGTGTTGGGTCCGCAACTGTTCATGAGATATATAAATGAATTGGAAGAGTAGACTGAGTGTAATGTATCCAAGTTTGCTGATGAGACTAAAGTGAGTGGAAAGACAAACTGTGCAGAGAATGTGGAGGGTCTGCAGAGAGATTTAGATAAGTGAGGTGAGTGGGCAAGGGGCTGGCAGATGGAGTACAATGTTGGTTAATGTGGGGTTATCCACTTCAGAAGTAAAAATAGTAGGTCAGAGTATTATTGAAATGGTGAAAGATCAAATCTTGTTGTGCAGAGTGACTTAAGTGCTCGTACATGAATCACTGAAAGTTGATTTGCAGGTGCAACAAGTAATCAGGAGGGCAAATGGAATATTGGCTTTCATTGCTGGAGGGATTGAATTAAGGGCAGGGAGGTTGTGCAGCAATTGTACAAGGTGTTGGTGAGGCTGCACCTGGAGTATTGCGCGCCGTTCTGGTCTCCTTACTTGAGGAAGGATATACTGGCTTTGGAGTAGGTGAGGAGGAGGTTCACCAGGTTGATTCCGGAGATGAGGGTGTTATCTGATGAGGTGAGGTTGAGCTGCCTGGGATTGTATTCGCTAGAATTTAGAAGATTAAGAGGAGATCTTATAGAAACATATAAAATAATGTAAGGGATAAATAAGATAGAGGCAGGCAAGTTGTTTCTGCTGGTAGATGAGATTAGGACTAGGGGGACATGATCTCTAGATTAGGGGGAGTAGATTTAGGACAGAGATGAGGAGAAACTGTTTTTCCCAAAGAGTAGTGAATCTATTGAATTCTCTGCCCAAGGAAGTAGTAGAGGCAGCTTCATTAAATGTATTCAAGACACAGTTGGATGAGTTTATGCATGGTAGGGAATTAAGGGTTATGGGGATAATCCAGGTAGGAGGAGCTGTGACGATGTATAGATCAGCAATGATCTTAATGAATGGTGGAGCAGGCTAGATTGGCCCAATAGCCTACTCCTGCTTCTGTCACTATGAAACTATGAAAGCTTGCTGTGAACAAACTGTCCAGCTAATCTCTTCCATTTCTGCATTATGTTAGTTCAAGGTGAAATGTGTTTTTGTTTGAATGAACGATTTAAATGACATCTTGATATTGTATTTCCTGAGCAAGCTGTGTCTACAAGACTTCAGAGATGACTGTACATGATTAGTGACTTGACTGCATGTGCCAGAACATCAGAGCAACAGAATCTGGAACATCCTACACATTATCCAGTTGCTTTCATGAATGCATTGATCAAAGCTTGTTTCTTTCAAAAAGTCAATCTCTGTACAAAAATATGTTTTATTATAGAGTCATAGAGATGTACAGCATGGAAACAGACCCTTCGGTCCAACCCGTCCATGCCGACCAGATATCCCAATCCAATCTAGTCCCACCTGCCAGCACCCGGCCCATATCCCTCCAAATCCTTCCTATTCATATACCCATCCAAATGCCTTTTAAATGTTGCAATTGTACCAGCCTCCACCACTTCCTCTAGCAGCTCATTCCATACATGTACCACCCTCTGTGTGAAAACGTTGCCCCTTAGGTCTCTTTTATATCATTCCCCTCTCACCCTAAACCTATGCCCTCTAGTTCGGGGCTCCCCAACCCCAGGGAAAAGACTTTGTCTATTTATCTTATCCATGCCCCTCATAATTTTGTAAACCTCTATAAGGTTTCCCCTCAGCCTCCGACACTCCAGGGAAAACAGCCCCAGCCTGTTCAGCCTCTCCCTATAGCTCAATTCCTCCAACCCTGGCAACATCCTTGTAAATCTTTTCTGAACCCTTTCAAGTTTTACAACATCTTTCCGATGGAAGGAGACCAGAATTGCATGCAATATTCCAACAGTGGCCTAACCAATGTCCTGTACAGCCGCAACATGACCTCCCAACTCCGGTACTCAATACTCTGACCAATAAAGGAAAGCATACCAAACGCCTTCTTCACTATCCTATCTACCTGTGACTCCACTTTCAAGGAGCTATGAACCTGCACTCCAAGGTCTCTTTGTTCAGCAACACTCCCTAGGACCTTACCATTAAGTGAATAAGTCCTGCTAAGATTTGCTTTCCCAAAATGCAGCACCCCGCATTTAGCTGAATTAAACTCCATCTGCCACTTCTCAGCCCATTGGCCCATCTGGTTCAGATCCTGTTATAATCTGAGGTAACCCTCTTTGCTGTCCACTACACCTCCAATTTTGGTGTCATCTGCAAACTTACTAACTGTACCTCTTATGCTCGCATCCAAATCATTTATGTAAATGACAAAAAGTAGAGGACCCAGCACTGATCCTTGTGGCACTCCACTGGTCACAGGCCTCCAGTCTGAAAAAAACCCTCCTCCACCACCCTCTGTCTTCTACCTTTGAGCCAGCTCTGTATCCAAATGGCTAATTCCCCTTGTATTCCATGAGATCTAATCAGTATTATTTTCATCCAAGTGTTTGCACCCATGTGCACGTGTTTTCAGGATATTTAGAGGGATAACATTTATACTCCTACATTACTGACTATGTATATTAACCAAATATTCCATCTTTATTGACTAAATTTTGCTTAGACAATAAACACATAATTGTGTTCATTAGGAAACTCGATAGATTTTTTTTGTTTGAAACCTGACATAAACACAATATTTAATTGGTCACCATCGAAACTGCAAAAAGTATTTTTATTTTATGTTGTGATCTTTGGAGTAGCAGGAACAAAGTGACAGTGGATTTCTCCAGTTTTGGTTGTAATATAATAGAGAGGGCACCAGTAATGGTGTCATGTACTGATAGATGTGGCAAATAACAATAAGATACCAGGAGGGTCATCTTTAAAAATGTTCTGGATTGGGCTCCACCTTGTCAGCCAGAGATAATGAAAAATATTCAGGTAAGTGAGTTTACCACCTGAAGAGTATCATTGCTTGGAGAAGACATGGACAGTCAGCAACTAAAAGGGCAGCTACCGACGGAGAGCAGCAGCAGCTGTGGAAGCTGCATGAAGGCAGGTGGAGAACTGCAGAAGCAAAATACCATTCGGGAACTGGTTCAATACTCTGGAATGATAAACAGGGCTAAGATTCAAGATGGCGCCGACACAGGGCGACTCTTTGCGAGCTCCCTACAGCAGATCTTATTTTCACACTTTGTACAATCTTTCTGCACTTTTAAACCTTAATTCTAAGTCTGTAAAAATTATTTCTTTGTAGCCGTAACTTTGTATTCCTCGCTCTACTCAATCACTCTATGATCTTTGTATGTTATGACCTGCTTGCACTGCATGCAGAACAAAACCTTTCACTGCACTTAGGCACATGTGAATAATAAATCAAATCTAATTGAAAAGAAGGAAAACCAGTTACAGGTAGAAAATAGTGAGCTATTGGTGATCAAGGAAGACTCTGCGAGGACTGATAAAAGGCTTCAGGAAATAAAGTTAGAGATCCCTAAGAGAAGAGGGAATAACTTTATGAAAAATGTTAAAAATCACACAACACCAGATTATAGTCCAACAGGTTTATTTGGAAGCACTAGCTTTCGGAGCACTGCTGCCTGAGGAAGGAGCAGCGCTCTGAAAGCTAGTATTTCCAATTATAGCTGTTGGACTGTAACCTGGTGTTGTGTGATTTTTAACTTTGTCACCCCAGTTCCACACCGGCGCCTCCACTTTATGAAAAGTGGCATGTAGAAGAGGGATGAGAGCAAAGGTGTGTAAAAGAGAGATCGCACCTCTCTCAATGAGCATTGCCGCCATCGATATTAGGCTCCTTGAGGGGTCAGAAAATAAATTCAGACCAAATTACAGAACCAGGATGGCCTTGGAATTTATTTAAGCTGAAAATGATCAAGTTTAAAGAAATCTAGTAGCCTTCAGCAGAAGAAGAAAACGTCAGCACAAGATAAAGATTTAAAAGACTAAAATTTAATAATTGTGACATGATTTTGGCAGCAAGATCATATAAAGGACAGAGCCAGAGAACTTTAAAGAGAAATTTGTGTAGAAAAAGTACTTGTTTTAGAATGTGAATTGCAGTAAAAGGTCTATTTTACTTAGGAGGAATCAAGGAAACTCCATCCTGGCTGCTGAAGACAGGAAAAGATTAGAAGAAGCAGGTATCCACAATTATGATCATTAAAATATGTAGAAAAACCATGAAAACGTCTGGAAAATAATAGAAGTACAGTATTTTAAAGAAATAGTATTACAAAGAACCGAATTTAAAAAGCTTGAAATTATTACCGAACAGTCACTTAATACAATTAAAAGCTTTGTAGAAGAATTTAATAGTCATTCAGTAAACCAGAGTTTTAAAAAAACTAGCAAATGATAGCCTACTTCTACTCCTGCATTCTATGTTTCTGTGTCAGAACAGTATTTCTTCTGTAGATATTCTATATGTTCACCTCTGATTGCCATATTGGTCGCTGCCACCAATCCTTTTTGTCCTTAGTTTATCTCAAAAAAACCCTTACTCAGTAAGTGATACCCTTATACAGTACTGACAAAATGAAATGGCAAATAATACAAGGCACCAGAAGTAACCATCTAAGAAAGTAACACAGGCTTATCTTTATACTTCTTTAAAACTAGCATGGGACTTTTGTAATTTTCCAGTTCTCTGGCATCAACCGAGTCTGGAAAAGATTGGAAAAGATTTGATCAGTGGCTCCACAATTCTACTTTCACTTCCTGTGGTACTCTTGAGCGCATCTCAACCAGTCCTCTTGCCTCAATAACTTTAATTTTCTATCCACGCAAAACTGGACAAGTCCAATAACTGCCCCTTTGATCTACAGTTTATCATCAGCAAATGATGGAAGGTGTCACAAAAGTGTTTGCAGAAACAAGACTTACAAAGCAATAACCTGCACATTGATGCTCAGGCTTGGTTCGGCCAGGGCAACTCAGCTCCTTACCTGATAATGACCTTGGTCCAAACATGGAAGAAATCTAAACTCAGAGGGTAGGTAAGATGCCTGCCCTTGACATCATGGCAACAAGTTAAAGTCAGTGGGAAGCAGATTAAAACCCATCCATTGGTTAGAGTCATGCCTATCACAAAGGAGATGCTTGTGGTTGTTTGAGGCCAAGTACATCAGGAGATTTGAGGCCACATTAACAGGACATTTGATAGTTTTCAAAATCTTGAGAGGGCTGGACTGCGTAGATAGGGAGATACTGTTCCCATTTGTAAGATGATTGAGAACCAGAGCACACAGATTTAAAGTGTTTTGCCAAAGAAACAGATGTGAGGTTAAAGAATACTTTTCCACACAGTATGTAATTAGGGTCTGAAATGGATTGCCTTAAGGTGTGGTGGAGACAGGTTCAACTGAGGTATTCAAAAGGGCATTATTTAAATTCAGTATGTGAGGTTATGGCAAAAATTGGGAGATTGGCACAAATTGAAAATGCTCAGAGAGCAGTGTAGACACTGTAGACTGAATGGCCTTCTTCTGAACTATACGAATTCTGTGATCAAGAGACAAACCCACATCCCATGAAAGAATAAAGAAAACAGCAATATTGACCAGGGGTGGATGAACAAGATTTGGGTAGGCAGATGGTTTTTCTTCCATCACTTGCACTATCATGACAAGCTATTATGGTCCGAAGCAAAAGCTGGTCTCAGTATTAGTAGCTTCTGGAAACCCATGAAGTGATCATTTCTTTTGCTATGTGACATTTATAAAAGTAAACAGTACGTGGACTATTTAGCAACAAATTAAATGGGGATGGGGGAAGTACTAATTGCTTGTGGAATTGCAGTTCATATTTGTTGTCTATTATTACATAAACATACAGCCTTTTAACTTTTGTGATCAATACTTCTATATTTTCTGGTCAGGTTTTGATGTCGTGCTGTGGTATTATTTAGTTTGTTACATATGCTTGAAGGAACATCAGGCACACAACTAATTCCATCTTGTTTTCTTTGTTTTTAGTTGATCTCCATCGATATGTGACACATTTTCAGTGGGACATGGCTAAATATCCTATAAAACAGTCACTTCAAAATCTAACAGAAGTTATTACTAAGGTGAAATTTGATGTTGATTAAAAAAGTCTCTAAAATTTTAGTATAAATAAACATATAAAGAAATGTATGCATCAAACACGTTTACACATATATAGTAATGAATAATCTTGCCTCAAGCATGACTTTCCTTTTCCTATTCTTTGCTTCCTGATGCTGTGATTTTTTTATTTGGTAATGTTTTGATGTTGACATTTATAGTCTCAAGTTAGAGGGAGTAAAGTTCAATTTTGACAGAGAAGCAAACAGCAGTTCTTGCTCAATTTTCCTCTTCATTGACTTCAGTGGGAAGAAAGATCAGGTGGGATATTTAATGGCTGGCCAATCCATTACCATCTGTTTTGTGCAACAAAGTTAAATTTTATCCCAAATTTGTAAACGCTTGTAGTTGAATGTGCATATACCAACAATTTGTGTAACGATGTAGCTGGAGGCTCTGGGAGACTAGCACTGTGGTGTAAAGACATTTCCGTCTACATCTTTCAGCTCCCCACATTCTTCAGTCTCCAGCCCTATTCCTTAGCCAGCTACCCCTTCAAATTAAAATAAAACTTCCATAAACTGCTTTTTGTGCTTTTCTACTTCTTTGTGAACTTTCCTGTAACTTCATTTGTCTGGTCCCAGTTCCTCCTGCTTCCAGTGTTCCATTTTAACCACCAAACCTAACATTCAAACTTCTTGACTGCTCTGTTACTCCTGCTCTTCTTCACTGTGTATGAATTGCTGAGTGCCATTTTCTGCTGTCAGATCAGACCTAACCATTATTTTGTGGTTTAGAGCCTGTTACCTTCACTCAGGCACAACCTTTTAATTTTCTGTGTGAGGCCATGCAGCTTCCTAAAGGTTAAGTGGGAAAAATCTTCTTCATGTTAATGGTAATGGCCAGAAGCAGCAAAAGACTTTTCGGTATCCAGCCTTTGTGGCCCACATTGGTTTCTCAAAGGATTTCTACCTGACCAATTTCCTTGCCATCTCTACCCATTCTCACTCATTCCCTGGCTCTACTGTAAAGCTAGGGATGTCTTAGAGCTGCAGAAATGTGGCAACAGAGATAGATTCATGATAGAGTTATTCATGTTTGTTCATTTGGAATGGCACGGTGGCTCAGTGGTTAGCACTGCTGTCTCACAGCACAACTGGGTTCAATTCCCTCCTCAGGCAACTGTCTGTGTGGAGTTTGCACGTTTTCCCCGTGTCTGCGCGGGTTTCCTCCGGGTGCTCCAGTTTTCTCCTGCAGTCCAAAGATGTGCAGGTCAGGTGAATTGGCCATGCTAAATTGCCATAGTACTAGGTGCATTAGTCATGGGTAAATGTAGGGGAGTGGGACTGAGTGGGTTGCTCTTCAGAGGGTTGGTGTGGACTTGTTGGGCCAAAGAGCCTGTTTCCACACTGTAGGGAATCTAATCAAAATTTACATGTGCACCCTGTATCTGTTGTTGTATATATTTATTGCTTAGTTAGTGGCTAGTGCTGTATTCATTTATGCATTGGTACCTCCTGTTCCTTTCAAGCATTTTATGTTGCTATGTTTGTGGGTTCATCAATTCAATTAGAAAGAATACACTTTTCCATTGAATTGTTGGTTCACTTGCTCTTTTATTACTTGATGAAGTCATTAATAATTGTGGTTCTCCATAATTGTGTTAATTTTCAGATGCCTGCTGAGCAAACAATTTATTGATTCAGTGATAAGCAGGTTATATTACAGTTTTCACCGTGATGCACTGTTCACTAATAAACTCCTAGCTATGCCTATGTTGTATGTCTTAACTTGAAAGGTCCTTCCGCAGCGATGTCATATCAAACAAAACCAATAATATATTTCTTTGCAATTTGAAAGTCTCACGCTTATTATGTTCAAGTTTAATCTCCATGTTATAGTGGCAGCTTCTGTTCTGCAGCACTTTAGGTTATAAAATTATTTGGGACACTGAGATAAGAATTATCAATATTGTACAGGTCTTAACTCTCGTTTTAGAGATATCACATATTATTGATGCTTATCTCTAAATACTTGTTTTATAGTTAAAATGTTTGATATCCCACCTTGATATTAATCTCCCAATATCATGTACCTTCTTTGCAGAGGCTAGTTTAGTAGCCTGTTTTATCAATAGCATTCTGAAGCTGTCAGTTAGAAAATGCACAATATCCCCTTTCCATTTAATTTCTTCCATCTTCCCTGTAGAAAAGTGTCTTCCCTGTGCTTTGTACCTGCTCACAGTCTCACTGAGTGAATTTGTAGGTGCAAACATACATCACTTTGATGCATTGGTATTTTCCTGGCACTTTAAATAGTGACAGACGTGTTTGTGCAAGTGAACAGAGCTTTATTCAGTTAAAGAATGATCCTCACAACACAAACCCATGGGCAAGATTTCCCCCTCCCTGGAGGTGGCAAATTGGCCTGAAAGAGAAATTCTGTCCTTCTGAGCACCTCAGCAAATTACATGCTGGGGCTGAAGGTCCACTGGGGATGTCCTTTACTTGCCAACAACTAAAGTGGTTAATTATAGGCCACTTCAAGGCCTCAATTCACCACCTTCCTGATCCCTGGCAGGTGAGAAGGCTGAGTGATTTCCTGCCGGCCAAGTTGGATGAGTGGCCTTCAATTGCCCCGATCTGGGAACACACAGAGACGTAGATGACAGGCACAGAGGTGGTCCCTGAAAGTGATAGCTCTGTCCTTGCCTCGGAACCCTTGACTCCTCCCCAAGACCACAAGAAGAAAATAATCCACAACATCTCGCCAAATGATCTCCTGAAAACTAGGCCTTGACAGGTGGACTTTAGAACCCAGAAGTTATTGACCTGTGATTTGGCAGTGTTAACGCCTGTGATGTGACAAGATACTTACCATTATTTGCCTCTTAGCCATCCCCCCCAAATATACTGCAGAAAATATATGGGGAAATTCTGCCTTATGTCCTGGCTGCTGATAGAAGAGTTTAGTTTGGCTCTGAAATTGGCCACACCTCAAACACTAATTTTCAGTGTAATATATACATGAATAATGGCTGCCAAAATGATTACCAGTTTATAAAAAAAACTTTGCAAGTGTTTTCATGTTGGGGCCAAAACAGACCTATGGGAGTGTAGGTTGGCACTCTGTTGCTGCACAACACTATTGCTGCTCATTCTAATCATTCTGCTCACTGCAACCCTTCTTCATTTGTCTGCTGCAGTATCTAGCATCTCATACTGTATGTTCCTTTCCCTTAAAGGTGTATTTCTTTGGATTACAAAATGGCTACTACTCGTTTGATTCTTTTACAAAGATAACAATTACGTTAGAAGATGTCAACCATGAAATATTAAGCAATAATAGAAGCAGTAAGAGCAAAATAACTGTTCCCTGTCTTTCTTACTTACAGCAAATCTCGCAGATTGACACTGATTTAAAGTCCCGTGCAATGACCTATAACAATACCAAGGGAAATCTACAAAATCTGGAAAGAAAAGCAGTGTATGTAAACTGGGATCTTTACTTAGTGAATCTATGCATGTTGGAAAATTACAAATTCAAATATTTGGAAAATACACAATTCATATCTTGCTATTGAGATTTGCAAAAAGCAATGGACTATGTATCATTGTGGTACAGATACCAAAATGTGGTGGAGATTGTACCAAAATGTGGTACAATTACAATATTAAAAAGGAATCCGGGTAGGTACATGAATAGAAATGGTTTCGAGTGATATCGGTCAAATGCTGGCAAATGGGACTAGATTAACATAGGACATCTGGTTGACATGGATGAGTTGGACTGACATAGTTTGTTTCCATGCTGTACAATATATGACTCTATGACTCAGTACTAACATTTAGTTCATTTCTACCAATTATACCTGATGTATAGGCATTATAAAATTAATTTTCAACTTGTTTGGAGAACTGACCTAAAAAGGAAATCAAGGTGTAAAACATACAGCTGATCCAATACTGCAAGCCTCAGCACATTCCTGTCATTCCCTTCCCCTCTCCCTTGTGAAAGTTGAAAACTAATCCATATGATTGAGTTCTTATCAAAAGCTACTGAGACCCATTTAAAATGGGAGTTCCCAAAGACAACTCCTCAGATTGGACAATCAATAATGCACATAAAAAATACAAAATATTAAGTAAAGAAACTCAAACAAAAACATCACTTTCTAGTAAAACTCAGCAATTCTGGCAGTATCTGTGGAGAAAAAGCAGAGCTAATGTTTTGGGTCCCTTCCTACAGAAATTCTGAAGTAGGGATCACTGAACCCGAAACATTAATTCTGCTTGCTCTCTATTGATGCTGGTAGGACTACTGAGTATTTCCACCAATTTCTGCTTGTGTTACAAATAGTTAGTGTTGCTGTAGAATGAATAATTTTTGAAATTAACTAACATGGAATATTAGCCCAGTTCTTCAGAAAAGATATATTTTGATGCCTTATTAACATTTTGTCTGAGTCTAGATTTTTCATCCATTTGTCATCTTTAAAATGCGATTTTTCTTGGTACACATTCTAATCCATAAGTGTGAACATTCCATTAAACTTAAATGGCTTTTTAAAATGAAAATAAGGACAATGCACCTACATTCTGAGCTCAGACCTGAACCCTGAAATAGTGTGTAGTAATTTACTTGTTTGGTTGCAGGAATCTATTAGGTATCTGTTTGAAATATAACACTTTAAACTTAAATAAAAGATATAAAGACCATCACAAAGAACAAATCCATGAGGCATCAATAATGCATCAAAAACGGATTTGATGGAGAAACAAAAATCTGGTAATGCATAATGGGTTTATTAAAATTAATTACTGTGGAATAGTAATTGACTCCAATGAGTGGTGAGTATAACCCCTCTCCCCCTAGCTCGCAATGTTTTAGGCCTCCCATATCTGTTAAATACTGCCTTTGTTTCAAGGTAGTCACTCTCACCATACCTCTGGAATTTGTTTTTTTTGTCCATGTTTGAACTAAAGCTGACATGAGTTCAGGAGGTAGATGGGCCTGGTGGAGTACCAGATTTTTGTTTCTCCATCAAATCCGTTTTTGATGCATTATTGATGCCTCATGGATTTGTTCTTTGTGATGGTCTTTATATCTTTTATTTAAGTTTAAAGTGTTATAGTTCAAACCGATACCTAATAGATTCCTGCAACCAAACAAGTAAATTACTACACACTATTTCAGGGTTCAGGTCTGAGCTCAGAATGTAGGTGCATTGTCCTTATTTTCATTTTAAAAAGCCATTTAAGTTAAATGGAATGATCATTGGTGAGCAAGTGGTTGCTGAGTAACATCTCCCTGATAGTGCTGTTGAGATAGTGTCCATCACTTTGACAATTGAGAATAGGCTGGTAGGGCAATTTCAGGACATGCTTGGGCAATTTTCCAGATTGTTAGGTTTGTGCTTCTGTAGTAGATGCACTGGAACAGCTTGATGATGAGAATGTTGAGTTCTGGGGTACAAGTCTTCAGTACTACAGGGCTGTTGTCAGGGCCTAGTGTCTTTGCTGTATTCAGTGCCATCAACTACAGAGAGTGAATCAGATTGGCCGTACACTGCATCTGTGATACTGGCGACTTAGGGAGGAGGCCGAGATGGATCATCCATTTGCTGCTTCTGGCCAAAGGTGTTTACAAATGCCATTTTTGGCACTGATGCAGGACATAGAGCAGGAATAGGCTATTTGACCCATGGAACCAACTCTGCATTCAGTCAGATATCCCTTGATATCTTTAGTATCGAGAAACCTATTGAACTCTGTTTTAAATATACTCAAAGACTGAGCCTCCATAGCCACCTGGGGTAGAGATTTCTGAGATTCTCTGCCCTCTGAATGAGCCTCATGGAAACTCAGTGTAAATTTGCTACTTCATTTCTGAGTCTATTGTATTTAGCAAGATAGTACTGCCAAACATGATAGTGGACTATACTTTATCTCTCTAAGGAATGTGCAATGGTCACTCCACATTATTGTTGTAGACAAATGTCCTTGCAGTAAATGAATTGTGATTACACAGACAAGGAGATTTTCCTCTTTTGTTGGTTCTCTTGCTATCAGCCACAGTCACAGTGGCTGAAGAAGGGCTTATGCCCGAAACGTCGATTTTCCTGTTCCCTGAATGCTGCCTGACCTGCTGCGCTTTTCCAGCAACACATTTTCAGCTCTGATAGTGAAACAACCAACAAAAGCTCAGTCAGTTTTGGTGCCGCTGATCCATTCTTGGTAATGGACAAATGACCTTACAGAATACATCCTGTCTCCTTGCTACCCTCAGTGCTTCTTTTAAGTGCTGTTCAACATGAAATCAACAACTGAGGAAGGATGGTAGGAGGTGATTTGCAGGCGATTTCCCCGCCCATGGTTGACATTATGCTATGAGATGTCTTGAGGTCTGGAATAAATGTTGAAAGCTTCCGGGCCTTTCCCTCCTGTTGGTATGTCACTTGTGCTGGCATATTCTATCAGTCTACCTTGCAGGTGGAACAATCCTGTACATAAAAATAGTGATGGAAGAGCTTAGGATGTAAGGCATAATTAGGCAGTATGTATGTTAGGCTGTGACTTGATTACTCTGTGGGACAACTTTCTCATTGTTGGCCCGAGCCCCCAAATATTACTGAGCAGCACTTTGTCGGACCAACTGGGAAGGTACCTAAGCCAATGGTGCGATGTACATCCAGTTTTATTGTTATTTGTCTTTTCTGTAGCAGTTTGATAAAACTGAATGGCTTGCTTGGTAATTTCAGAAGGCTGTCAAGATTGAATCTCATTGCTAAGTCCCATGTAGGCAGGACCAGGTAAAGACCTCAGAATTCTTTCTCTAGAGGACATAGTGAAGCTGGTGCACTTATATGATTATCTGGTATTATCATGATCATTATTGGTAAAACTAGAATTTTATTCCTGCATTATTAATAAAATGCATTTAAATTCCCCAGCTGCCATGGTGATATTTGAATTCAATACTAAAATAAAACAAAGAACTGCTGGAAATCTGAAACAAAAACAGAAATTGCTGGTGAAACTCAGCAGGCCTGGCAGCATCTTCAAGATGAAGAGTCAGTGGACTTGAAATATCAATTTTGCTTTCTCTGTAGAGACACTGCAGGACCTGCTGAGTTTCACCAGCAATTCTGTAGTGTTTGATATTTGAATTCATGTCTCAAAAGCATTTATCAAGTAATATTACCATCAAGCTAACATTAGACTGAGAACGAATTTATTCACGTGACAGAATTTTGATAATATTGTTGCATGCAATGCTGCTTGCATGAAGATGATTTTAAAAAAACAAATTATTTAAAAATGCATAACATAGTTCAAGATTTATTTATTAGACGAATAGGAATAAAATTAATGATGAAGAATGTTGATTACAATATGACTGTTTTTATTAATACATGACAAATATTGCTTTACAAAGATCCATAACAACATTTTTAAAGCATTTTAACAGAAAGGAGCAACATATTACTTAGGAGTGAAGGCTGCATTAGTTAAGAGGCTCCAAGAGAGCAAGAAGTAATAAATCTAATGATATTTTCCCATTAAAAAAACATATTTCCATCTTTAAAATACATCATAGTGATCCTCATACAAACTCATTTTTATTACCACTCTCAATGTAATCACAGTATGTAAATTATTTCATTAAGTATCAACAAAACTTGTGCATTGCACATATATATGAAGTTACTGAATAACAGTTTAAACAAAGTGCCTTACATGTGGTTCAATCTCAATTTTGTGTCTAGTAACTCAAAAGGCTAATTGATTACATGGTCTTCAAGAAAGATAAAGCCCTATTCAGACGCATCACAACTCGGTACACCAACTGCTCTGCCCACAAAATTACAGAGAGTTGTGAATGCAATCCAGTCCATGACTCAAACCAGCCTTCCAGCCATTGACTCCGTCTATACTTCCCGCTGCCTCGAGACAGCAGCCAACATAATCAAAGACTCCCACCCTGACCACCCCAGTTATAGTCTCTTCCATTGGGCAGAACATACAAAAATCTGAAAACATGTACCAACAGATATAAGAACAGCTCTTTGCCCGCTGTTATCAAACTTTCGAACTGACCTCTCATATATTGGAGTTGATCTTCCTTTGTACCTTCTCTGTAGCTGTAACACTATATTCCGCATTCTGTTCTATTATCCTGATGTACTGATGTATGGTGTGATTTGTCTAGATAGCACACAAAAAAGTACTTTTCACTATCTCAGTTTACGTGATAATAATAAAAATCAAATCAAGAAGGTTAATTTTATTAGTTTTACTGATATTTCAGTCAGAAACCATTAAAATAACTGCTGTAAAAGACAAGGTTTCTTCTATTTAATAAGCGTCTGAACAAAGCTAACTGCTTTCATTTGGAAAAAGTTTCATCTATCACAAACTAACTTTGTTTAATTTAGATTAACTGGTTAATAAGAACTCCACTAACTCCTCTAAACAAGCTATCTCACAGTTAAACATTGTCCTGAGGGTCAGAGGGAGATGAGATTCCATTTGAGTTGAATTAACTTTCTTAGCAGAATCTGACTCTCCGACACAGGCTAAATTACACTGTATGCGTATTTAATTAAAATGAATGTCACCTCATTTCACTTAGAAAGTGAAACTTTGGGATATATTAAAATTCACTGCAAGTAACACAACAGTAGCCAGTTTGAGTGTGCCAAGGACTTGCATTTCAAAATTTTAATCAATGAAAATGAAATTGAGTTATTTGTAAGGAGGAAATATTTAAAGATATTCTGGAAAACAGTTAGTTGTTTAAGTCATAACATAATTAATGGTGTGGTCCATTGTCATTGATTTTATATTGCTAGTTAATTGAGAATTAAAGTTCTAACTACCTTTAATGGTAGTAAGCAAATACATGGGCCTTTTTATGATGCAGTGGTAGTGCCCCTATTCCTGGACTGAGAGACCTTGGTTCATGTCCCATCTGCTCCAGGGTTTATAATAACATCTCTGAGTAGGTAGCTTTGAAAATTAGATTTAAAAAATATAAAGGAAATGCAGTTATCCATTGGGAAGTGGGTTGTTTAATAGTCTAGATTTTGCCATGATAATGACAGTGAAATTGTCAGCGTTTATCATCGCTGCTCCAATAAAATTGACAGCAACTTTGGGCGTCTGCATGTATGTAAATCTGAGTGAAAATCCTGAAGTCATTTCCAATTAGTCTATCCACTTCAGCAGGGTGCATTGTAAAAATTCCAACAGATTATGATCTCCATTACATTCCTCATTTATGAAAACCTACACTTCTGTAGAGTCATAGTGTCATAGAGATGTACAGCATGGAAACAGACCCTTCTGTCCAGCCCGTCCATGCTGACCAGATATCCCATCCCAATCATGTCCCACCTGCCAGCGCCCGGCCCATATCCCTCCAAACCCTTCCTATTAATATACCCATCCAGATGCCTTTTAAATATTGCAATTGTACCAGCCTCCAACACATCCTCTGGCAGCTCATTCCATACACGTACCACCCTCTGCGAGAAAAAGTTGCCCCTTAGGTCTCTTTTATATCTTTCCCCTCTCACCCGAAACCTATGCCCTCTAGTTCTGGACTCCCCGACCCCAGGGAAAATACTTTGTCTATTTATCCTATCCATGCCCCTCATAATTTTGTAAACCTCTATAAGGTCACCCATCAGCCTCTGACGCTCCAGAGAAAACAGCACCAGCCTGTTCAGCCTCTCCCTATAGCTCAGATCCTCCAACCCTGGCAACATCCTTGTAAATCTTTTCTGAACCCTTTCAAGTTTCACAACATCTTTCTGATAGGAAGGAG